>NW_027139280.1:0-300000 GCF_035084215.1 Heptranchias perlo
TCAGAGTGTGACAGTGAGGAGTGTGGTATTCAGTGTTACAGTGAGGAGTTGTGGTATTCAGAGTGTTACAGTGAGGAGTGTGGTATTTCAGTGTTACAGTGAGGAGTGTGGTATTCAGAGTGTGACAGTGAGGAGTGTGGTATTCAGTGTTACAGTGAGGAATGTGGTATTCAGTATGACAGTGAGGAGTGTAGTATTCAGTGTTACAGTGAGGAGTGTGGTATTCAGAGTGTGACAGTGAGGAGTGTGGTATTCAGTGTTACAGTGAGGAGTGTGGTATTCAGAGTGTTACAGTGAGGAGTGTGGTATTCAGTGTTACAGTGAGGAGTGTGGTATTCAGAGTGTGACAGTGAGGAGTGTGGTATTCAGTGTTACAGTGAGGAGTGTGGTATTCAGAGTGTAACAGTGAGGAGTGTGGTATTCAGTGTTACAGTGAGGGTGTGGTATTCAGTGTTACAGTGAGGGGTGTGGTATCAGTATGACAGTGAGGAGTGTAGTATTCAGTGTTACAGTGAGGAGTGTGGTATTCAGAGTGTTACAGTGAGGAGTGTGGTATTCAGTGTTACAGTGAGGAGTGTGGTATTCTGTGTTACAGTGAGGAGTGTGGTATTCAGTGTTACAGTGAGGAGTGTGGTATTCAGTGTTACAGTGAGGAGTGTGGTATTCAGTGTTACAGTGAGGAGTGTGGTATTCAGTGTTACAGTGAGGAGTGTGGTATTCAGTGTGTTACAGTGAGGAGTGTGGTATTCTGTGTTACAGTGAGGAGTGTGGTATTCAGTGTTACAGTGAGGAGTGTGGTATTCAGTGTTACAGTGAGGAGTGTGGTATTCAGTGTTACAGTGAGGAGTGTGGTATTCAGTGTTACAGTGAGGGGTGTGGTATTCAGTGTTACAGTGAGGAGTGTGGTATTCAGTGTTACAGTGAGGGGTGTGGTATTCAGTGTTACAGTGAGGAGTGTGGTATTCAGTGTTACAGTGAGGAGTGTGGTATTCAGAGTGTTACAGTGAGGAGTGTGGTATTCTGTGTTACAGTGAGGAGTGTGGTATTCAGTGTTACAGTGAGGAGTGTGGTATTCAGTGTTACAGTGAGGAGTGTGGTATTCAGTGTTACAGTGAGGAGTGTGGTATTCAGTGTTACAGTGAGGAGTGTGGTATTCAGTGTTACAGTGAGGAGTGTGGTATTCAGTGTTGCAGTGAGGGGTGTGGTATTCAGTGTTACAGTGAGGAGTGTGGTATTCAGTGTTACAGTGAGGAGTGTGGTATTCAGTGTTACAGTGAGGAGTGCGGTATTCAGTGTTACAGTGAGGGGTGTGGTATTCAGTGTTACAGTGAGGAGTGTGGTATTCAGTGTTACAGTGAGGAGTGTGGTATTCAGTGTTACAGTGAGGAGTGTGGTATTCAGTGTTACAGTGAGGAGTGTGGTATTCAGTGTTACAGTGAGGAGTGTGGTATTCAGTGTTACAGTGAGGAGTGTGGTATTCAGTGTGTTACAGTGAGGAGTGTGGTATTCAGTGTTACAGTGAGGAGTGTGGTATTCAGTGTTACAGTGAGGAGTGTGGTATTCAGTGTTACAGTGAGGAGTGTGGTATTCAGTGTTACAGTGAGGGGTGTGGTATTCAGTGTTACAGTGAGGAGTGTGGTATTCAGTGTTACAGTGAGGGGTGTGGTATTCAGTGTTACAGTGAGGAGTGTGGTATTCTGTGTTACAGTGAGGAGTGTGGTATTCAGTGTTACAGTGAGGAGTGTGGTATTCAGTGTTACAGTGAGGAGTGTGGTATTCAGTGTTACAGTGAGGAGTGTGGTATTCAGTGTTACAGTGAGGAGTGTGGTATTCAGTGTTACAGTGAGGAGTGTGGTATTCAGAGTGTTACAGTGAGGAGTGTGGTATTCTGTGTTACAGTGAGGAGTGTGGTATTCAGTGTTACAGTGAGGGGTGTGGTATTCAGAGTGTTACAGTGAGGAGTGTGGTATTCTGTGTTACAGTGAGGAGTGTGGTATTCTGTGTTACAGTGAGGAGTGTGGTATTCAGAGTGTTACAGTGAGGAGTGCGGTATTCAGTGTTACAGTGAGGAGTGTGGTATTCTGTGTTACAGTGAGGAGTGTGGTATTCTGTGTTACAGTGAGGAGTGCGGTATTCAGTGTTACAGTGAGGAGTGTGGTATTCTGTGTTACAGTGAGGAGTGTGGTATTCTGTGTTACAGTGAGGAGTGTGGTATTCAGAGTGTTACAGTGAGGAGTGCGGTATTCTGTGTTACAGTGAGGAGTGCGGTATTCTGTGTTACAGTGAGGAGTGCGGTATTCAGTGTGTTACAGTGAGGAGTGTGGTATTCTGTGTTACAGTGAGGAGTGCGGTATTCAGTGTGTTACAGTGAGGAGTGTGGTATTCAGTGTTACAGTGAGGAGTGCGGTATTCAGTGTTACAGTGAGGAGTGTGGTATTCAGAGTGTTACAGTGAGGAGTGCGGTATTCAGTGTGTTACAGTGAGGAGTGTGGTATTCAGTGTTACAGTGAGGAGTGCGGTATTCAGTGTGTTACAGTGAGGAGTGTGGTATTCAGTGTTACAGTGAGGAGTGCGGTATTCAGAGTGTTACAGTGAGGAGTGCGGTATTCAGTGTTACAGTGAGGAGTGTGGTATTCTGTGTTACAGTGAGGAGTGTGGTATTCAGTGTTACAGTGAGGAGTGTGGTATTCAGAGTGTTACAGTGAGGAGTGTGGTATTCTGTGTTACAGTGAGGAGTGTGGTATTCAGAGTGTTACAGTGAGGAGTGTGGTATTCTGTGTTACAGTGAGGAGTGTGGTATTCTGTGTTACAGTGAGGAGTGTGGTATTCAGAGTGTTACAGTGAGGAGTGTGGTATTCAGTGTTACAGTGAGGAGTGTGGTATTCAGTGTTACAGTGAGGAGTGTGGTATTCAGTGTTACAGTGAGGAGTGTGGTATTCAGTGTTACAGTGAGGAGTGTGGAATTCAGCGTTTTACAGTGGGGAGTGTGGTATTCAGAGTGTTACAGTGAGGAGTGTGGTATTCAGTGTTACAGTGAGGAGTGTGGTATTCAGTGTGTTAAAGTGAGGAGTGTGGTATTCAGTGTGTTACAGTGAGGAGTGTGGTATTCAGCGTTACAGAGAGGAGTGTGTTTTTTTTAAAATTCGTTCATGGGATGTGGGCATCGATGGCAAGGCCAGCATTTGTTGCCCATCCCTAATTGCCCTTGAGAAGGTGGTGGTGAGCCGCCTTCTTGAACCGCTGCAGTCCGTGTGGTGCAGGTTCTCCCAGAGTATTCAGAGTGTTACAGTGAGGAGTGTGCTATTCAGAGTGTTACAGTGAGTGGTGTGGTATTCAGTGTGTTACAGTGAGAAGTGTGGTATTCAGTGTTACAGTGAGGAGTGTGGTATTCAGTCTGTTACAGTGAGGAGTGTGGTATTCAGTGTTACAGTGAGGAGTGTGCTATTCAGAGTGTTACAGTGAGGAGTGTGGTATTCAGTGTTACAGTAAGGAGTGTGGTATTCAGAGTGTTACAGTGAGGAGTGTGGTATTCAGAGTGTTACAGTGAGGAGTGTGGTAGTGAAGGAATGTGGGGTGGGGAGTCTTGTGACGCTGGTAAGCTGGTGCAGCTGTGAGCAGAAAGTATGGGAGCAGTCTTCTTACCTTAACAACTCGAGTTAGATCATTACATTTCTTGCCTGGCATTGACATGCTCTGCAATTTTTTCCACTCTATCTTGGGTTGATGCCTTGAGGGCTTTCAGCAGAATGGGGATAGAGGATGCCTGTCCATCCTGTCCATCACCTGCAACAGATCCTCCAAGGCAGCATCAGGGCATCTTGGTGCCCTCTCACTGCCTCCTCAGAGGAGAGACGAGGAGAAAACGTTGTACGCAGCCAATTGTTACGATCCGGGATGCACGGCCTGAAAGGGTGGTGGAAGGAGATTCAATAATTACTTTCAAAAGGGAACTGGCTAAATACCTGAATGGGAAAAATTTACAGGGCCATGGGGAAAGACCAGGGGAGTAAGTCTAATCAGGTAGTTCTGTCAAAGAGCCGGCATCGGCTCGAAGGGCCAAAACGCCTCCTTCTCTACCCTATCATAGTATGATTCTGTGTTACAGTGAGGAGTGTGGTATTCAGTGTTACAGTGAGGGGTGTGGTATTCAGTCTGTTACAGTGAGGAGTGTGGTATTCAGAGTGTGACAGTGAGGAGTGTGGTATTCAGTATTACAGTGAGGAGTGTGGTATTCAGTGTGTTACAGTGAGGAGTGTGGTATTCAGAGTGTGACAGTGAGGAGTGTGGTATTCAGTATTACAGTGAGGAGTGTGGTATTCAGTGTGTTACAGTGAGGAGTGTGGTATTCAGAGTGTCACAGTGAGGGGTGTGGTATTCAGTGTTACAGTGAGGAGTGTGGTATTCAGAGTGTTACAGTGAGGAGTGTGGTATTCAGAATGTTACACTGAGGAGTGTGGGATTCAGTGTGTTACAGTGAGGAGTGTGGTATTCAGTGTGTTACAGTGAGGAGTGTGGTATTCAGTGTTACAGTGAGGGGTGTGGTATTCAGTGTGTTACACTGAGGTGTGTGGTATTCAGAGTGTTACAGTGAGGGGTGTGATATTCAGTGTTACAGTGAGGGGTGTGGTATTCAGTGTTACAGTGAGGAGTGTGGTATTCAGTGTTACAGTGAGGGGTGTGGTATTCAGTGTTACAGTGAGGAGTGTGGTATTCAGTGTGTTACAGTGAGGAGTGTGGTATTCAGTGTGTTACAGTGAGGACTGTGGTATTCAGAGTGTTACAGTGAGGGGTGTGGTATTCAGTGTTACAGTGAGAAGTGCGGTATTCTGTGTTACAGTGAGGAGTGTGGTATTCAGAGTGTTACAGTGAGGAGTGTGGTAGCCAGTGTTACAGTGAGCAGTGTTGTAGTGAAGGAATGTGGGGTGGGGAGTCTTGTGACGCTGGTAAGCTGGTGCAGCTGTGAGCAGAAAGTATGGGAGCAGTCTTCTTACCTCAACAACTCGAGTTAGATCATTACATTTCTTGCCTGGCATTGACATGCTCTGCAATTTTTTCCACTCTATCTTGGGTTGATGCCTGGAGGGCTTTCAGCAGAATGGGGATAGAGGATGCCTGACCATCCTGTCCATCACCTGCAACAGATCCTCTAAGGCAGCATCGGGGCATCTTGGTGCCCTCTCACTGCCTCCTCAGAGGAGAGACGAGGAGAAAACGTTTTACGCAGCCAATTGTTACGATCCGGGATGCATGGCCTGAAAGGGTGGTGGAAGGAGATTCAATAATTACTTTCAAAAGGGAACTGGCAAAACACCTGAATGTGAAAAATTTACAGGGCCATGGGGAAAGAGCAGGGGAGTAAGTCTAATCAGGTAGCTCTTTCAAAGAGCCGGCATAGGCTCGATGTGCCAAAATGCCTCCTTCTCCACCCTATCATAGTATGATACTGTATTACAGTGAGGAGTGCGGTATTCAGTATTACAGTGAGGAGTGTGGTATTCAGTGTTACAGTGAGGAGTGTGGTATTCAGTATTACAGTGAGGAGTGTGGTATTCAGTATTACAGTGAGGAGTGTGGTATTCAGTGTTACAGTGAGGAGTGTGGTATTCAGTATTACAGTGAGGAGTGTGGTATTCAGTGTTACAGTGAGGAATGTGGTATTCAGTATTACAGTGAGGAGTGTGGTATTCAGTGTTACAGTGAGGAGTGCGGTATTCAGTATTACAGTGAGGAGTGTGGTATTCAGTATTACAGTGAGGAGTGCGGTATTCAGTATTACAGTGAGGAGTGCGGTATTCAGTATTACAGTGAGGAGTGTGGTATTCAGTATTACAGTGAGGAGTGCGGTATTCAGTATTACAGTGAGGAGTGTGGTATTCTGTGTTACAGTGAGGAGTGTGGTATTGAGTGTTACAGTGAGGAGTGTGGTATTCAGTGTTACAGTGAGGAATGTGGTATTCAGTGTTACAGTGAGGAGTGTGGTATTCAGTATTACAGTGAGGAGTGTGGTATTCAGTATTACAGTGAGGGGTGCGGTATTCAGTATTACAGTGAGGAGTGTGGTATTCAGAGTGTGACAGTGAGGAGTGTGGTATTCAGTATTACAGTGAGGGGTGTGGTATTCAGTATAACAGTGAGGAGTGTGGTATTCAGTGTTACAGTGAGGGGTGTGGTATTCAGTATTACAGTGAGGGGTGTGGTATTCAGTATTACAGTGAGGAGTGTGGTATTCAGTGTTACAGTGAGGGGTGTGGTATTCAGTATTACAGTGAGGGGTGCGGTATTCAGTATTGCAGTGAGGAGTGTGGTATTCAGAGTGTTACAGTGAGGAGTGTGGTATTCAGTATTACAGTGAGGGGTGTGGTATTCAGTATTACAGTGAGGAGTGTGGTATTCAGTGTTACAGTGAGCAGTGTGGTATTCAGTGTTACAGTGAGGAGTGTGGTATTCAGTATTACAGTGAGGAGTGTGGTATTCAGTGTTACAGTGAGGAATGTGGTATTCAGTGTTACAGTGAGGGGTGTGGTATTCAGTATTACAGTGAGGGGTGCGGTATTCAGTATTACACTGAGGGGTGTGGTATTCAGTATTACAGTGAGGGGTGTGGTATTCAGTATTACAGTGAGGAGTGTGGTATTCAGTGTTACAGTGAGGGGTGTGGTATTCAGTATTACAGTGAGGGGTGCGGTATTCAGTATTACAGTGAGGAGTGTGGTATTCAGTGTTACAGTGAGGAGTGTGGTATTCAGTGTTACAGTGAGGAGTGTGGTATTCAGTGTTGCAGTGAGGGGTGTGGTATTCAGTGTGTTACAGTGAGGAGTGCGGTATTCAGTGTTACAGTGAGGGGTGTGGTATTCAGTGTTACAGTGAGGAGTGTGGTATTCAGAGTGTTACAGTGAGGAGTGTGGTATTCAGAATGTTACACTGAGGAGTGTGGGATTCAGTGTGTTACAGTGAGGAGTGTGGTATTCAGTGTGTTACAGTGAGGAGTGTGGTATTCAGTGTTACAGTGAGGGGTGTGGTATTCAGTGTTACAGTGAGGGGTGTGGTATTCAGTGTTACAGTGAGGAGTGTGGTATTCAGTGTTACAGTGAGGGGTGTGGTATTCAGTGTTACAGTGAGGAGTGTGGTATTCAGTGTGTTACAGTGAGGAGTGTGGTATTCAGTGTGTTACAGTGAGGAGTGTGGTATTCAGAGTGTTACAGTGAGGGGTGTGGTATTCAGTGTTACAGTGAGAAGTGCGGTATTCTGTGTTACAGTGAGGAGTGTGGTATTCAGAGTGTTACAGTGAGGAGTGTGGTAGCCAGTGTTACAGTGAGCAGTGTTGTAGTGAAGGAATGTGGGGTGGGGAGTCTCGTGACGCTGGTAAGCTGGTGCAGCTGTGAGCAGAAAGTATGGGAGCAGTCTTCTTACCTTAACAACTCGAGTTAGATCATTACATTTCTTGCCTGGCATTGACATGCTCTGCAATTTTTTCCACTCTATCTTGGGTTGATGCCTGGAGGGCTTTCAGCAGAATGGGGATAGAGGATGCCTGACCATCCTGTCCATCACCTGCAACAGATCCTCTAAGGCAGCATCGGGGCATCTTGGTGCCCTCTCACTGCCTCCTCAGAGGAGAGACGAGGAGAAAACGTTTTACGCAGCCAATTGTTACGATGCATGGCCTGAAAGGGTGGTGGAAGGAGATTCAATAATTACTTTCAAAAGGGAACTGGCAAAACACCTGAATGTGAAAAATTTACAGGGCCATGGGGAAAGAGCAGGGGAGTAAGTCTAATCAGGTAGCTCTTTCAAAGAGCCGGCATAGGCTCGATGTGCCAAAATGCCTCCTTCTCCACCCTATCATAGTATGATTCTGTGTTACAGTGAGGAGTGCGGTATTCAGTATTACAGTGAGGAGTGTGGTATTCAGTATTACAGTGAGGAGTGCGGTATTCAGTATTACAGTGAGGAGTGTGGTATTCAGTGTTACAGTGAGGAATGTGGTATTCAGTATTACAGTGAGGAGTGTGGTATTCAGTGTTACAGTGAGGAGTGTGGTATTGAGTGTTACAGTGAGGAGTGTGGTATTCAGTGTTACAGTGAGGAGTGTGGTATTCAGTGTTGCAGTGAGGAATGTGGTATTCAGTGTTACAGTGAGGAGTGTGGTATTCAGTATGACAGTGAGGAGTGTAGTATTCAGTGTTACAGTGAGGAGTGTGGTATTCAGTATTACAGTGAGGAGTGTGGTATCCAGTATTACAGTGAGGGGTGCGGTATTCAGTATTACAGTGAGGAGTGTGGTATTCAGAGTGTGACAGTGAGGAGTGTGGTATTCAGTATTACAGTGAGGGGTGTGGTATTCAGTATTACAGTGAGGAGTGTGGTATTCAGTGTTACAGTGAGGAATGTGGTATTCAGTATTACAGTGAGGAGTGTGGTATTCAGTGTTACAGTGAGGGGTGTGGTATTCAGTATTACAGTGAGGGGTGCGGTATTCAGTATTACAGTGAGGGGTGTGGTATTCAGTATTACAGTGAGGAGTGTGGTATTCAGTGTTACAGTGAGGGGTGTGGTATTCAGTATTACAGTGAGGGGTGCGGTATTCAGTATTACAGTGAGGAGTGTGGTATTCAGTGTTACAGTGAGGAGTGTGGTATTCAGTGTTACAGTGAGGAGTGTGGTATTCAGTGTTGCAGTGAGGGGTGTGGTATTCAGTGTGTTACAGTGAGGAGTGCGGTATTCAGTGTTACAGTGAGGGGTGTGGTATTCAGTGTTACAGTGAGGGGTGTGGTATTCTGTGTTACAGTGAGGAGTGTGGTATTCTGTGTTACAGTGAGAAGTGTGGTATTCTGTGTTACAGTGAGGAGTGTGGTATTCAGTGTTACAGTGAGGAGTGTGGTATTCAGAGTGTTACAGTGAGGAGTGTGGTATTCAGAGTGTTACAGTGAGGAGTGTGGTATTCAGAGTGTTACAGTGAGGAGTGTGGTATTCAGAGTGTTACAGTGAGGAGTGTGGTATTCTGTGTTACAGTGAGGAGTGTGGTATTCAGTGTTACAGTGAGGGGTGTGGTATTCAGAGTGTTACAGTGAGGAGTGTGGTATTCAGAGTGATACAGTGAGGAGTGTGGTATTCAGAGTGTTACAGTGAGGAGTGTGGTATTCAGAGTGTTACAGTGAGGAGTGTGGTATTCAGAGTGTTACAGTGAGGAGTGTGGTATTCAGAGTGTTACAGTGAGGAGTGTGGTATTCAGTATTACAGTGAGGAGTGTGGTATTCAGTGTTACAGTGAGGGGTGTGGTATTCAGTATTACAGTGAGGGGTGCGGTATTCAGTATTACAGTGAGGAGTGTGGTATTCAGTATTACAGTGAGGAGTGCGGTATTCAGAGTGTTACAGTGAGGAGTGCGGTATTCAGTATTACAGTGAGGAGTGTGGTATTCAGTGTTACAGTGAGGAATGTGGTATTCAGTATTACAGTGAGGGGTGCGGTATTCAGTATTACAGTGAGGAGTGTGGTATTCAGAGTGTGACAGTGAGGAGTGTGGTATTCAGTATTACAGTGAGGGGTGTGGTATTCAGTATTACAGTGAGGAGTGTGGTATTCAGTATTACAGTGAGGAGTGCGGTATTCAGTATTACAGTGAGGAGTGTGGTATTCAGTGTTACAGTGAGGAATGTGGTATTCAGTATTACAGTGAGGAGTGTGGTATTGAGTGTTACAGTGAGGAGTGTGGTATTCAGTGTTACAGTGAGGAGTGTGGTATTCAGAGTGTTACAGTGAGGAGTGTGGTATTCAGTATTACAGTGAGGAGTGTGGTATTCAGTGTGACAGTGAGGAGTGTGGTATTCAGTATTACAGTGAGGGGTGTGGTATTCAGTATTACAGTGAGGGGTGCGGTATTCAGTATCACAGTGAGGAGTGTGGTATTCAGTATTACAGTGAGGAGTGCGGTATTCAGTATTACAGTGAGGAGTGTGGTATTCAGTGTTACAGTGAGGAGTGTGGTATTCAGTATGACAGTGAGGAGTGTAGTATTCAGTGTTACAGTGAGGAGTGTGGTATTCAGTATTACAGTGAGGAGTGTGGTATTCAGTGTTACAGTGAGGGGTGTGGTATTCAGTATTACAGTGAGGGGTGCGGTATTCAGTATTACAGTGAGGGGTGTGGTATTCAGTATTACAGTGAGGGGTGTGGTATTCAGTATTACAGTGAGGAGTGTGGTATTCAGTGTTACAGTGAGAGGTGTGGTATTCAGTATTACAGTGAGGGGTGCGGTATTCAGTATTACAGTGAGGAGTGTGGTATTCAGTATTACAGTGAGGGGTGCGGTATTCAGTATTACAGTGAGGAGTGCGGTATTCAGTGTTACAGTGAGGGGTGTGGTATTCAGTGTTGCAGTGAGGAGTGTGGTATTCAGTGTGTTACAGTGAGGAGTGCGGTATTCAGTGTTACAGGAGGGGTGTGGTATTCAGTGTTACAGTGAGAAGTGTGGTATTCAGTGTTGCAGTGAGAAGTGTGGTATTCAGTGTTGCAGTGAGGAGTGTGGTATTCAGTGTTACAGTGAGGGGTGTGGTATTCAGAGTGTTACAGTGAGGTGTGTGGTATTCAGAGTGTTTCAGTGAGGAGTGTGGTATTCAGAGTGTTACAGTGAGGAGTGTGGTATTCAGAGTGTTACAGTGAGGAGTGTGGTATTCAGAGTGTTACAGTGAGGAGTGTGGTATTTAGAGTGTTACAGTGAGGAGTGTGGTATTCAGAGTGTTACAGTGAGGAGTGTGGTATTCAGTATTACAGTGAGGAGTGTGGTATTCAGAGTGTTACAGTGAGGAGTGTGGTATTCAGAGTGTTACAGTGAGGAGTGTGGTATTCAGAGTGTTACAGTGAGGAGTGTGGTATTCAGAGTGTTACAGTGAGGAGTGTGGTATTCAGTGTTACAGTGAGGAGTGTGGTATTCAGAGTGTTACAGTGAGGAGTGTGGTATTCAGAGTGTTACAGTGAGGAGTGTGGTATTCAGAGTGTTACAGTGAGGAGTGTAGTATTCAGAGTGTTACAGTGAGGAGTGTGGTATTCAGTATTACAGTGAGGAGTGTAGTATTCAGTGTTACAGTGAGGGGTGCGGTATTCAGTATTACAGTGAGGGGTGCGGTATTCAGTATTACAGTGAGGAGTGCGGTATTCAGTATTACAGTGAGGAGTGCGGTATTCAGTATTACAGTGAGGAGTGTGGTATTGAGTGTTACAGTGAGGAGTGTGGTATTGAGTGTTACAGTGAGGAATGTGGTATTCAGTATTACAGTGAGGAGTGTGGTATTCAGTATTACAGTGAGGAGTGTGGTATTCAGTGTTACAGTGAGGAGTGTGGTATTCAGTGTTACAGTGAGGAGTGTGGTATTCAGTGTTACAGTGAGGAATGTGGTATTCAGTATTACAGTGAGGAGTGTGGTATTGAGTGTTACAGTGAGGAGTGTGGTATTCAGTGTTACAGTGAGGAATGTGGTATTCAGTGTTACAGTGAGGAGTGTGGTATTCAGTGTTACAGTGAGGAGTGTGGTATTCAGTATTACAGTGAGGAGTGTGGTATTCAGTATTACAGTGAGGGGTGCGGTATTCAGTATTACAGTGAGGATAGTGGTATTCAGAGTGTGACAGTGAGGAGTGTGGTATTCAGTATTACAGTGAGGGGTGTGGTATTCAGTATTACAGTGAGGGGTGTGGTATTCAGTATTACAGTGAGGAGTGTGGTATTCAGTATTACAGTGAGGAGTGTGGTATTCAGTGTTACAGTGAGGAGTGTGGTATTCAGTATTACAGTGAGGAGTGTGGTATTCAGAGTGTTACAGTGAGGAGTGTGGTATTCAGTATTACAGTGAGGAGTGTGGTATTCAGAGTGTTACAGTGAGGAGTGTGGTATTCAGTATTACAGTGAGGAGTGTGGTATTCAGTATTACAGTGAGGGGTGTGGTATTCAGTGTTACAGTGAGGAGTGTGGTATTCAGAGTGTTACAGTGAGGAGTGTGGTATTCAGAGTGTTACAGTGAGGAGTGTGGTATTCAGAGTGTTACAGTGAGGAGTGTGGTATTCAGAGTGTTACAGTGAGGAGTGTGGTATTCAGAGTGTTACAGTGAGGAGTGTGGTATTCAGTGTTACAGTGAGGAGTGTGGTATTCAGTGTTACAGTGAGGAGTGTGGTATTCAGAGTGTTACAGTGAGGAGTGTGGTATTCAGTGTTACAGTGAGGAGTGTGGTATTCAGTGTTACAGTGAGGAGTGTGGTATTCAGAGTGTTACAGTGAGGAGTGTGGTATTCAGAGTGTTACAGTGAGGAGTGTGGTATTCAGAGTGTTACAGTGAGGAGTGTGGTATTCAGATTGCTACAGTGAGGAGTGTGGTATTCAGAGTGTTACAGTGAGGAGTGTGGTATTCAGTGTTACAGTGAGGAGTGTGGTATTCAGAGTGTTACAGTGAGGAGTGTGGTATTCAGTGTTACAGTGAGGAGTGTGGTATTCAGTGTTACAGTGAGGAGTGTGGTATTCAGTGTTACAGTGAGGAGTGTGGTATTCAGAGTGTTACAGTGAGGAGTGTGGTATTCAGTGTTACAGTGAGGAATGTGGTATTCAGTATGACAGTGAGGAGTGTGGTATTCAGAGTGTTACAGTGAGGAGTGTGGTATTCAGTGTTACAGTGAGGAGTGTGGTATTCAGTGTTACAGTGAGGAGTGTGGTATTCAGAGTGTTACAGTGAGGAGTGTGGTATTCAGTGTTACAGTGAGGAGTGTGGTATTCAGAGTGTTACAGTGAGGAGTGTGGTATTCAGTGTTACAGTGAGGAGTGTGGTATTCAGAGTGTGACAGTGAGGAGTGTGGTATTCAGTGTTACAGTGAGGAGTGTGGTATTCAGAGTGTTACAGTGAGGAGTGTGGTATTCAGTGTTACAGTGAGGAGTGTGGTATTCAGAGTGTGACAGTGAGGAGTGTGGTATTCAGTGTTACAGTGAGGAATGTGGTATTCAGTATGACAGTGAGGAGTGTAGTATTCAGTGTTACAGTGAGGAGTGTGGTATTCAGAGTGTGACAGTGAGGAGTGTGGTATTCAGTGTTACAGTGAGGAGTGTGGTATTCAGAGTGTTACAGTGAGGAGTGTGGTATTCAGTGTTACAGTGAGGAGTGTGGTATTCAGAGTGTGACAGTGAGGAGTGTGGTATTCAGTGTTACAGTGAGGAGTGTGGTATTCAGAGTGTAACAGTGAGGAGTGTGGTATTCAGTGTTACAGTGAGGGGTGTGGTATTCAGTGTTACAGTGAGGAGTGTGGTATTCAGTATGACAGTGAGGAGTGTAGTATTCAGTGTTACAGTGAGGAGTGTGGTATTCAGAGTGTTACAGTGAGGAGTGTGGTATTCAGTGTTACAGTGAGGAGTGTGGTATTCTGTGTTACAGTGAGGAGTGTGGTATTCAGTGTTACAGTGAGGAGTGTGGTATTCAGTGTTACAGTGAGGAGTGTGGTATTCAGTGTTACAGTGAGGAGTGTGGTATTCAGTGTTACAGTGAGGAGTGTGGTATTCAGAGTGTTACAGTGAGGAGTGTGGTATTCAGAGTGTTACAGTGAGGAGTGTGGTAGTGAAGGAATGTGGGGTGGGGAGTCTTGTGACGCTGGTAAGCTGGTGCAGCTGTGAGCAGAAAGTATGGGAGCAGTCTTCTTACCTTAACAACTCGAGTTAGATCATTACATTTCTTGCCTGGCATTGACATGCTCTGCAATTTTTTCCACTCTATCTTGGGTTGATGCCTGGAGGGCTTTCAGCAGAATGGGGATAGAGGATGCCTGACCATCCTGTCCATCACCTGCAACAGATCCTCTAAGGCAGCATCGGGGCATCTTGGTGCCCTCTCACTGCCTCCTCAGAGGAGAGACGAGGAGAAAACGTTTTACGCAGCCAATTGTTACGATGCATGGCCTGAAAGGGTGGTGGAAGGAGATTCAATAATTACTTTCAAAAGGGAACTGGCAAAACACCTGAATGTGAAAAATTTACAGGGCCATGGGGAAAGAGCAGGGGAGTAAGTCTAATCAGGTAGCTCTTTCAAAGAGCCGGCATAGGCTCGATGTGCCAAAATGCCTCCTTCTCCACCCTATCATAGTATGATTCTGTGTTACAGTGAGGAGTGCGGTATTCAGTATTACAGTGAGGAGTGTGGTATTCAGTATTACAGTGAGGAGTGCGGTATTCAGTATTACAGTGAGGAGTGTGGTATTCAGTGTTACAGTGAGGAATGTGGTATTCAGTATTACAGTGAGGAGTGTGGTATTCAGTGTTACAGTGAGGAGTGTGGTATTGAGTGTTACAGTGAGGAGTGTGGTATTCAGTGTTACAGTGAGGAGTGTGGTATTCAGTGTTGCAGTGAGGAATGTGGTATTCAGTGTTACAGTGAGGAGTGTGGTATTCAGTATGACAGTGAGGAGTGTAGTATTCAGTGTTACAGTGAGGAGTGTGGTATTCAGTATTACAGTGAGGAGTGTGGTATCCAGTATTACAGTGAGGGGTGCGGTATTCAGTATTACAGTGAGGAGTGTGGTATTCAGAGTGTGACAGTGAGGAGTGTGGTATTCAGTATTACAGTGAGGGGTGTGGTATTCAGTATTACAGTGAGGAGTGTGGTATTCAGTGTTACAGTGAGGAATGTGGTATTCAGTATTACAGTGAGGAGTGTGGTATTCAGTGTTACAGTGAGGGGTGTGGTATTCAGTATTACAGTGAGGGGTGCGGTATTCAGTATTACAGTGAGGGGTGTGGTATTCAGTATTACAGTGAGGAGTGTGGTATTCAGTGTTACAGTGAGGGGTGTGGTATTCAGTATTACAGTGAGGGGTGCGGTATTCAGTATTACAGTGAGGAGTGTGGTATTCAGTGTTACAGTGAGGAGTGTGGTATTCAGTGTTACAGTGAGGAGTGTGGTATTCAGTGTTGCAGTGAGGGGTGTGGTATTCAGTGTGTTACAGTGAGGAGTGCGGTATTCAGTGTTACAGTGAGGGGTGTGGTATTCAGTGTTACAGTGAGGGGTGTGGTATTCTGTGTTACAGTGAGGAGTGTGGTATTCTGTGTTACAGTGAGAAGTGTGGTATTCTGTGTTACAGTGAGGAGTGTGGTATTCAGTGTTACAGTGAGGAGTGTGGTATTCAGAGTGTTACAGTGAGGAGTGTGGTATTCAGAGTGTTACAGTGAGGAGTGTGGTATTCAGAGTGTTACAGTGAGGAGTGTGGTATTCAGAGTGTTACAGTGAGGAGTGTGGTATTCTGTGTTACAGTGAGGAGTGTGGTATTCAGTGTTACAGTGAGGGGTGTGGTATTCAGAGTGTTACAGTGAGGAGTGTGGTATTCAGAGTGATACAGTGAGGAGTGTGGTATTCAGAGTGTTACAGTGAGGAGTGTGGTATTCAGAGTGTTACAGTGAGGAGTGTGGTATTCAGAGTGTTACAGTGAGGAGTGTGGTATTCAGAGTGTTACAGTGAGGAGTGTGGTATTCAGTATTACAGTGAGGAGTGTGGTATTCAGTGTTACAGTGAGGGGTGTGGTATTCAGTATTACAGTGAGGGGTGCGGTATTCAGTATTACAGTGAGGAGTGTGGTATTCAGTATTACAGTGAGGAGTGCGGTATTCAGAGTGTTACAGTGAGGAGTGCGGTATTCAGTATTACAGTGAGGAGTGTGGTATTCAGTGTTACAGTGAGGAATGTGGTATTCAGTATTACAGTGAGGGGTGCGGTATTCAGTATTACAGTGAGGAGTGTGGTATTCAGAGTGTGACAGTGAGGAGTGTGGTATTCAGTATTACAGTGAGGGGTGTGGTATTCAGTATTACAGTGAGGAGTGTGGTATTCAGTATTACAGTGAGGAGTGCGGTATTCAGTATTACAGTGAGGAGTGTGGTATTCAGTGTTACAGTGAGGAATGTGGTATTCAGTATTACAGTGAGGAGTGTGGTATTGAGTGTTACAGTGAGGAGTGTGGTATTCAGTGTTACAGTGAGGAGTGTGGTATTCAGAGTGTTACAGTGAGGAGTGTGGTATTCAGTATTACAGTGAGGAGTGTGGTATTCAGTGTGACAGTGAGGAGTGTGGTATTCAGTATTACAGTGAGGGGTGTGGTATTCAGTATTACAGTGAGGGGTGCGGTATTCAGTATCACAGTGAGGAGTGTGGTATTCAGTATTACAGTGAGGAGTGCGGTATTCAGTATTACAGTGAGGAGTGTGGTATTCAGTGTTACAGTGAGGAGTGTGGTATTCAGTATGACAGTGAGGAGTGTAGTATTCAGTGTTACAGTGAGGAGTGTGGTATTCAGTATTACAGTGAGGAGTGTGGTATTCAGTGTTACAGTGAGGGGTGTGGTATTCAGTATTACAGTGAGGGGTGCGGTATTCAGTATTACAGTGAGGGGTGTGGTATTCAGTATTACAGTGAGGGGTGTGGTATTCAGTATTACAGTGAGGAGTGTGGTATTCAGTGTTACAGTGAGAGGTGTGGTATTCAGTATTACAGTGAGGGGTGCGGTATTCAGTATTACAGTGAGGAGTGTGGTATTCAGTATTACAGTGAGGGGTGCGGTATTCAGTATTACAGTGAGGAGTGCGGTATTCAGTGTTACAGTGAGGGGTGTGGTATTCAGTGTTGCAGTGAGGAGTGTGGTATTCAGTGTGTTACAGTGAGGAGTGCGGTATTCAGTGTTACAGGAGGGGTGTGGTATTCAGTGTTACAGTGAGAAGTGTGGTATTCAGTGTTGCAGTGCGAAGTGTGGTATTCAGTGTTGCAGTGAGGAGTGTGGTATTCAGTGTTACAGTGAGGGGTGTGGTATTCAGAGTGTTACAGTGAGGTGTGTGGTATTCAGAGTGTTTCAGTGAGGAGTGTGGTATTCAGAGTGTTACAGTGAGGAGTGTGGTATTCAGAGTGTTACAGTGAGGAGTGTGGTATTCAGAGTGTTACAGTGAGGAGTGTGGTATTTAGAGTGTTACAGTGAGGAGTGTGGTATTCAGAGTGTTACAGTGAGGAGTGTGGTATTCAGTATTACAGTGAGGAGTGTGGTATTCAGAGTGTTACAGTGAGGAGTGTGGTATTCAGAGTGTTACAGTGAGGAGTGTGGTATTCAGAGTGTTACAGTGAGGAGTGTGGTATTCAGAGTGTTACAGTGAGGAGTGTGGTATTCAGTGTTACAGTGAGGAGTGTGGTATTCAGAGTGTTACAGTGAGGAGTGTGGTATTCAGAGTGTTACAGTGAGGAGTGTGGTATTCAGAGTGTTACAGTGAGGAGTGTAGTATTCAGAGTGTTACAGTGAGGAGTGTGGTATTCAGTATTACAGTGAGGAGTGTAGTATTCAGTGTTACAGTGAGGGGTGCGGTATTCAGTATTACAGTGAGGGGTGCGGTATTCAGTATTACAGTGAGGAGTGCGGTATTCAGTATTACAGTGAGGAGTGCGGTATTCAGTATTACAGTGAGGAGTGTGGTATTGAGTGTTACAGTGAGGAGTGTGGTATTGAGTGTTACAGTGAGGAATGTGGTATTCAGTATTACAGTGAGGAGTGTGGTATTCAGTATTACAGTGAGGAGTGTGGTATTCAGTGTTACAGTGAGGAGTGTGGTATTCAGTGTTACAGTGAGGAGTGTGGTATTCAGTGTTACAGTGAGGAATGTGGTATTCAGTATTACAGTGAGGAGTGTGGTATTGAGTGTTACAGTGAGGAGTGTGGTATTCAGTGTTACAGTGAGGAATGTGGTATTCAGTGTTACAGTGAGGAGTGTGGTATTCAGTGTTACAGTGAGGAGTGTGGTATTCAGTATTACAGTGAGGAGTGTGGTATTCAGTATTACAGTGAGGGGTGCGGTATTCAGTATTACAGTGAGGATAGTGGTATTCAGAGTGTGACAGTGAGGAGTGTGGTATTCAGTATTACAGTGAGGGGTGTGGTATTCAGTATTACAGTGAGGGGTGTGGTATTCAGTATTACAGTGAGGAGTGTGGTATTCAGTATTACAGTGAGGAGTGTGGTATTCAGTGTTACAGTGAGGAGTGTGGTATTCAGTATTACAGTGAGGAGTGTGGTATTCAGAGTGTTACAGTGAGGAGTGTGGTATTCAGTATTACAGTGAGGAGTGTGGTATTCAGAGTGTTACAGTGAGGAGTGTGGTATTCAGTATTACAGTGAGGAGTGTGGTATTCAGTATTACAGTGAGGGGTGTGGTATTCAGTATTACAGTGAGGAGTGTGGTATTCAGTGTTACAGTGAGGAGTGTGGTATTCAGTGTTACAGTGAGGAGTGTGGTATTCAGAGTGTTACAGTGAGGAGTGTGGTATTCAGAGTGTTACAGTGAGGAGTGTGGTATTCAGAGTGTTACAGTGAGGAGTGTGGTATTCAGAGTGTTACAGTGAGGAGTGTGGTATTCAGAGTGTTACAGTGAGGAGTGTGGTATTCAGTGTTACAGTGAGGAGTGTGGTATTCAGTGTTACAGTGAGGAGTGTGGTATTCAGAGTGTTACAGTGAGGAGTGTGGTATTCAGTGTTACAGTGAGGAGTGTGGTATTCAGTGTTACAGTGAGGAGTGTGGTATTCAGAGTGTTACAGTGAGGAGTGTGGTATTCAGAGTGTTACAGTGAGGAGTGTGGTATTCAGAGTGTTACAGTGAGGAGTGTGGTATTCAGATTGCTACAGTGAGGAGTGTGGTATTCAGAGTGTTACAGTGAGGAGTGTGGTATTCAGTGTTACAGTGAGGAGTGTGGTATTCAGAGTGTTACAGTGAGGAGTGTGGTATTCAGTGTTACAGTGAGGAGTGTGGTATTCAGTGTTACAGTGAGGAGTGTGGTATTCAGTGTTACAGTGAGGAGTGTGGTATTCAGAGTGTTACAGTGAGGAGTGTGGTATTCAGTGTTACAGTGAGGAATGTGGTATTCAGTATGACAGTGAGGAGTGTGGTATTCAGAGTGTTACAGTGAGGAGTGTGGTATTCAGTGTTACAGTGAGGAGTGTGGTATTCAGTGTTACAGTGAGGAGTGTGGTATTCAGAGTGTTACAGTGAGGAGTGTGGTATTCAGTGTTACAGTGAGGAGTGTGGTATTCAGAGTGTTACAGTGAGGAGTGTGGTATTCAGTGTTACAGTGAGGAGTGTGGTATTCAGAGTGTGACAGTGAGGAGTGTGGTATTCAGTGTTACAGTGAGGAGTGTGGTATTCAGAGTGTTACAGTGAGGAGTGTGGTATTCAGTGTTACAGTGAGGAGTGTGGTATTCAGAGTGTGACAGTGAGGAGTGTGGTATTCAGTGTTACAGTGAGGAATGTGGTATTCAGTATGACAGTGAGGAGTGTAGTATTCAGTGTTACAGTGAGGAGTGTGGTATTCAGAGTGTGACAGTGAGGAGTGTGGTATTCAGTGTTACAGTGAGGAGTGTGGTATTCAGAGTGTTACAGTGAGGAGTGTGGTATTCAGTGTTACAGTGAGGAGTGTGGTATTCAGAGTGTGACAGTGAGGAGTGTGGTATTCAGTGTTACAGTGAGGAGTGTGGTATTCAGAGTGTAACAGTGAGGAGTGTGGTATTCAGTGTTACAGTGAGGGGTGTGGTATTCAGTGTTACAGTGAGGAGTGTGGTATTCAGTATGACAGTGAGGAGTGTAGTATTCAGTGTTACAGTGAGGAGTGTGGTATTCAGTGTGTTACAGTGAGGAGTGTGGTATTCTGTGTTACAGTGAGGAGTGTGGTATTCTGTGTTACAGTGAGGAGTGTGGTATTCAGTGTTACAGTGAGGAGTGTGGTATTCAGTGTTACAGTGAGGAGTGTGGTATTCAGTGTTACAGTGAGGAGTGTGGTATTCAGTGTTACAGTGAGGAGTGTGGTATTCAGTGTGTTACAGTGAGGAGTGTGGTATTCTGTGTTACAGTGAGGAGTGTGGTATTCAGTGTTACAGTGAGGAGTGTGGTATTCAGTGTTACAGTGAGGAGTGTGGTATTCAGTGTTACAGTGAGGAGTGTGGTATTCAGTGTTACAGTGAGGGGTGTGGTATTCAGTGTTACAGTGAGGAGTGTGGTATTCAGTGTTACAGTGAGGGGTGTGGTATTCAGTGTTACAGTGAGGAGTGTGGTATTCAGTGTTACAGTGAGGAGTGTGGTATTCAGAGTGTTACAGTGAGGAGTGTGGTATTCTGTGTTACAGTGAGGAGTGTGGTATTCAGTGTTACAGTGAGGAGTGTGGTATTCAGTGTTACAGTGAGGAGTGTGGTATTCAGTGTTACAGTGAGGAGTGTGGTATTCAGTGTTACAGTGAGGAGTGTGGTATTCAGTGTTACAGTGAGGAGTGTGGTATTCAGTGTTGCAGTGAGGGGTGTGGTATTCAGTGTTACAGTGAGGAGTGTGGTATTCAGTGTTACAGTGAGGAGTGTGGTATTCAGTGTTACAGTGAGGAGTGCGGTATTCAGTGTTACAGTGAGGGGTGTGGTATTCAGTGTTACAGTGAGGAGTGTGGTATTCAGTGTTACAGTGAGGAGTGTGGTATTCAGTGTTACAGTGAGGAGTGTGGTATTCAGTGTTACAGTGAGGAGTGTGGTATTCAGTGTTACAGTGAGGAGTGTGGTATTCAGTGTTACAGTGAGGAGTGTGGTATTCAGTGTTACAGTGAGGAGTGTGGTATTCAGTGTGTTACAGTGAGGAGTGTGGTATTCAGTGTTACAGTGAGGAGTGTGGTATTCAGTGTTACAGTGAGGAGTGTGGTATTCAGTGTTACAGTGAGGAGTGTGGTATTCAGTGTTACAGTGAGGGGTGTGGTATTCAGTGTTACAGTGAGGAGTGTGGTATTCAGTGTTACAGTGAGGGGTGTGGTATTCAGTGTTACAGTGAGGAGTGTGGTATTCTGTGTTACAGTGAGGAGTGTGGTATTCAGTGTTACAGTGAGGAGTGTGGTATTCAGTGTTACAGTGAGGAGTGTGGTATTCAGTGTTACAGTGAGGAGTGTGGTATTCAGTGTTACAGTGAGGAGTGTGGTATTCAGTGTTACAGTGAGGAGTGTGGTATTCAGAGTGTTACAGTGAGGAGTGTGGTATTCTGTGTTACAGTGAGGAGTGTGGTATTCAGTGTTACAGTGAGGGGTGTGGTATTCAGAGTGTTACAGTGAGGAGTGTGGTATTCTGTGTTACAGTGAGGAGTGTGGTATTCTGTGTTACAGTGAGGAGTGTGGTATTCAGAGTGTTACAGTGAGGAGTGCGGTATTCAGTGTTACAGTGAGGAGTGTGGTATTCTGTGTTACAGTGAGGAGTGTGGTATTCTGTGTTACAGTGAGGAGTGCGGTATTCAGTGTTACAGTGAGGAGTGTGGTATTCTGTGTTACAGTGAGGAGTGTGGTATTCTGTGTTACAGTGAGGAGTGTGGTATTCAGAGTGTTACAGTGAGGAGTGCGGTATTCTGTGTTACAGTGAGGAGTGCGGTATTCTGTGTTACAGTGAGGAGTGCGGTATTCAGTGTGTTACAGTGAGGAGTGTGGTATTCTGTGTTACAGTGAGGAGTGCGGTATTCAGTGTGTTACAGTGAGGAGTGTGGTATTCAGTGTTACAGTGAGGAGTGCGGTATTCAGTGTTACAGTGAGGAGTGTGGTATTCAGAGTGTTACAGTGAGGAGTGCGGTATTCAGTGTGTTACAGTGAGGAGTGTGGTATTCAGTGTTACAGTGAGGAGTGCGGTATTCAGTGTGTTACAGTGAGGAGTGTGGTATTCAGTGTTACAGTGAGGAGTGCGGTATTCAGAGTGTTACAGTGAGGAGTGCGGTATTCAGTGTTACAGTGAGGAGTGTGGTATTCTGTGTTACAGTGAGGAGTGTGGTATTCAGTGTTACAGTGAGGAGTGTGGTATTCAGAGTGTTACAGTGAGGAGTGTGGTATTCTGTGTTACAGTGAGGAGTGTGGTATTCAGAGTGTTACAGTGAGGAGTGTGGTATTCTGTGTTACAGTGAGGAGTGTGGTATTCTGTGTTACAGTGAGGAGTGTGGTATTCAGAGTGTTACAGTGAGGAGTGTGGTATTCAGTGTTACAGTGAGGAGTGTGGTATTCAGTGTTACAGTGAGGAGTGTGGTATTCAGTGTTACAGTGAGGAGTGTGGTATTCAGTGTTACAGTGAGGAGTGTGGAATTCAGCGTTTTACAGTGGGGAGTGTGGTATTCAGAGTGTTACAGTGAGGAGTGTGGTATTCAGTGTTACAGTGAGGAGTGTGGTATTCAGTGTGTTAAAGTGAGGAGTGTGGTATTCAGTGTGTTACAGTGAGGAGTGTGGTATTCAGCGTTACAGAGAGGAGTGTGTTTTTTTAAAAATTCGTTCATGGGATGTGGGCATCGATGGCAAGGCCAGCATTTGTTGCCCATCCCTAATTGCCCTTGAGAAGGTGGTGGTGAGCCGCCTTCTTGAACCGCTGCAGTCCGTGTGGTGCAGGTTCTCCCAGAGTATTCAGAGTGTTACAGTGAGGAGTGTGCTATTCAGAGTGTTACAGTGAGTGGTGTGGTATTCAGTGTGTTACAGTGAGAAGTGTGGTATTCAGTGTTACAGTGAGGAGTGTGGTATTCAGTCTGTTACAGTGAGGAGTGTGGTATTCAGTGTTACAGTGAGGAGTGTGCTATTCAGAGTGTTACAGTGAGGAGTGTGGTATTCAGTGTTACAGTAAGGAGTGTGGTATTCAGAGTGTTACAGTGAGGAGTGTGGTATTCAGAGTGTTACAGTGAGGAGTGTGGTATTCAGAGTGTTACAGTGAGGAGTGTGGTATTCAGAGTGTTACAGTGAGGAGTGCGGTATTCTGTGTTACAGTGAGGAGTGCGGTATTCTGTGTTACAGTGAGGAGTGCGGTATTCAGTGTGTTACAGTGAGGAGTGTGGTATTCTGTGTTACAGTGAGGAGTGCGGTATTCAGTGTGTTACAGTGAGGAGTGCGGTATTCAGTGTTACAGTGAGGAGTGCGGTATTCAGTGTTACAGTGAGGAGTGTGGTATTCAGAGTGTTACAGTGAGGAGTGCGGTATTCAGTGTGTTACAGTGAGGAGTGTGGTATTCAGTGTTACAGTGAGGAGTGCGGTATTCAGTGTGTTACAGTGAGGAGTGTGGTATTCAGTCTGTTACAGTGAGGAGTGCGGTATTCAGAGTGTTACAGTGAGGAGTGCGGTATTCAGTGTTACAGTGAGGAGTGTGGTATTCTGTGTTACAGTGAGGAGTGTGGTATTCAGTGTGTTACAGTGAGGAGTGTGGTATTCTGTGTTACAGTGAGGAGTGTGGTATTCAGAGTGTTACAGTGAGGAGTGTGGTATTCTGTGTTACAGTGAGGAGTGTGGTATTCTGTGTTACAGTGAGGAGTGTGGTATTCAGAGTGTTACAGTGAGGAGTGTGGTATTCAGTGTTACAGTGAGGAGTGTGGTATTCAGTGTTACAGTGAGGAGTGTGGTATTCAGTGTTACAGTGAGGAGTGTGGTATTCAGTGTTACAGTGAGGAGTGTGGAATTCAGCGTTTTACAGTGGGGAGTGTGGTATTCAGAGTGTTACAGTGAGGAGTGTGGTATTCAGTGTTACAGTGAGGAGTGTGGTATTCAGTGTGTTAAAGTGAGGAGTGTGGTATTCAGTGTGTTACAGTGAGGAGTGTGGTATTCAGCGTTACAGAGAGGAGTGTGTTTTTTTTTAAATTCGTTCATGGGATGTGGGCATCGATGGCAAGGCCAGCATTTGTTGCCCATCCCTAATTGCCCTTGAGAAGGTGGTGGTGAGCCGCCTTCTTGAACCGCTGCAGTCCGTGTGGTGCAGGTTCTCCCAGAGTATTCAGAGTGTTACAGTGAGGAGTGTGCTATTCAGAGTGTTACAGTGAGTGGTGTGGTATTCAGTGTGTTACAGTGAGAAGTGTGGTATTCAGTGTTACAGTGAGGAGTGTGGTATTCAGTCTGTTACAGTGAGGAGTGTGGTATTCAGTGTTACAGTGAGGAGTGTGCTATTCAGAGTGTTACAGTGAGGAGTGTGGTATTCAGTGTTACAGTAAGGAGTGTGGTATTCAGAGTGTTACAGTAAGGAGTGTGGTATTCAGAGTGTTACAGTGAGGAGTGTGGTATTCAGTGTTACAGTGAGGAGTGTGGTATTCAGTGTTACAGTGAGGAGTGTGGTATTCAGTGTTACAGTGAGGAGTGTGGTATTCAGTGTTACAGTGAGGAGTGTGGTATTCAGAGTGTTACAGTGAGGAGTGTGGTATTCAGAGTGTTACAGTGAGCAGTGTTGTAGTGAAGGAATGTGGGGTGGGGAGTCTTGTGACGCTGGTAAGCTGGTGCAGCTGTGAGCAGAAAGTATGGGAGCAGTCTTCTTACCTTAACAACTCGAGTTAGATCATTACATTTCTTGCCTGGCATTGACATGCTCTGCAATTTTTTCCACTCTATCTTGGGTTGATGCCTTGAGGGCTTTCAGCAGAATGGGGATAGAGGATGCCTGTCCATCCTGTCCATCACCTGCAACAGATCCTCCAAGGCAGCATCAGGGCATCTTGGTGCCCTCTCACTGCCTCCTCAGAGGAGAGACGAGGAGAAAACGTTTTACGCAGCCAATTGTTACGATCCGGGATGCACGGCCTGAAAGGGTGGTGGAAGGAGATTCAATAATTACTTTCAAAAGGGAACTGGCTGAATACCTGAATGGGAAAAATTTACAGGGCCATGGGGAAAGACCAGGGGAGTAAGTCTAATCAGGTAGTTCTTTCAAAGAGCCGGCATCGGCTCGAAGGGCCAAAACGCCTCCTTCTCTACCCTATCATAGTATGATTCTGTGTTACAGTGAGGAGTGTGGTATTCAGTGTTACAGTGAGGGGTGTGGTATTCAGTCTGTTACAGTGAGGAGTGTGGTATTCAGAGTGTGACAGTGAGGAGTGTGGTATTCAGTATTACAGTGAGGAGTGTGGTATTCAGTGTGTTACAGTGAGGAGTGTGGTATTCAGAGTGTGACAGTGAGGAGTGTGGTATTCAGTATTACAGTGAGGAGTGTGGTATTCAGTGTGTTACAGTGAGGAGTGTGGTATTCAGAGTGTCACAGTGAGGGGTGTGGTATTCAGTGTTACAGTGAGGAGTGTGGTATTCAGAGTGTTACAGTGAGGAGTGTGGTATTCAGAATGTTACACTGAGGAGTGTGGGATTCAGTGTGTTACAGTGAGGAGTGTGGTATTCAGTGTTACAGTGAGGGGTGTGGTATTCAGTGTGTTACACTGAGGAGTGTGGTATTCAGAGTGTTACAGTGAGGGGTGTGATATTCAGTGTTACAGTGAGGGGTGTGGTATTCAGTGTTACAGTGAGGAGTGTGGTATTCAGTGTTACAGTGAGGGGTGTGGTATTCAGTGTTACAGTGAGGAGTGTGGTATTCAGTGTGTTACAGTGAGGAGTGTGGTATTCAGTGTGTTACAGTGAGGACTGTGGTATTCAGAGTGTTACAGTGAGGGGTGTGGTATTCAGTGTTACAGTGAGAAGTGCGGTATTCTGTGTTACAGTGAGGAGTGTGGTATTCAGAGTGTTACAGTGAGGAGTGTGGTAGCCAGTGTTACAGTGAGCAGTGTTGTAGTGAAGGAATGTGGGGTGGGGAGTCTTGTGACGCTGGTAAGCTGGTGCAGCTGTGAGCAGAAAGTATGGGAGCAGTCTTCTTACCTCAACAACTCGAGTTAGATCATTACATTTCTTGCCTGGCATTGACATGCTCTGCAATTTTTTCCACTCTATCTTGGGTTGATGCCTGGAGGGCTTTCAGCAGAATGGGGATAGAGGATGCCTGACCATCCTGTCCATCACCTGCAACAGATCCTCTAAGGCAGCATCGGGGCATCTTGGTGCCCTCTCACTGCCTCCTCAGAGGAGAGACGAGGAGAAAACGTTTTACGCAGCCAATTGTTACGATCCGGGATGCATGGCCTGAAAGGGTGGTGGAAGGAGATTCAATAATTACTTTCAAAAGGGAACTGGCAAAACACCTGAATGTGAAAAATTTACAGGGCCATGGGGAAAGAGCAGGGGAGTAAGTCGAATCAGGTAGCTCTTTCAAAGAGCCGGCATAGGCTCGATGTGCCAAAATGCCTCCTTCTCCACCCTATCATAGTATGATTCTGTATTACAGTGAGGAGTGCGGTATTCAGTATTACAGTGAGGAGTGTGGTATTCAGTGTTACAGTGAGGAGTGTGGTATTCAGTATTACAGTGAGGAGTGTGGTATTCAGTATTACAGTGAGGAGTGTGGTATTCAGTGTTACAGTGAGGAGTGTGGTATTCAGTATTACAGTGAGGAGTGTGGTATTCAGTGTTACAGTGAGGAATGTGGTATTCAGTATTACAGTGAGGAGTGTGGTATTCAGTGTTACAGTGAGGAGTGCGGTATTCAGTATTACAGTGAGGAGTGTGGTATTCAGTATTACAGTGAGGAGTGCGGTATTCAGTATTACAGTGAGGAGTGCGGTATTCAGTATTACAGTGAGGAGTGTGGTATTCAGTATTACAGTGAGGAGTGCGGTATTCAGTATTACAGTGAGGAGTGTGGTATTCAGTGTTACAGTGAGGAGTGTGGTATTGAGTGTTACAGTGAGGAGTGTGGTATTCAGTGTTACAGTGAGGAATGTGGTATTCAGTGTTACAGTGAGGAGTGTGGTATTCAGTATTACAGTGAGGAGTGTGGTATTCAGTATTACAGTGAGGGGTGCGGTATTCAGTATTACAGTGAGGAGTGTGGTATTCAGAGTGTGACAGTGAGGAGTGTGGTATTCAGTATTACATGAGGGGTGTGGTATTCAGTATAACAGTGAGGAGTGTGGTATTCAGTGTTACAGTGAGGGGTGTGGTATTCAGTATTACAGTGAGGGGTGTGGTATTCAGTATTACAGTGAGGAGTGTGGTATTCAGTGTTACAGTGAGGGGTGTGGTATTCAGTATTACAGTGAGGGGTGCGGTATTCAGTATTGCAGTGAGGAGTGTGGTATTCAGAGTGTTACAGTGAGGAGTGTGGTATTCAGTATTACAGTGAGGGGTGTGGTATTCAGTATTACAGTGAGGAGTGTGGTATTCAGTGTTACAGTGAGCAGTGTGGTATTCAGTGTTACAGTGAGGAGTGTGGTATTCAGTATTACAGTGAGGAGTGTGGTATTCAGTGTTACAGTGAGGAATGTGGTATTCAGTGTTACAGTGAGGGGTGTGGTATTCAGTATTACAGTGAGGGGTGCGGTATTCAGTATTACACTGAGGGGTGTGGTATTCAGTATTACAGTGAGGGGTGTGGTATTCAGTATTACAGTGAGGAGTGTGGTATTCAGCGTTACAGTGAGGGGTGTGGTATTCAGTATTACAGTGAGGGGTGCGGTATTCAGTATTACAGTGAGGAGTGTGGTATTCAGTGTTACAGTGAGGAGTGTGGTATTCAGTGTTACAGTGAGGAGTGTGGTATTCAGTGTTGCAGTGAGGGGTGTGGTATTCAGTGTGTTACAGTGAGGAGTGCGGTATTCAGTGTTACAGTGAGGGGTGTGGTATTCAGTGTTACAGTGAGGAGTGTGGTATTCAGAGTGTTACAGTGAGGAGTGTGGTATTCAGAATGTTACACTGAGGAGTGTGGGATTCAGTGTGTTACAGTGAGGAGTGTGGTATTCAGTGTGTTACAGTGAGGAGTGTGGTATTCAGTGTTACAGTGAGGGGTGTGGTAGCCAGTGTTACAGTGAGCAGTGTTGTAGTGAAGGAATGTGGGGTGGGGAGTCTCGTGACGCTGGTAAGCTGGTGCAGCTGTGAGCAGAAAGTATGGGAGCAGTCTTCTTACCTTAACAACTCGAGTTAGATCATTACATTTCTTGCCTGGCATTGACATGCTCTGCAATTTTTTCCACTCTATCTTGGGTTGATGCCTGGAGGGCTTTCAGCAGAATGGGGATAGAGGATGCCTGACCATCCTGTCCATCACCTGCAACAGATCCTCTAAGGCAGCATCGGGGCATCTTGGTGCCCTCTCACTGCCTCCTCAGAGGAGAGACGAGGAGAAAACGTTTTACGCAGCCAATTGTTACGATCCGGGATGCATGGCCTGAAAGGGTGGTGGAAGGAGATTCAATAATTACTTTCAAAAGGGAACTGGCAAAACACCTGAATGTGAAAAATTTACAGGGCCATGGGGAAAGAGCAGGGGAGTAAGTCTAATCAGGTAGCTCTTTCAAAGAGCCGGCATAGGCTCGATGTGCCAAAATGCCTCCTTCTCCACCCTATCATAGTATGATTCTGTGTTACAGTGAGGAGTGCGGTATTCAGTATTACAGTGAGGAGTGTGGTATTCAGTATTACAGTGAGGAGTGTGGTATTCAGTATTACAGTGAGGAGTGCGGTATTCAGTATTACAGTGAGGAGTGTGGTATTCAGTGTTACAGTGAGGAATGTGGTATTCAGTATTACAGTGAGGAGTGTGGTATTCAGTGTTACAGTGAGGAGTGTGGTATTGAGTGTTACAGTGAGGAGTGTGGTATTCAGTGTTACAGTGAGGAGTGTGGTATTCAGTGTTGCAGTGAGGAATGTGGTATTCAGTGTTACAGTGAGGAGTGTGGTATTCAGTATGACAGTGAGGAGTGTAGTATTCAGTGTTACAGTGAGGAGTGTGGTATTCAGTATTACAGTGAGGAGTGTGGTATCCAGTATTACAGTGAGGGGTGCGGTATTCAGTATTACAGTGAGGAGTGTGGTATTCAGAGTGTGACAGTGAGGAGTGTGGTATTCAGTATTACAGTGAGGGGTGTGGTATTCAGTATTACAGTGAGGAGTGTGGTACTCAGTGTTACAGTGAGGAATGTGGTATTCAGTATTACAGTGAGGAGTGTGGTATTCAGTGTTACAGTGAGGGGTGTGGTATTCAGTATTACAGTGAGGGGTGCGGTATTCAGTATTACAGTGAGGGGTGTGGTATTCAGTATTACAGTGAGGAGTGTGGTATTCAGTGTTACAGTGAGGGGTGTGGTATTCAGTATTACAGTGAGGGGTGCGGTATTCAGTATTACAGTGAGGAGTGTGGTATTCAGTGTTGCAGTGAGGAGTGTGGTATTCAGTGTTACAGTGAGGAGTGTGGTATTCAGTGTTGCAGTGAGGGGTGTGGTATTCAGTGTGTTACAGTGAGGAGTGCGGTATTCAGTGTTACAGTGAGGGGTGTGGTATTCAGTGTTACAGTGAGGGGTGTGGTATTCTGTGTTACAGTGAGGAGTGTGGTATTCTGTGTTACAGTGAGAAGTGTGGTATTCTGTGTTACAGTGAGGAGTGTGGTATTCAGTGTTACAGTGAGGAGTGTGGTATTCAGAGTGTTACAGTGAGGAGTGTGGTATTCAGAGTGTTACAGTGAGGAGTGTGGTATTCAGAGTGTTACAGTGAGGAGTGTGGTATTCAGAGTGTTACAGTGAGGAGTGTGGTATTCTGTGTTACAGTGAGGAGTGTGGTATTCAGTGTTACAGTGAGGGGTGTGGTATTCAGAGTGTTACAGTGAGGAGTGTGGTATTCAGAGTGATACAGTGAGGAGTGTGGTATTCAGAGTGTTACAGTGAGGAGTGTGGTATTCAGAGTGTTACAGTGAGGAGTGTGGTATTCAGAGTGTTACAGTGAGGAGTGTGGTATTCAGAGTGTTACAGTGAGGAGTGTGGTATTCAGTATTACAGTGAGGAGTGTGGTATTCAGTGTTACAGTGAGGGGTGTGGTATTCAGTATTACAGTGAGGGGTGCGGTATTCAGTATTACAGTGAGGAGTGTGGTATTCAGTATTACAGTGAGGAGTGCGGTATTCAGAGTGTTACAGTGAGGAGTGCGGTATTCAGTATTACAGTGAGGAGTGTGGTATTCAGTGTTACAGTGAGGAATGTGGTATTCAGTATTACAGTGAGGGGTGCGGTATTCAGTATTACAGTGAGGAGTGTGGTATTCAGAGTGTGACAGTGAGGAGTGTGGTATTCAGTATTACAGTGAGGGGTGTGGTATTCAGTATTACAGTGAGGAGTGTGGTATTCAGTATTACAGTGAGGAGTGCGGTATTCAGTATTACAGTGAGGAGTGTGGTATTCAGTGTTACAGTGAGGAATGTGGTATTCAGTATTACAGTGAGGAGTGTGGTATTGAGTGTTACAGTGAGGAGTGTGGTATTCAGTGTTACAGTGAGGAGTGTGGTATTCAGAGTGTTACAGTGAGGAGTGTGGTATTCAGTATTACAGTGAGGAGTGTGGTATTCAGTGTGACAGTGAGGAGTGTGGTATTCAGTATTACAGTGAGGGGTGTGGTATTCAGTATTACAGTGAGGGGTGCGGTATTCAGTATCACAGTGAGGAGTGTGGTATTCAGTATTACAGTGAGGAGTGCGGTATTCAGTATTACAGTGAGGAGTGTGGTATTCAGTGTTACAGTGAGGAGTGTGGTATTCAGTATGACAGTGAGGAGTGTAGTATTCAGTGTTACAGTGAGGAGTGTGGTATTCAGTGTTACAGTGAGGAATGTAGTATTCAGTGTTACAGTGAGGAGTGTGGTATTCAGTATTACAGTGAGGAGTGTGGTATTCAGTGTTACAGTGAGGGGTGTGGTATTCAGTATTACAGTGAGGGGTGCGGTATTCAGTATTACAGTGAGGGGTGTGGTATTCAGTATTACAGTGAGGGGTGTGGTATTCAGTATTACAGTGAGGAGTGTGGTATTCAGTGTTACAGTGAGAGGTGTGGTATTCAGTATTACAGTGAGGGGTGCGGTATTCAGTATTACAGTGAGGAGTGTGGTATTCAGTATTACAGTGAGGGGTGCGGTATTCAGTATTACAGTGAGGAGTGCGGTATTCAGTGTTACAGTGAGGGGTGTGGTATTCAGTGTTGCAGTGAGGAGTGTGGTATTCAGTGTGTTACAGTGAGGAGTGCGGTATTCAGTGTTACAGGAGGGGTGTGGTATTCAGTGTTACAGTGAGAAGTGTGGTATTCAGTGTTGCAGTGAGAAGTGTGGTATTCAGTGTTGCAGTGAGGAGTGTGGTATTCAGTGTTACAGTGAGGGGTGTGGTATTCAGAGTGTTACAGTGAGGTGTGTGGTATTCAGAGTGTTTCAGTGAGGAGTGTGGTATTCAGAGTGTTACAGTGAGGAGTGTGGTATTCAGAGTGTTACAGTGAGGAGTGTGGTATTCAGAGTGTTACAGTGAGGAGTGTGGTATTTAGAGTGTTACAGTGAGGAGTGTGGTATTCAGAGTGTTACAGTGAGGAGTGTGGTATTCAGTATTACAGTGAGGAGTGTGGTATTCAGAGTGTTACAGTGAGGAGTGTGGTATTCAGAGTGTTACAGTGAGGAGTGTGGTATTCAGAGTGTTACAGTGAGGAGTGTGGTATTCAGAGTGTTACAGTGAGGAGTGTGGTATTCAGTGTTACAGTGAGGAGTGTGGTATTCAGAGTGTTACAGTGAGGAGTGTGGTATTCAGAGTGTTACAGTGAGGAGTGTGGTATTCAGAGTGTTACAGTGAGGAGTGTAGTATTCAGAGTGTTACAGTGAGGAGTGTGGTATTCAGTATTACAGTGAGGAGTGTAGTATTCAGTGTTACAGTGAGGGGTGCGGTATTCAGTATTACAGTGAGGGGTGCGGTATTCAGTATTACAGTGAGGAGTGCGGTATTCAGTATTACAGTGAGGAGTGCGGTATTCAGTATTACAGTGAGGAGTGTGGTATTGAGTGTTACAGTGAGGAGTGTGGTATTGAGTGTTACAGTGAGGAATGTGGTATTCAGTATTACAGTGAGGAGTGTGGTATTCAGTATTACAGTGAGGAGTGTGGTATTCAGTGTTACAGTGAGGAGTGTGGTATTCAGTGTTACAGTGAGGAGTGTGGTATTCAGTGTTACAGTGAGGAATGTGGTATTCAGTATTACAGTGAGGAGTGTGGTATTGAGTGTTACAGTGAGGAGTGTGGTATTCAGTGTTACAGTGAGGAATGTGGTATTCAGTGTTACAGTGAGGAGTGTGGTATTCAGTGTTACAGTGAGGAGTGTGGTATTCAGTATTACAGTGAGGAGTGTGGTATTCAGTATTACAGTGAGGGGTGCGGTATTCAGTATTACAGTGAGGATAGTGGTATTCAGAGTGTGACAGTGAGGAGTGTGGTATTCAGTATTACAGTGAGGGGTGTGGTATTCAGTATTACAGTGAGGGGTGTGGTATTCAGTATTACAGTGAGGAGTGTGGTATTCAGTATTACAGTGAGGAGTGTGGTATTCAGTGTTACAGTGAGGAGTGTGGTATTCAGTATTACAGTGAGGAGTGTGGTATTCAGAGTGTTACAGTGAGGAGTGTGGTATTCAGTATTACAGTGAGGAGTGTGGTATTCAGAGTGTTACAGTGAGGAGTGTGGTATTCAGTATTACAGTGAGGAGTGTGGTATTCAGTATTACAGTGAGGGGTGTGGTATTCAGTATTACAGTGAGGAGTGTGGTATTCAGTGTTACAGTGAGGAGTGTGGTATTCAGTATTACAGTGAGGAGTGTGGGATTCAGAGTGTTACAGTGATGAGTGTGGTATTCAGTATTACAGTGAGGGGTGTGGTATTCAGTATTACAGTGAGGAGTGTGGTATTCAGTATTACAGTGAGGGGTGTGGTATTCAGTATTACAGTGAGGAGTGTGGTATTCAGTATTACAGTGAGGGGTGTGGTATTCAGTGTTACAGTGAGGAGTGTGGTATTCAGTATTACAATGAGGAGTGTGGTATTCAGAGTGTTACAGTGAGGAGTGTGGTATTCAGTATTACAGTGAGGGGTGTGGTATTCAGTATTACAGTGAGGAGTGTGGTATTCAGTATTACAGTGAGGGGTGCGGTATTCAGTATTACAGTGAGGGGTGTGGTATTCAGTATTACAGTGAGGAGTGTGGTATTCAGTGTTACAGTGAGGAGTGTGGTATTCAGTGTTACAGTGAGGGGTGTGGTATTCAGTGTTACAGTGAGGAGTGTGGTATTCTGTGTTACAGTGAGGAGTGTGGTATTCAGTGTTATAGTGAGGAGTGTGGTATTCAGAGTGTTACAGTGAGGAGTGTGGTATTCAGTGTTACAGTGAGGAGTGTGGTATTCTGTGTTACAGTGAGGAGTGTGGTATTCAGAGTGTTACAGTGAGGAGTGTGGTATTCTGTGTTACAGTGAGGAGTGTGGTATTCAGTGTTACAGTGAGGGGTGTGGTATTCTGTGTTACAGTGAGGAGTGTGGTATTCTGTGTTACAGTGAGGAGTGTGGTATTCAGTGTTACAGTGAGGAGTGTGGTATTCTGTGTTACGGTGAGGAGTGTGGTATTCTGTGTTACAGTGAGGAGTGTGGTATTCTGTGTTACAGTGAGGAGTGTGGTATTCTGTGTTACAGTGAGGAGTGTGGTATTCTGTGTTACAGTGAGGAGTGCGGTATTCAGTGTTGCAGTGAGGAGTGTGGTATTCTGTGTTACAGTGAGGAGTGTGGTATTCTGTGTTACAGTGAGGAGTGTGGTATTCTGTGTTACAGTGAGGAGTGCGGTATTCAGAGTGTTACAGTGAGGAGTGTGGTATTCAGTGTTACAGTGAGGAGTGTGGTATTCAGTGTTGCAGTGAGGAGTGTGGTATTCTGTGTTACAGTGAGGAGTGTGGTATTCTGTGTTACAGTGAGGAGTGTGGTATTCTGTGTTACAGCGAGGAGTGCGGTATTCAGAGTGTTACAGTGAGGAGTGTGGTATTCAGTGTGTTACAGTGAGGGGTGTGGTATTCTGTGTTACAGTGAGGGGTGTGGTATTCAGTGTTACAGTGAGGAGTGTGGTATTCTGTGTTACAGTGAGGAGTGTGGTATTCAGTGTTGCAGTGAGGAGTGTGGTATTCTGTGTTACAGTGAGGAGTGTGGTATTCAGAGTGTTTCAGTGAAGAGTGTGGTATTCAGAGTGTTACAGGGAGGAGTGTGGTATTCAGTGTTGCAGTGAGGAGTGTGGTATTCTGTGTTACAGTGAGGAGTGTGGTATTCAGAGTGTTACAGTGAGGAGTGTGGTATTCAGTGTGTTACAGTGAGGGGTGTGGTATTCTGTGTTACAGTGAGGGGTGTGGTATTCAGTGTTACAGTGAGGAGTGTGGTATTCAGTGTTGCAGTGAGGAGTGTGGTATTCAGTGTTGCAGTGAGGAGTGTGGTATTCAGTGTTACAGTGAGGAGTGTGGTATTCTATGTTACAGTGAGGAGTGTGGTATTCAGAGTGTTACAGTGAGGAGTGTGGTATTCTGTGTTACAGTGAGGAGTGTGGTATTCAGTGTTGCAGTGAGGAGTGTGGTATTCAGTGTTACAGTGAGGAGTGTGGTATTCTGTGTTACAGTGAGGAGTGTGGTATTCAGAGTGTTACAGTGAGGAGTGTGGTATTCAGTGTGTTACAGTGAGGGGTGTGGTATTCTGTGTTACAGTGAGGGGTGTGGTATTCAGTGTTACAGTGAGGAGTGTGGTATTCAGTGTTGCAGTGAGGAGTGTGGTATTCTGTGTTACAGTGAGGAGTGTGGTATTCAGAGTGTTTCAGTGAAGAGTGTGGTATTCAGAGTGTTACAGTGAGGAGTGTGGTATTCAGTGTTGCAGTGAGGAGTGTGGTATTCTGTGTTTCAGTGAAGAGTGTGGTATTCAGAGTGTTACAGTGAGGAGTGTGGTATTCAGAGTGTTACAGTGAGGAGTGTGGTATTCAGAGTGTTACAGTGAGGAGTGTGGTATTCAGAGTGTTACAGTGAGGAGCGTGGTATTCAGAGTGTTACAGTGAGGAGTGTGGTATTCAGAGTGTTACAGTGAGGAGTGTGGTATTCAGAGTGTCACAGTGAGGAGTGTGGTATTCAGAGTGTCACAGTGAGGAGTGTGGTATTCAGAGTGTTACAGTGAGGAGTGTGGTATTCAGAGTGTTACAGTGAGGAGTGTGGTATTCAGAGTGTTACAGTGAGGAGTGTGGTATTCAGAGTGTTACAGTGAGGAGTGTGGTATTCAGAGTGTCACAGTGAGGAGTGTGGTATTCAGAGTGTTACAGTGAGGAGTGTGGTATTCAGAGTGTTGCAGTGAGGAGTGTGGTATTCAGAGTGTTACAGTGAGGAGTGTGGTATTCAGAGTGTTACAGTGAGGAGTGTAGTATTCAGAGTGTTACAGTGAGGAGTGTGGTATTCAGTATTACAGTGAGGAGTGTAGTATTCAGTGTTACAGTGAGGGGTGCGGTATTCAGTATTACAGTGAGGGGTGCGGTATTCAGTATTACAGTGAGGAGTGCGGTATTCAGTATTACAGTGAGGAGTGCGGTATTCAGTATTACAGTGAGGAGTGTGGTATTGAGTGTTACAGTGAGGAGTGTGGTATTGAGTGTTACAGTGAGGAATGTGGTATTCAGTATTACAGTGAGGAGTGTGGTATTCAGTATTACAGTGAGGAGTGTGGTATTCAGTGTTACAGTGAGGAGTGTGGTATTCAGTGTTACAGTGAGGAGTGTGGTATTCAGTGTTACAGTGAGGAATGTGGTATTCAGTATTACAGTGAGGAGTGTGGTATTGAGTGTTACAGTGAGGAGTGTGGTATTCAGTGTTACAGTGAGGAATGTGGTATTCAGTGTTACAGTGAGGAGTGTGGTATTCAGTGTTACAGTGAGGAGTGTGGTATTCAGTATTACAGTGAGGAGTGTGGTATTCAGTATTACAGTGAGGGGTGCGGTATTCAGTATTACAGTGAGGATAGTGGTATTCAGAGTGTGACAGTGAGGAGTGTGGTATTCAGTATTACAGTGAGGGGTGTGGTATTCAGTATTACAGTGAGGGGTGTGGTATTCAGTATTACAGTGAGGAGTGTGGTATTCAGTATTACAGTGAGGAGTGTGGTATTCAGTGTTACAGTGAGGAGTGTGGTATTCAGTATTACAGTGAGGAGTGTGGTATTCAGAGTGTTACAGTGAGGAGTGTGGTATTCAGTATTACAGTGAGGAGTGTGGTATTCAGAGTGTTACAGTGAGGAGTGTGGTATTCAGTATTACAGTGAGGAGTGTGGTATTCAGTATTACAGTGAGGGGTGTGGTATTCAGTATTACAGTGAGGAGTGTGGTATTCAGTGTTACAGTGAGGAGTGTGGTATTCAGTATTACAGTGAGGAGTGTGGGATTCAGAGTGTTACAGTGATGAGTGTGGTATTCAGTATTACAGTGAGGGGTGTGGTATTCAGTATTACAGTGAGGAGTGTGGTATTCAGTATTACAGTGAGGGGTGTGGTATTCAGTATTACAGTGAGGAGTGTGGTATTCAGTATTACAGTGAGGGGTGTGGTATTCAGTGTTACAGTGAGGAGTGTGGTATTCAGTATTACAATGAGGAGTGTGGTATTCAGAGTGTTACAGTGAGGAGTGTGGTATTCAGTATTACAGTGAGGGGTGTGGTATTCAGTATTACAGTGAGGAGTGTGGTATTCAGTATTACAGTGAGGGGTGCGGTATTCAGTATTACAGTGAGGGGTGTGGTATTCAGTATTACAGTGAGGAGTGTGGTATTCAGTGTTACAGTGAGGAGTGTGGTATTCAGTGTTACAGTGAGGGGTGTGGTATTCAGTGTTACAGTGAGGAGTGTGGTATTCTGTGTTACAGTGAGGAGTGTGGTATTCAGTGTTATAGTGAGGAGTGTGGTATTCAGAGTGTTACAGTGAGGAGTGTGGTATTCAGTGTTACAGTGAGGAGTGTGGTATTCTGTGTTACAGTGAGGAGTGTGGTATTCAGAGTGTTACAGTGAGGAGTGTGGTATTCAGTGTTACAGTGAGGAGTGTGGTATTCAGTGTTACAGTGAGGGGTGTGGTATTCTGTGTTACAGTGAGGAGTGTGGTATTCTGTGTTACAGTGAGGAGTGTGGTATTCTGTGTTACAGTGAGGAGTGTGGTATTCAGTGTTACAGTGAGGAGTGTGGTATTCTGTGTTACGGTGAGGAGTGTGGTATTCTGTGTTACAGTGAGGAGTGTGGTATTCTGTGTTACAGTGAGGAGTGTGGTATTCTGTGTTACAGTGAGGAGTGTGGTATTCTGTGTTACAGTGAGGAGTGCGGTATTCAGTGTTGCAGTGAGGAGTGTGGTATTCTGTGTTACAGTGAGGAGTGTGGTATTCTGTGTTACAGTGAGGAGTGTGGTATTCTGTGTTACAGTGAGGAGTGCGGTATTCAGAGTGTTACAGTGAGGAGTGTGGTATTCAGTGTTACAGTGAGGAGTGTGGTATTCAGTGTTGCAGTGAGGAGTGTGGTATTCTGTGTTACAGTGAGGAGTGTGGTATTCTGTGTTACAGTGAGGAGTGTGGTATTCTGTGTTACAGCGAGGAGTGCGGTATTCAGAGTGTTACAGTGAGGAGTGTGGTATTCAGTGTGTTACAGTGAGGGGTGTGGTATTCTGTGTTACAGTGAGGGGTGTGGTATTCAGTGTTACAGTGAGGAGTGTGGTATTCTGTGTTACAGTGAGGAGTGTGGTATTCAGTGTTGCAGTGAGGAGTGTGGTATTCTGTGTTACAGTGAGGAGTGTGGTATTCAGAGTGTTTCAGTGAAGAGTGTGGTATTCAGAGTGTTACAGGGAGGAGTGTGGTATTCAGTGTTGCAGTGAGGAGTGTGGTATTCTGTGTTACAGTGAGGAGTGTGGTATTCAGAGTGTTACAGTGAGGAGTGTGGTATTCAGTGTGTTACAGTGAGGGGTGTGGTATTCTGTGTTACAGTGAGGGGTGTGGTATTCAGTGTTACAGTGAGGAGTGTGGTATTCAGTGTTGCAGTGAGGAGTGTGGTATTCAGTGTTGCAGTGAGGAGTGTGGTATTCAGTGTTACAGTGAGGAGTGTGGTATTCTATGTTACAGTGAGGAGTGTGGTATTCAGAGTGTTACAGTGAGGAGTGTGGTATTCTGTGTTACAGTGAGGAGTGTGGTATTCAGTGTTGCAGTGAGGAGTGTGGTATTCAGAGTGTTACAGTGAGGAGCGTGGTATTCAGAGTGTTACAGTGAGGAGTGTGGTATTCAGAGTGTTACAGTGAGGAGTGTGGTATTCAGAGTGTCACAGTGAGGAGTGTGGTATTCAGAGTGTCACAGTGAGGAGTGTGGTATTCAGAGTGTTACAGTGAGGAGTGTGGTATTCAGAGTGTTACAGTGAGGAGTGTGGTATTCAGAGTGTTACAGTGAGGAGTGTGGTATTCAGAGTGTTACAGTGAGGAGTGTGGTATTCAGAGTGTCACAGTGAGGAGTGTGGTATTCAGAGTGTTACAGTGAGGAGTGTGGTATTCAGAGTGTTGCAGTGAGGAGTGTGGTATTCAGAGTGTTACAGTGAGGAGTGTGGTATTCAGAGTGTTACAGTGAGGAGTGTGGTATTCAGAGTGTTACAGTGAGGAGTGTGGTATTCAGTATTACAGTGAGGAGTGTGGTATTCAGTGTTACAGTGAGGGGTGTGGTATTCAGTATTACAGTGAGGGGTGCGGTATTCAGTATTACAGTGAGGAGTGTGGTATTCAGTATTACAGTGAGGAGTGTGGTATTCAGTATTACAGTGAGGGGTGTGGTATTCAGTGTGTTACAGTGAGGAGTGCGGTATTCAGTGTTACAGTGAGGGGTGTGGTATTCAGTGTTACAGTGAGGGGTGTGGTATTCAGTGTTACAGTGGGGAGTGTGGTATTCAGAGTGTTACAGTGAGGAGTGTGGTATTCAGTGTGTTACAGTGAGGAGTGTAGTATTCAGTGTGTTACAGTGAGGAGTGTGGTATTCAGAGTGTTACAGTGAGGAGTGTGGTATTCAGTGTTACAGTGAGGGGTGTGGTATTCAGTGTTACAGTGACTGGTTTGGTGTTCAGTGTTACAGTGAGGAGTGTGGTATTCAGTGTTACAGTGAGGAGTGTGGTATTCTGTGTTACAGTGAGGAGTGTGGTCTTCCGTGTGTTACAGTGAGGAGTGTGGTATTCAGTGTTACAGTGAGGAGTGTGGTATTCTGTGTTACAGTGAGGGGTGTGGTATTCAGTGTTACAGTGGGGAGTGTGGTATTCAGTGTGTTACAGTGAGGAGTGTGGTATTCAGTGTTACAGTGAGGAGTGTGGTATTCAGTGTTACAGTGAGGAGTGTGGTATTCAGTGTTACAGTGAGGAATGTGGTATTCAGTATTACAGTGAGGAGTGTGGTATTCAGTGTTACAGTGAGGAGTGTGGTATTCAGAGTGTTACAGTGAGGAGTGTGGTATTCTGTGTTACAGTGAGGAGTGTGGTATTCAGAGTGTTACAGTGAGGAGTGTGGTATTCAGTGTTACAGTGAGGAGTGTGGTATTCAGTGTTACAGTGAGGGGTGTGGTATTCTGTGTTACAGTGAGGAGTGTGGTATTCTGTGTTACAGTGAGGAGTGTGGTATTCTGTGTTACAGTGAGGAGTGTGGTATTCAGTGTTACGGTGAGGAGTGTGGTATTCTGTGTTACGGTGAGGAGTGTGGTATTCTGTGTTACAGTGAGGAGTGTGGTATTCAGTGTTGCAGTGAGGAGTGTGGTATTCTGTGTTACAGTGAGGAGTGTGGTATTCTGTGTTACAGTGAGGAGTGTGGTATTCTGTGTTACAGTGAGAAGTGTGGTATTCTGTGTTACAGTGAGGAGTGTGGTATTCTGTGTTACAGCGAGGAGTGCGGTATTCAGAGTGTTACAGTGAGGAGTGTGGTATTCAGTGTGTTACAGTGAGGGGTGTGGTATTCTGTGTTACAGTGAGGGGTGTGGTATTCAGTGTTACAGTGAGGAGTGTGGTATTCTGTGTTACAGTGAGGAGTGTGGTATTCAGTGTTGCAGTGAGGAGTGTGGTATTCTGTGTTACAGTGAGGAGTGTGGTATTCAGAGTGTTTCATTGAAGAGTGTGGTATTCAGAGTGTTACAGGGAGGAGTGTGGTATTCAGTGTTGCAGTGAGGAGTGTGGTATTCTGTGTTACAGTGAGGAGTGTGGTATTCAGAGTGTTACAGTGAGGAGTGTGGTATTCAGTGTGTTACAGTGAGGGGTGTGGTATTCTGTGTTACAGTGAGGAGTGTGGTATTCTGTGTTACAGTGAGGAGTGTGGTATTCAGTGTTGCAGTGAGGAGTGTGGTATTCAGTGTTGCAGTGAGGAGTGTGGTATTCAGTGTTACAGTGAGGAGTGTGGTATTCTATGTTACAGTGAGGAGTGTGGTATTCAGAGTGTTACAGTGAGGAGTGTGGTATTCTGTGTTACAGTGAGGAGTGTGGTATTCAGTGTTGCAGTGAGGAGTGTGGTATTCAGTGTTACAGTGAGGAGTGTGGTATTCTGTGTTACAGTGAGGAGTGTGGTATTCAGAGTGTTACAGTGAGGAGTGTGGTATTCAGTGTGTTACAGTGAGGGGTGTGGTATTCTGTGTTACAGTGAGGGGTGTGGTATTCAGTGTTACAGTGAGGAGTGTGGTATTCAGTGTTGCAGTGAGGAGTGTGGTATTCTGTGTTACAGTGAGGAGTGTGGTATTCAGAGTGTTACAGTGAGGAGTGTGGTATTCAGTGTTACAGTGAGGAGTGTGGTATTCTGTGTTTCAGTGAAGAGTGTGGTATTCAGAGTGTTACAGTGAGGAGTGTGGTATTCAGAGTGTTACAGTGAGGAGTGTGGTATTCAGAGTGTTACAGTGAGGAGTGTGGTATTCAGAGTGTTACAGTGAGGAGTGTGGTATTCAGAGTGTTACAGTGAGGAGTGTGGTATTCAGAGTGTTACAGTGAGGAGTGTGGTATTCAGAGTGTTACAGTGAGGAGTGTGGTATTCAGAGTGTTACAGTGAGGAGTGTGGTATTCAGAGTGTTACAGTGAGGAGTGTGGTATTCAGAGTGTCACAGTGAGGAGTGTGGTATTCAGAGTGTTACAGTGAGGAGTGTGGTATTCAGAGTGTTACAGTGAGGAGTGTGGTATTCAGAGTGTTACAGTGAGGAGTGTGGTATTCAGAGTGTTACAGTGAGGAGTGTGGTATTCTGTGTTACAGTGAGGAGTGTGGTATTCTGTGTTACAGCGAGGAGTGCGGTATTCAGTATTACAGTGAGGAGTGTGGTATTCAGTGTGTTACAGTGAGGGGTGTGGTATTCTGTGTTACAGTGAGGGGTGTGGTATTCAGTGTTACAGTGAGGAGTGTGGTATTCTGTGTTACAGTGAGGAGTGTGGTATTCAGTGTTGCAGTGAGGAGTGTGGTATTCTGTGTTACAGTGAGGAGTGTGGTATTCAGAGTGTTTCAGTGAAGAGTGTGGTATTCAGAGTGTTACAGGGAGGAGTGTGGTATTCAGTGTTGCAGTGAGGAGTGTGGTATTCTGTGTTACAGTGAGGAGTGTGGTATTCAGAGTGTTACAGTGAGGAGTGTGGTATTCAGTGTGTTACAGTGAGGGGTGTGGTATTCTGTGTTACAGTGAGGGGTGTGGTATTCAGTGTTACAGTGAGGAGTGTGGTATTCAGTGTTGCAGTGAGGAGTGTGGTATTCAGTGTTGCAGTGAGGAGTGTGGTATTCAGTGTTACAGTGAGGAGTGTGGTATTCTATGTTACAGTGAGGAGTGTGGTATTCAGAGTGTTACAGTGAGGAGTGTGGTATTCTGTGTTACAGTGAGGAGTGTGGTATTCAGTGTTGCAGTGAGGAGTGTGGTATTCAGTGTTACAGTGAGGAGTGTGGTATTCTGTGTTACAGTGAGGAGTGTGGTATTCAGAGTGTTACAGTGAGGAGTGTGGTATTCAGTGTGTTACAGTGAGGGGTGTGGTATTCTGTGTTACAGTGAGGGGTGTGGTATTCAGTGTTACAGTGAGGAGTGTGGTATTCAGTGTTGCAGTGAGGAGTGTGGTATTCTGTGTTACAGTGAGGAGTGTGGTATTCAGAGTGTTACAGTGAGGAGTGTGGTATTCAGTGTTACAGTGAGGAGTGTGGTATTCTGTGTTTCAGTGAAGAGTGTGGTATTCAGAGTGTTACAGTGAGGAGTGTGGTATTCAGAGTGTTACAGTGAGGAGTGTGGTATTCAGAGTGTTACAGTGAGGAGTGTGGTATTCAGAGTGTTACAGTGAGGAGTGTGGTATTCAGAGTGTTACAGTGAGGAGTGTGGTATTCAGAGTGTTACAGTGAGGAGTGTGGTATTCAGAGTGTCACAGTGAGGAGTGTGGTATTCAGAGTGTCACAGTGAGGAGTGTGGTATTCAGAGTGTTACAGTGAGGAGTGTGGTATTCAGAGTGTTGCAGTGAGGAGTGTGGTATTCAGAGTGTTACAGTGAGGAGTGTGGTATTCAGAGTGTTACAGTGAGGAGTGTGGTATTCAGAGTGTCACAGTGAGGAGTGTGGTATTCAGAGTGTTACAGTGAGGAGTGTGGTATTCAGAGTGTTGCAGTGAGGAGTGTGGTATTCAGAGTGTTACAGTGAGGAGTGTGGTATTCAGAGTGTTACAGTGAGGAGTGTGGTATTCAGAGTGTTACAGTGAGGAGTGTGGTATTCAGTATTACAGTGAGGAATGTGGTATTCAGTGTTACAGTGAGGGGTGTGGTATTCAGTATTACAGTGAGGGGTGCGGTATTCAGTATTACAGTGAGGAGTGTGGTATTCAGTATTACAGTGAGGAGTGTGGTATTCAGTATTACAGTGAGGGGTGTGGTATTCAGTGTGTTACAGGGAGGAGTGTGGTATTCAGTGTTGCAGTGAGGAGTGTGGTATTCTGTGTTACAGTGAGGAGTGTGGTATTCAGAGTGTAACAGTGAGGAGTGTGGTATTCAGTGTGTTACAGTGAGGGGTGTGGTATTCTGTGTTACAGTGAGGGGTGTGGTATTCAGAGTGTTGCAGTGAGGAGTGTGGTATTCAGAGTGTTACAGTGAGGAGTGTGGTATTCAGAGTGTTACAGTGAGGAGTGTGGTATTCAGTGTTGCAGTGAGGAGTGTGGTAGTCTGTGTTACAGTGAGGAGTGTGGTATTCAGAGTGTTACAGTGAGGAGTGTGGTATTCAGTGTGTTACAGTGAGGGGTGTGGTATTCTGTGTTACAGTGAGGGGTGTGGTATTCAGTGTTACAGTGAGGAGTGTGGTATTCAGTGTTGCAGTGAGGAGTGTGGTATTCAGTGTTGCAGTGAGGAGTGTGGTATTCAGTGTTACAGTGAGGAGTGTGGTATTCTATGTTACAGTGAGGAGTGTGGTATTCAGAGTGTTACAGTGAGGAGTGTGGTATTCTGTGTTACAGTGAGGAGTGTGGTATTCAGTGTTGCAGTGAGGAGTGTGGTATTCAGTGTTACAGTGAGGAGTGTGGTATTCTGTGTTACAGTGAGGAGTGTGGTATTCAGAGTGTTACAGTGAGGAGTGTGGTATTCAGTGTGTTACAGTGAGGGGTGTGGTATTCTGTGTTACAGTCAGGGGTGTGGTATTCAGTGTTACAGTGAGGAGTGTGGTATTCAGTGTTGCAGTGAGGAGTGTGGTATTCTGTGTTACAGTGAGGAGTGTGGTATTCAGAGTGTTTCAGTGAAGAGTGTGGTATTCAGAGTGTTACAGTGAGGAGTGTGGTATTCAGTGTTACAGTGAGGAGTGTGGTATTCTGTGTTTCAGTGAAGAGTGTGGTATTCAGAGTGTTACAGTGAGGAGTGTGGTATTCAGAGTGTTACAGTGAGGAGTGTGGTATTCAGAGTGTTACAGTGAGGAGTGTGGTATTCAGAGTGTTACAGTGAGGAGTGTGGTATTCAGAGTGTTACAGTGAGGAGTGTGGTATTCAGAGTGTTACAGTGAGGAGTGTGGTATTCAGAGTGTCACAGTGAGCAGTGTGGTATTCAGAGTGTCACAGTGAGGAGTGTGGTATTCAGAGTGTTACAGTGAGGAGTGTGGTATTCAGAGTGTTACAGTGAGGAGTGTGGTATTCAGAGTGTTACAGTGAGGAGTGTGGTATTCAGAGTGTTACAGTGAGGAGTGTGGTATTCAGAGTGTCACAGTGAGGAGTGTGGTATTCAGAGTGTTACAGTGAGGAGTGTGGTATTCAGAGTGTTGCAGTGAGGAGTGTGGTATTCAGAGTGTTACAGTGAGGAGTGTGGTATTCAGAGTGTTACAGTGAGGAGTGTGGTATTCAGAGTGTTACAGTGAGGAGTGTGGTATTCAGTATTACAGTGAGGAGTGTGGTATTCAGTGTTACAGTGAGGGGTGTGGTATTCAGTATTACAGTGAGGGGTGCGGTATTCAGTATTACAGTGAGGAGTGTGGTATTCAGTATTACAGTGAGGAGTGTGGTATTCAGTATTACAGTGAGGGGTGTGGTATTCAGTGTGTTACAGTGAGGAGTGCGGTATTCAGTGTTACAGTGAGGGGTGTGGTATTCAGTGTTAGTGAGGGGTGTGGTATTCAGTGTTACAGTGGGGAGTGTGGTATTCAGAGTGTTACAGTGAGGAGTGTGGTATTCAGTGTTACAGTGAGGAGTGTGGTATTCAGTGTGTTACAGTGAGGAGTGTGGTATTCAGTGTGTTACAGTGAGGGGTGTGGTATTCAGTGTTACAGTGAGGGGTGTGGTATTCAGTGTTACAGTGACTGGTTTGGTGTTCAGTGTTACAGTGAGGAGTGTGGTATTCAGTGTTCCAGTGAGGAGTGTGGTCTTCCGTGTGTTACAGTGAGGGGTGTGGTATTCTGTGTTACAGTGAGGGGTGTGGTATTCAGTGTTACAGTGGGGAGTGTGGTATTCAGTGTTACAGTGAGGAGTGTGGTATTCTGTGTTACAGTGAGGGGTGTGGTATTCAGTGTTACAGTGGGGAGTGTGGTATTCAGTGTGTTACAGTGAGGAGTGTGGTATTCAGTGTTACAGTGAGGAGTGTGGTATTCAGTGTTACAGTGAGGAGTGTGGTATTCAGTATTACAGTGAGGAGTGTGGTATTCAGTGTTACAGTGAGGAGTGTGGTATTCTGTGTTACAGTGAGGAGTGTGGTATTCAGAGTGTTACAGTGAGGAGTGTGGTATTCTGTGTTACGGTGAGGAGTGTGGTATTCTGTGTCACAGTGAGGAGTGTGGTATTCTGTGTTACAGTGAGGAGTGTGGTATTCTGTGTTACAGTGAGGAGTGTGGTATTCTGTGTTACAGTGAGGAGTGTGGTATTCAGTGTTACGGTGAGGAGTGTGGTATTCTGTGTTACGGTGAGGAGTGTGGTATTCTGTGTTACAGTGAGGAGTGTGGTATTCAGTGTTGCAGTGAGGAGTGTGGTATTCTGTGTTACAGTGAGGAGTGTGGTATTCTGTGTTACAGTGAGGAGTGTGGTATTCTGTGTTACAGTGAGGAGTGCGGTATTCAGAGTGTTACAGTGAGGAGTGTGGTATTCAGTGTTACAGTGAGGAGTGTGGTATTCAGTGTTGCAGTGAGGAGTGTGGTATTCTGTGTTACAGTGAGGAGTGTGGTATTCTGTGTTACAGTGAGGAGTGTGGTATTCTGTGTTACAGCGAGGAGTGCGGTATTCAGAGTGTTACAGTGAGGAGTGTGGTATTCAGTGTGTTACAGTGAGGGGTGTGGTATTCTGTGTTACAGTGAGGGGTGTGGTATTCAGTGTTACAGTGAGGAGTGTGGTATTCTGTGTTACAGTGAGGAGTGTGGTATTCAGTGTTGCAGTGAGGAGTGTGGTATTCTGTGTTACAGTGAGGAGTGTGGTATTCAGAGTGTTTCAGTGAAGAGTGTGGTATTCAGAGTGTTACAGGGAGGAGTGTGGTATTCAGTGTTGCAGTGAGGAGTGTGGTATTCTGTGTTACAGTGAGGAGTGTGGTATTCAGAGTGTTACAGTGAGGAGTGTGGTATTCAGTGTGTTACAGTGAGGGGTGTGGTATTCTGTGTTACAGTGAGGGGTGTGGTATTCAGTGTTACAGTGAGGAGTGTGGTATTCAGTGTTGCAGTGAGGAGTGTGGTATTCTGTGTTACAGTGAGGAGTGTGGTATTCAGAGTGTTTCAGTGAAGAGTGTGGTATTCAGAGTGTTACAGTGAGGAGTGTGGTATTCAGTGTTACAGTGAGGAGTGTGGTATTCTGTGTTTCAGTGAAGAGTGTGGTATTCAGAGTGTTACAGTGAGGAGTGTGGTATTCAGAGTGTTACAGTGAGGAGTGTGGTATTCAGAGTGTTACAGTGAGGAGTGTGGTATTCAGAGTGTTACAGTGAGGAGTGTGGTATTCAGAGTGTTACAGTGAGGAGTGTGGTATTCAGAGTGTTACAGTGAGGAGTGTGGTATTCAGAGTGTCACAGTGAGGAGTGTGGTATTCAGAGTGTCACAGTGAGGAGTGTGGTATTCAGAGTGTTACAGTGAGGAGTGTGGTATTCAGAGTGTTACAGTGAGGAGTGTGGTATTCAGAGTGTTACAGTGAGGAGTGTGGTATTCAGAGTGTTACAGTGAGGAGTGTGGTATTCAGAGTGTCACAGTGAGGAGTGTGGTATTCAGAGTGTTACAGTGAGGAGTGTGGTATTCAGAGTGTTGCAGTGAGGAGTGTGGTATTCAGAGTGTTACAGTGAGGAGTGTGGTATTCAGAGTGTTACAGTGAGGAGTGTGGTATTCAGAGTGTTACAGTGAGGAGTGTGGTATTCAGTATTACAGTGAGGAGTGTGGTATTCAGTGTTACAGTGAGGGGTGTGGTATTCAGTATTACAGTGAGGGGTGCGGTATTCAGTATTACAGTGAGGAGTGTGGTATTCAGTATTACAGTGAGGAGTGTGGTATTCAGTATTACAGTGAGGGGTGTGGTATTCAGTGTGTTACAGTGAGGAGTGCGGTATTCAGTGTTACAGTGAGGGGTGTGGTATTCAGTGTTACAGTGAGGGGTGTGGTATTCAGTGTTACAGTGGGGAGTGTGGTATTCAGAGTGTTACAGTGAGGAGTGTGGTATTCAGTGTGTTACAGTGAGGAGTGTGGTATTCAGTGTGTTACAGTGAGGGGTGTGGTATTCAGTGTTACAGTGAGGGGTGTGGTATTCAGTGTTACAGTGACTGGTTTGGTGTTCAGTGTTACAGTGAGGAGTGTGGTATTCAGTGTTCCAGTGAGGAGTGTGGTATTCAGTGTTACAGTGAGGGGTGTGGTATTCAGTGTTACAGTGGGGAGTGTGGTATTCAGTGTGTTACAGTGAGGAGTGTGGTATTCAGTGTTACAGTGAGGAGTGTGGTATTCTGTGTTACAGTGAGGGGTGTGGTATTCAGTGTTACAGTGGGGAGTGTGGTATTCAGTGTGTTACAGTGAGGAGTGTGGTATTCAGTGTTACAGTGAGGAGTGTGGTATTCAGTGTTACAGTGAGGAGTGTGGTATTCAGTATTACAGTGAGGAGTGTGGTATTCAGTGTTACAGTGAGGAGTGTGGTATTCTGTGTTACAGTGAGGAGTGTGGTATTCAGAGTGTTACAGTGAGGAGTGTGGTATTCAGTGTTACAGTGAGGAGTGTGGTATTCAGTGTTACAGTGAGGGGTGTGGTATTCTGTGTTACAGTGAGGAGTGTGGTATTCTGTGTTACAGTGAGGAGTGTGGTATTCTGTGTTACAGTGAGGAGTGTGGTATTCAGTGTTACGGTGAGGAGTGTGGTATTCTGTGTTACGGTGAGGAGTGTGGTATTCTGTGTTACAGTGAGGAGTGTGGTATTCAGTGTTGCAGTGAGGAGTGTGGTATTCTGTGTTACAGTGAGGAGTGTGGTATTCTGTGTTACAGTGAGGAGTGCGGTATTCAGTGTTGCAGTGAGGAGTGTGGTATTCTGTGTTACAGTGAGGAGTGTGGTATTCTGTGTTACAGTGAGGAGTGTGGTATTCTGTGTTACAGTGAGGAGTGCGGTATTCAGAGTGTTACAGTGAGGAGTGTGGTATTCAGTGTTACAGTGAGGAGTGTGGTATTCAGTGTTGCATTGAGGAGTGTGGTATTCTGTGTTACAGTGAGGAGTGTGGTATTCTGTGTTACAGTGAGGAGTGTGGTATTCTGTGTTACAGCGAGGAGTGCGGTATTCAGAGTGTTACAGTGAGGAGTGTGGTATTCAGTGTGTTACAGTGAGGGGTGTGGTATTCTGTGTTACAGTGAGGGGTGTGGTATTCAGTGTTACAGTGAGGAGTGTGGTATTCTGTGTTACAGTGAGGAGTGTGGTATTCAGTGTTGCAGTGAGGAGTGTGGTATTCTGTGTTACAGTGAGGAGTGTGGTATTCAGAGTGTTTCAGTGAAGAGTGTGGTATTCAGAGTGTTACAGGGAGGAGTGTGGTATTCAGTGTTGCAGTGAGGAGTGTGGTATTCTGTGTTACAGTGAGGAGTGTGGTATTCAGAGTGTTACAGTGAGGAGTGTGGTATTCAGTGTGTTACAGTGAGGGGTGTGGTATTCTGTGTTACAGTGAGGGGTGTGGTATTCAGTGTTACAGTGAGGAGTGTGGTATTCAGTGTTGCAGTGAGGAGTGTGGTATTCAGTGTTGCAGTGAGGAGTGTGGTATTCAGTGTTACAGTGAGGAGTGTGGTATTCTATGTTACAGTGAGGAGTGTGGTATTCAGAGTGTTACAGTGAGGAGTGTGGTATTCTGTGTTACAGTGAGGAGTGTGGTATTCAGTGTTGCAGTGAGGAGTGTGGTATTCAGTGTTACAGTGAGGAGTGTGGTATTCTGTGTTACAGTGAGGAGTGTGGTATTCAGAGTGTTACAGTGAGGAGTGTGGTATTCAGTGTGTTGCAGTGAGGGGTGTGGTATTCTGTGTTACAGTGAGGGGTGTGGTATTCAGTGTTACAGTGAGGAGTGTGGTATTCAGTGTTGCAGTGAGGAGTGTGGTATTCTGTGTTACAGTGAGGAGTGTGGTATTCAGAGTGTTACAGTGAGGAGTGTGGTATTCAGTGTTACAGTGAGGAGTGTGGTATTCTGTGTTTCAGTGAAGAGTGTGGTATTCAGAGTGTTACAGTGAGGAGTGTGGTATTCAGAGTGTTACAGTGAGGAGTGTGGTATTCAGAGTGTTACAGTGAGGAGTGTGGTATTCAGAGTGTTACAGTGAGGAGTGTGGTATTCAGAGTGTCACAGTGAGGAGTGTGGTATTCAGAGTGTTACAGTGAGGAGTGTGGTATTCAGAGTGTTACAGTGAGGAGTGTGGTATTCAGAGTGTTACAGTGAGGAGTGTGGTATTCAGAGTGTTACAGTGAGGAGTGTGGTATTCAGAGTGTCACAGTGAGGAGTGTGGTATTCAGAGTGTTACAGTGAGGAGTGTGGTATTCAGAGTGTTACAGTGAGGAGTGTGGTATTCAGAGTGTTACAGTGAGGAGTGTGGTATTCAGAGTGTGACAGTGAGGAGTGTGGTATTCAGAGTGTTACAGTGAGGAGTGTGGTATTCAGAGTGTCACAGTGAGGAGTGTGGTATTCAGAGTGTCACAGTGAGGAGTGTGGTATTCAGAGTGTTACAGTGAGGAGTGTGGTATTCAGAGTGTTACAGTGAGGAGTGTGGTATTCAGAGTGTTACAGTGAGGAGTGTGGTATTCAGAGTGTTACAGTGAGGAGTGTGGTATTCAGAGTGTCACAGTGAGGAGTGTGGTATTCAGAGTGTTACAGTGAGGAGTGTGGTATTCAGAGTGTTACAGTGAGGAGTGTGGTATTCAGAGTGTTACAGTGAGGAGTGTGGTATTCAGAGTGTTACAGTGAGGAGTGTGGTATTCTGTGTTACAGTGAGGAGTGTGGTATTCTGTGTTACAGCGAGGAGTGCGGTATTCAGTATTACAGTGAGGAGTGTGGTATTCAGTGTGTTACAGTGAGGGGTGTGGTATTCTGTGTTACAGTGAGGGGTGTGGTATTCAGTGTTACAGTGAGGAGTGTGGTATTCTGTGTTACAGTGAGGAGTGTGGTATTCAGTGTTGCAGTGAGGAGTGTGGTATTCTGTGTTACAGTGAGGAGTGTGGTATTCAGAGTGTTTCAGTGAAGAGTGTGGTATTCAGAGTGTTACAGGGAGGAGTGTGGTATTCAGTGTTGCAGTGAGGAGTGTGGTATTCTGTGTTACAGTGAGGAGTGTGGTATTCAGAGTGTTACAGTGAGGAGTGTGGTATTCAGTGTGTTACAGTGAGGGGTGTGGTATTCTGTGTTACAGTGAGGGGTGTGGTATTCAGTGTTACAGTGAGGAGTGTGGTATTCAGTGTTGCAGTGAGGAGTGTGGTATTCAGTGTTGCAGTGAGGAGTGTGGTATTCAGTGTTACAGTGAGGAGTGTGGTATTCTATGTTACAGTGAGGAGTGTGGTATTCAGAGTGTTACAGTGAGGAGTGTGGTATTCTGTGTTACAGTGAGGAGTGTGGTATTCAGTGTTGCAGTGAGGAGTGTGGTATTCAGTGTTACAGTGAGGAGTGTGGTATTCTGTGTTACAGTGAGGAGTGTGGTATTCAGAGTGTTACAGTGAGGAGTGTGGTATTCAGTGTGTTACAGTGAGGGGTGTGGTATTCTGTGTTACAGTGAGGGGTGTGGTATTCAGTGTTACAGTGAGGAGTGTGGTATTCAGTGTTGCAGTGAGGAGTGTGGTATTCTGTGTTACAGTGAGGAGTGTGGTATTCAGAGTGTTACAGTGAGGAGTGTGGTATTCAGTGTTACAGTGAGGAGTGTGGTATTCTGTGTTTCAGTGAAGAGTGTGGTATTCAGAGTGTTACAGTGAGGAGTGTGGTATTCAGAGTGTTACAGTGAGGAGTGTGGTATTCAGAGTGTTACAGTGAGGAGTGTGGTATTCAGAGTGTTACAGTGAGGAGTGTGGTATTCAGAGTGTTACAGTGAGGAGTGTGGTATTCAGAGTGTCACAGTGAGGAGTGTGGTATTCAGAGTGTTACAGTGAGGAGTGTGGTATTCAGAGTGTTACAGTGAGGAGTGTGGTATTCAGAGTGTTACAGTGAGGAGTGTGGTATTCAGAGTGTTACAGTGAGGAGTGTGGTATTCAGAGTGTCACAGTGAGGAGTGTGGTATTCAGAGTGTTACAGTGAGGAGTGTGGTATTCAGAGTGTTGCAGTGAGGAGTGTGGTATTCAGAGTGTTACAGTGAGGAGTGTGGTATTCAGAGTGTTACAGTGAGGAGTGTGGTATTCAGAGTGTTACAGTGAGGAGTGTGGTATTCAGTATTACAGTGAGGAGTGTGGTATTCAGTGTTACAGTGAGGGGTGTGGTATTCAGTATTACAGTGAGGGGTGCGGTATTCAGTATTACAGTGAGGAGTGTGGTATTCAGTATTACAGTGAGGAGTGTGGTATTCAGTATTACAGTGAGGGGTGTGGTATTCAGTGTGTTACAGGGAGGAGTGTGGTATTCAGTGTTGCAGTGAGGAGTGTGGTATTCTGTGTTACAGTGAGGAGTGTGGTATTCAGAGTGTTACAGTGAGGAGTGTGGTATTCAGTGTGTTACAGTGAGGGGTGTGGTATTCTGTGTTACAGTGAGGGGTGTGGTATTCAGTGTTACAGTGAGGAGTGTGGTATTCAGTGTTGCAGTGAGGAGTGTGGTATTCAGTGTTGCAGTGAGGAGTGTGGTATTCAGTGTTACAGTGAGGTGTGTGGTATTCTATGTTACAGTGAGGAGTGTGGTATTCAGAGTGTTACAGTGAGGAGTGTGGTATTCTGTGTTACAGTGAGGAGTGTGGTATTCAGTGTTGCAGTGAGGAGTGTGGTATTCAGTGTTACAGTGAGGAGTGTGGTATTCTGTGTTACAGTGAGGAGTGTGGTATTCAGAGTGTTACAGTGAGGAGTGTGGTATTCAGTGTGTTACAGTGAGGGGTGTGGTATTCTGTGTTACAGTGAGGGGTGTGGTATTCAGTGTTACAGTGAGGAGTGTGGTATTCAGTGTTGCAGTGAGGAGTGTGGTATTCTGTGTTACAGTGAGGAGTGTGGTATTCAGAGTGTTTCAGTGAAGAGTGTGGTATTCAGAGTGTTACAGTGAGGAGTGTGGTATTCAGTGTTACAGTGAGGAGTGTGGTATTCTGTGTTTCAGTGAAGAGTGTGGTATTCAGAGTGTTACAGTGAGGAGTGTGGTATTCAGAGTGTTACAGTGAGGAGTGTGGTATTCAGAGTGTTACAGTGAGGAGTGTGGTATTCAGAGTGTTACAGTGAGGAGTGTGGTATTCAGAGTGTTACAGTGAGGAGTGTGGTATTCAGAGTGTTACAGTGAGGAGTGTGGTATTCAGAGTGTCACAGTGAGGAGTGTGGTATTCAGAGTGTCACAGTGAGGAGTGTGGTATTCAGAGTGTTACAGTGAGGAGTGTGGTATTCAGAGTGTTACAGTGAGGAGTGTGGTATTCAGAGTGTTACAGTGAGGAGTGTGGTATTCAGAGTGTTACAGTGAGGAGTGTGGTATTCAGAGTGTCACAGTGAGGAGTGTGGTATTCAGAGTGTTACAGTGAGGAGTGTGGTATTCAGAGTGTTGCAGTGAGGAGTGTGGTATTCAGAGTGTTACAGTGAGGAGTGTGGTATTCAGAGTGTTACAGTGAGGAGTGTGGTATTCAGTATTACAGTGAGGAGTGTGGTATTCAGTGTTACAGTGAGGGGTGTGGTATTCAGTATTACAGTGAGGGGTGCGGTATTCAGTATTACAGTGAGGAGTGTGGTATTCAGTATTACAGTGAGGAGTGTGGTATTCAGTATTACAGTGAGGGGTGTGGTATTCAGTGTGTTACAGTGAGGAGTGCGGTATTCAGTGTTACAGTGAGGGGTGTGGTATTCAGTGTTACAGTGAGGGGTGTGGTATTCAGTGTTACAGTGGGGAGTGTGGTATTCAGAGTGTTACAGTGAGGAGTGTGGTATTCAGTGTGTTACAGTGAGGAGTGTGGTATTCAGTGTGTTACAGTGAGGGGTGTGGTATTCAGTGTTACAGTGAGGGGTGTGGTATTCAGTGTTACAGTGACTGGTTTGGTGTTCAGTGTTACAGTGAGGAGTGTGGTATTCAGTGTTCCAGTGAGGAGTGTGGTATTCAGAGTGTTACAGTGAGGAGTGTGGTATTCAGTGTTACAGTGGGGAGTGTGGTATTCAGTGTGTTACAGTGAGGAGTGTGGTATTCAGTGTTACAGTGAGGAGTGTGGTATTCTGTGTTACAGTGAGGGGTGTGGTATTCAGTGTTTCAGTGGGGAGTGTGGTATTCAGTGTGTTACAGTGAGGAGTGTGGTATTCAGTGTTACAGTGAGGAGTGTGGTATTCAGTGTTACAGTGAGGAGTGTGGTATTCAGTATTACAGTGAGGAGTGTGGTATTCAGTGTTACAGTGAGGAGTGTGGTATTCTGTGTTACAGTGAGGGGTGTGGTATTCAGTGTTACAGTGGGGAGTGTGGTATTCAGTGTGTTACAGTGAGGAGTGTGGTATTCAGTGTTACAGTGAGGAGTGTGGTATTCTGTGTTACAGTGAGGGGTGTGGTATTCAGTGTTACAGTGGGGAGTGTGGTATTCAGTGTGTTACAGTGAGGAGTGTGGTATTCAGTGTTACAGTGAGGAGTGTGGTATTCAGTGTTACAGTGAGGAGTGTGGTATTCAGTATTACAGTGAGGAGTGTGGTATTCAGTGTTACAGTGAGGAGTGTGGTATTCTGTGTTACAGTGAGGAGTGTGGTATTCAGAGTGTTACAGTGAGGAGTGTGGTATTCAGTGTTACAGTGAGGAGTGTGGTATTCAGTGTTACAGTGAGGAGTGTGGTATTCAGTGTTACAGTGAGGGGTGTGGTATTCTGTGTTACAGTGAGGAGTGTGGTATTCTGTGTTACAGTGAGGAGTGTGGTATTCTGTGTTTCAGTGAAGAGTGTGGTATTCAGAGTGTTACAGTGAGGAGTGTGGTATTCAGAGTGTTACAGTGAGGAGTGTGGTATTCAGAGTGTTACAGTGAGGAGTGTGGTATTCAGAGTGTTACAGTGAGGAGTGTGGTATTCAGAGTGTTACAGTGAGGAGTGTGGTATTCAGAGTGTTACAGTGAGGAGTGTGGTATTCAGAGTGTCACAGTGAGGAGTGTGGTATTCAGAGTGTCACAGTGAGGAGTGTGGTATTCAGAGTGTTACAGTGAGGAGTGTGGTATTCAGAGTGTTACAGTGAGGAGTGTGGTATTCAGAGTGTTACAGTGAGGAGTGTGGTATTCAGAGTGTCACAGTGAGGAGTGTGGTATTCAGAGTGTTACAGTGAGGAGTGTGGTATTCAGAGTGTTGCAGTGAGGAGTGTGGTATTCAGAGTGTTACAGTGAGGAGTGTGGTATTCAGAGTGTTACAGTGAGGAGTGTGGTATTCAGAGTGTTACAGTGAGGAGTGTGGTATTCAGTATTACAGTGAGGAGTGTGGTATTCAGTGTTACAGTGAGGGGTGTGGTATTCAGTATTACAGTGAGGGGTGCGGTATTCAGTATTACAGTGAGGAGTGTGGTATTCAGTATTACAGTGAGGAGTGTGGTATTCAGTATTACAGTGAGGGGTGTGGTATTCAGTGTGTAACAGGGAGGAGTGTGGTATTCAGTGTTGCAGTGAGGAGTGTGGTATTCTGTGTTACAGTGAGGAGTGTGGTATTCAGAGTGTTACAGTGAGGAGTGTGGTATTCAGTGTGTTACAGTGAGGGGTGTGGTATTCTGTGTTACAGTGAGGGGTGTGGTATTCAGTGTTACAGTGAGGAGTGTGGTATTCAGTGTTGCAGTGAGGAGTGTGGTATTCAGTGTTGCAGTGAGGAGTGTGGTATTCAGTGTTACAGTGAGGAGTGTGGTATTCTATGTTACAGTGAGGAGTGTGGTATTCAGAGTGTTACAGTGAGGAGTGTGGTATTCTGTGTTACAGTGAGGAGTGTGGTATTCAGTGTTGCAGTGAGGAGTGTGGTATTCAGTGTTACAGTGAGGAGTGTGGTATTCTGTGTTACAGTGAGGAGTGTGGTATTCAGAGTGTTACAGTGAGGAGTGTGGTATTCAGTGTGTTACAGTGAGGGGTGTGGTATTCTGTGTTACAGTGAGGGGTGTGGTATTCAGTGTTACAGTGAGGAGTGTGGTATTCAGTGTTGCAGTGAGGAGTGTGGTATTCTGTGTTACAGTGAGGAGTGTGGTATTCAGAGTGTTTCAGTGAAGAGTGTGGTATTCAGAGTGTTACAGTGAGGAGTGTGGTATTCAGTGTTACAGTGAGGAGTGTGGTATTCTGTGTTTCAGTGAAGAGTGTGGTATTCAGAGTGTTACAGTGAGGAGTGTGGTATTCAGAGTGTTACAGTGAGGAGTGTGGTATTCAGAGTGTTACAGTGAGGAGTGTGGTATTCAGAGTGTTACAGTGAGGAGTGTGGTATTCAGAGTGTTACAGTGAGGAGTGTGGTATTCAGAGTGTTACAGTGAGGAGTGTGGTATTCAGAGTGTCACAGTGAGGAGTGTGGTATTCAGAGTGTCACAGTGAGGAGTGTGGTATTCAGAGTGTTACAGTGAGGAGTGTGGTATTCAGAGTGTTACAGTGAGGAGTGTGGTATTCAGAGTGTTACAGTGAGGAGTGTGGTATTCAGAGTGTTACAGTGAGGAGTGTGGTATTCAGAGTGTCACAGTGAGGAGTGTGGTATTCAGAGTGTTACAGTGAGGAGTGTGGTATTCAGAGTGTTGCAGTGAGGAGTGTGGTATTCAGAGTGTTACAGTGAGGAGTGTGGTATTCAGAGTGTTACAGTGAGGAGTGTGGTATTCAGTATTACAGTGAGGAGTGTGGTATTCAGTGTTACAGTGAGGGGTGTGGTATTCAGTATTACAGTGAGGGGTGCGGTATTCAGTATTACAGTGAGGAGTGTGGTATTCAGTATTACAGTGAGGAGTGTGGTATTCAGTATTACAGTGAGGGGTGTGGTATTCAGTGTGTTACAGTGAGGAGTGCGGTATTCAGTGTTACAGTGAGGGGTGTGGTATTCAGTGTTACAGTGAGGGGTGTGGTATTCAGTGTTACAGTGGGGAGTGTGGTATTCAGAGTGTTACAGTGAGGAGTGTGGTATTCAGTGTGTTACAGTGAGGAGTGTGGTATTCAGTGTGTTACAGTGAGGGGTGTGGTATTCAGTGTTACAGTGAGGGGTGTGGTATTCAGTGTTACAGTGACTGGTTTGGTGTTCAGTGTTACAGTGAGGAGTGTGGTATTCAGTGTTCCAGTGAGGAGTGTGGTATTCAGAGTGTTACAGTGAGGAGTGTGGTATTCAGTGTTACAGTGGGGAGTGTGGTATTCAGTGTGTTACAGTGAGGAGTGTGGTATTCAGTGTTACAGTGAGGAGTGTGGTATTCTGTGTTACAGTGAGGGGTGTGGTATTCAGTGTTACAGTGGGGAGTGTGGTATTCAGTGTGTTACAGTGAGGAGTGTGGTATTCAGTGTTACAGTGAGGAGTGTGGTATTCAGTGTTACAGTGAGGAGTGTGGTATTCAGTATTACAGTGAGGAGTGTGGTATTCAGTGTTACAGTGAGGAGTGTGGTATTCTGTGTTACAGTGAGGGGTGTGGTATTCAGTGTTACAGTGGGGAGTATGGTATTCAGTGTGTTACAGTGAGGAGTGTGGTATTCAGTGTTACAGTGAGGAGTGTGGTATTCTGTGTTACAGTGAGGGGTGTGGTATTCAGTGTTACAGTGGGGAGTGTGGTATTCAGTGTGTTACAGTGAGGAGTGTGGTATTCAGTGTTACAGTGAGGAGTGTGGTATTCAGTGTTACAGTGAGGAGTGTGGTATTCAGTATTACAGTGAGGAGTGTGGTATTCAGTGTTACAGTGAGGAGTGTGGTATTCTGTGTTACAGTGTGGAGTGTGGTATTCAGAGTGTTACAGTGAGGAGTGTGGTATTCAGTGTTACAGTGAGGAGTGTGGTATTCAGTGTTACAGTGAGGGGTGTGGTATTCTGTGTTACAGTGAGGAGTGTGGTATTCTGTGTTACAGTGAGGAGTGTGGTATTCTGTGTTACAGTGAGGGGTGTGGTATTCAGTGTTACAGTGGGGAGTGTGGTATTCAGTGTGTTACAGTGAGGAGTGTGGTATTCAGTGTTACAGTGAGGAGTGTGGTATTCAGTGTTACAGTGAGGAGTGTGGTATTCAGTATTACAGTGAGGAGTGTGGTATTCAGTGTTACAGTGAGGAGTGTGGTATTCTGTGTTACAGTGAGGAGTGTGGTATTCAGAGTGTTACAGTGAGGAGTGTGGTATTCAGTGTTACAGTGAGGAGTGTGGTATTCAGTGTTACAGTGAGGGGTGTGGTATTCTGTGTTACAGTGAGGAGTGTGGTATTCTGTGTTACAGTGAGGAGTGTGGTATTCTGTGTTACAGTGAGGAGTGTGGTATTCAGTGTTACAGTGAGGAGTGTGGCATTCTGTGTTACGGTGAGGAGTGTGGTATTCTGTGTTACAGTGAGGAGTGTGGTATTCAGTGTTGCAGTGAGGAGTGTGGTATTCTGTGTTACAGTGAGGAGTGTGGTATTCTGTGTTACAGTGAGGAGTGTGGTATTCTGTGTTACAGTGAGGAGTGCGGTATTCAGTGTTGCAGTGAGGAGTGTGGTATTCTGTGTTACAGTGAGGAGTGTGGTATTCTGTGTTACAGTGAGGAGTGTGGTATTCTGTGTTACAGTGAGGAGTGCGGTATTCAGAGTGTTACAGTGAGGAGTGTGGTATTCAGTGTTACAGTGAGGAGTGTGGTATTCAGTGTTGCAGTGAGGAGTGTGGTATTCTGTGTTACAGTGAGGAGTGTGGTATTCTGTGTTACAGTGAGGAGTGTGGTATTCTGTGTTACAGCGAGGAGTGCGGTATTCAGAGTGTTACAGTGAGGAGTGTGGTATTCAGTGTGTTACAGTGAGGGGTGTGGTATTCTGTGTTACAGTGAGGGGTGTGGTATTCAGTGTTACAGTGAGGAGTGTGGTATTCTGTGTTACAGTGAGGAGTGTGGTATTCAGTGTTGCAGTGAGGAGTGTGGTATTCTGTGTTACAGTGAGGAGTGTGGTATTCAGAGTGTTTCAGTGAAGAGTGTGGTATTCAGAGTGTTACAGGGAGGAGTGTGGTATTCAGTGTTGCAGTGAGGAGTGTGGTATTCTGTGTTACAGTGAGGAGTGTGGTATTCAGAGTGTTACAGTGAGGAGTGTGGTATTCAGTGTGTTACAGTGAGGGGTGTGGTATTCTGTGTTACAGTGAGGGGTGTGGTATTCAGTGTTACAGTGAGGAGTGTGGTATTCAGTGTTGCAGTGAGGAGTGTGGTATTCAGTGTTGCAGTGAGGAGTGTGGTATTCAGTGTTACAGTGAGGAGTGTGGTATTCTATGTTACAGTGAGGAGTGTGGTATTCAGAGTGTTACAGTGAGGAGTGTGGTATTCTGTGTTACAGTGAGGAGTGTGGTATTCAGTGTTGCAGTGAGGAGTGTGGTATTCAGTGTTACAGTGAGGAGTGTGGTATTCTGTGTTACAGTGAGGAGTGTGGTATTCAGAGTGTTACAGTGATGAGTGTGGTATTCAGTGTGTTACAGTGAGGGGTGTGGTATTCTGTGTTACAGTGAGGGGTGTGGTATTCAGTGTTACAGTGAGGAGTGTGGTATTCAGTGTTGCAGTGAGGAGTGTGGTATTCTGTGTTACAGTGAGGAGTGTGGTATTCAGAGTGTTACAGTGAGGAGTGTGGTATTCAGTGTTACAGTGAGGAGTGTGGTATTCTGTGTTTCAGTGAAGAGTGTGGTATTCAGAGTGTTACAGTGAGGAGTGTGGTATTCAGAGTGTTACAGTGAGGAGTGTGGTATTCAGAGTGTTACAGTGAGGAGTGTGGTATTCAGAGTGTTACAGTGAGGAGTGTGGTATTCAGAGTGTTACAGTGAGGAGTGTGGTATTCAGAGTGTCACAGTGAGGAGTGTGGTATTCAGAGTGTCACAGTGAGGAGTGTGGTATTCAGAGTGTTACAGTGAGGAGTGTGGTATTCAGAGTGTTACAGTGAGGAGTGTGGTATTCAGAGTGTTACAGTGAGGAGTGTGGTATTCAGAGTGTTACAGTGAGGAGTGTGGTATTCAGAGTGTCACAGTGAGGAGTGTGGTATTCAGAGTGTTACAGTGAGGAGTGTGGTATTCAGAGTGTTGCAGTGAGGAGTGTGGTATTCAGAGTGTTACAGTGAGGAGTGTGGTATTCAGAGTGTTACAGTGAGGAGTGTGGTATTCAGAGTGTTACAGTGAGGAGTGTGGTATTCAGTATTACAGTGAGGAGTGTGGTATTCAGTGTTACAGTGAGGGGTGTGGTATTCAGTATTACAGTGAGGGGTGCGGTATTCAGTATTACAGTGAGGAGTGTGGTATTCAGTATTACAGTGAGGAGTGTGGTATTCAGTATTACAGTGAGGGGTGTGGTATTCAGTGTGTTACAGTGAGGAGTGCGGTATTCAGTGTTACAGTGAGGGGTGTGGTATTCAGTGTTACAGTGAGGGGTGTGGTATTCAGTGTTACAGTGAGGAGTGTGGTATTCTGTGTTACAGTGAGGAGTGTGGTATTCAGAGTGTTACAGTGAGGAGTGTGGTATTCAGTGTTACAGTGAGGAGTGTGGTATTCAGTGTTACAGTGAGGGGTGTGGTATTCTGTGTTACAGTGAGGAGTGTGGTATTCTGTGTTACAGTGAGGAGTGTGGTATTCTGTGTTACAGTGAGGAGTGTGGTATTCAGTGTTACAGTGAGGAGTGTGGTATTCTGTGTTACGGTGAGGAGTGTGGTATTCTGTGTTACAGTGAGGAGTGTGGTATTCAGTGTTGCAGTGAGGAGTGTGGTATTCTGTGTTACAGTGAGGAGTGTGGTATTCTGTGTTACAGTGAGGAGTGTGGTATTCTGTGTTACAGTGAGGAGTGCGGTATTCAGTGTTGCAGTGAGGAGTGTGGTATTCTGTGTTACAGTGAGGAGTGTGGTATTCTGTGTTACAGTGAGGAGTGTGGTATTCTGTGTTACAGTGAGGAGTGCGGTATTCAGAGTGTTACAGTGAGGAGTGTGGTATTCAGTGTTACAGTGAGGAGTGTGGTATTCAGTGTTGCAGTGAGGAGTGTGGTATTCTGTGTTACAGTGAGGAGTGTGGTATTCTGTGTTACAGTGAGGAGTGTGGTATTCTGTGTTACAGCGAGGAGTGCGGTATTCAGAGTGTTACAGTGAGGAGTGTGGTATTCAGTGTGTTACAGTGAGGGGTGTGGTATTCTGTGTTACAGTGAGGGGTGTGGTATTCAGTGTTACAGTGAGGAGTGTGGTATTCTGTGTTACAGTGAGGAGTGTGGTATTCAGTGTTGCAGTGAGGAGTGAGGTATTCTGTGTTACAGTGAGGAGTGTGGTATTCAGAGTGTTTCAGTGAAGAGTGTGGTATTCAGAGTGTTACAGGGAGGAGTGTGGTATTCAGTGTTGCAGTGAGGAGTGTGGTATTCTGTGTTCCAGTGAGGAGTGTGGTATTCAGAGTGTTACAGTGAGGAGTGTGGTATTCAGTGTGTTACAGTGAGGGGTGTGGTATTCTGTGTTACAGTGAGGGGTGTGGTATTCAGTGTTACAGTGAGGAGTGTGGTATTCAGTGTTGCAGTGAGGAGTGTGGTATTCAGTGTTGCAGTGAGGAGTGTGGTATTCAGTGTTACAGTGAGGAGTGTGGTATTCTATGTTACAGTGAGGAGTGTGGTATTCAGAGTGTTACAGTGAGGAGTGTGGTATTCTGTGTTACAGTGAGGAGTGTGGTATTCAGTGTTGCAGTGAGGAGTGTGGTATTCAGTGTTACAGTGAGGAGTGTGGTATTCAGTGTTACAGTGAGGAGTGTGGTATTCTGTGTTACAGTGAGGAGTGTGGTATTCAGAGTGTTACAGTGAGGAGTGTGGTATTCAGTGTGTTACAGTGAGGGGTGTGGTATTCTGTGTTACAGTGAGGGGTGTGGTATTCAGTGTTACAGTGAGGAGTGTGGTATTCAGTGTTGCAGTGAGGAGTGTGGTATTCTGTGTTACAGTGAGGAGTGTGGTATTCAGAGTGTTTCAGTGAAGAGTGTGGTATTCAGAGTGTTACAGTGAGGAGTGTGGTATTCAGTGTTACAGTGAGGAGTGTGGTATTCTGTGTTTCAGTGAAGAGTGTGGTATTCAGAGTGTTACAGTGAGGAGTGTGGTATTCAGAGTGTTACAGTGAGGAGTGTGGTATTCAGAGTGTTACAGTGAGGAGTGTGGTATTCAGAGTGTTACAGTGAGGAGTGTGGTATTCAGAGTGTTACAGTGAGGAGTGTGGTATTCAGAGTGTTACAGTGAGGAGTGTGGTATTCAGAGTGTCACAGTGAGGAGTGTGGTATTCAGAGTGTCACAGTGAGGAGTGTGGTATTCAGAGTGTTACAGTGAGGAGTGTGGTATTCAGAGTGTTACAGTGAGGAGTGTGGTATTCAGAGTGTTACAGTGAGGAGTGTGGTATTCAGAGTGTTACAGTGAGGAGTGTGGTATTCAGAGTGTCACAGTGAGGAGTGTGGTATTCAGAGTGTTACAGTGAGGAGTGTGGTATTCAGAGTGTTGCAGTGAGGAGTGTGGTATTCAGAGTGTTACAGTGAGGAGTGTGGTATTCAGAGTGTTACAGTGAGGAGTGTGGTATTCAGAGTGTTACAGTGAGGAGTGTGGTATTCAGTATTACAGTGAGGAGTGTGGTATTCAGTGTTACAGTGAGGGGTGTGGTATTCAGTATTACAGTGAGGGGTGCGGTATTCAGTATTACAGTGAGGAGTGTGGTATTCAGTATTACAGTGAGGAGTGTGGTATTCAGTATTACAGTGAGGGGTGTGGTATTCAGTGTGTTACAGTGAGGAGTGCGGTATTCAGTGTTACAGTGAGGGGTGTGGTATTCAGTGTTACAGTGAGGGGTGTGGTATTCAGTGTTACAGTGGGGAGTGTGGTATTCAGAGTGTTACAGTGAGGAGTGTGGTATTCAGTGTGTTACAGTGAGGAGTGTGGTATTCAGTGTGTTACAGTGAGGGGTGTGGTATTCAGTGTTACAGTGAGGGGTGTGGTATTCAGTGTTACAGTGACTGGTTTGGTGTTCAGTGTTACAGTGAGGAGTGTGGTCTTCCGTGTGTTACAGTGAGGGGTGTGGTATTCTGTGTTACAGTGAGGGGTGTGGTATTCAGTGTTACAGTGGGGAGTGTGGTATTCAGTGTTACAGTGGGGAGTGTGGTATTCAGTGTGTTACAGTGAGGAGTGTGGTATTCAGTGTTACAGTGAGGAGTGTGGTATTCTGTGTTACAGTGAGGGGTGTGGTATTCAGTGTTACAGTGGGGAGTGTGGTATTCAGTGTGTTACAGTGAGGAGTGTGGTATTCAGTGTTACAGTGAGGAGTGTGGTATTCAGTGTTACAGTGAGGAGTGTGGTATTCAGTATTACAGTGAGGAGTGTGGTATTCAGTGTTACAGTGAGGGGTGTGGTATTCAGTATTACAGTGAGGAGTGTGGTATTCAGTGTTACAGTGAGGAGTGTGGTATTCAGTGTTACAGTGAGGAGTGCGGTATTCAGTATTACAGTGAGGAGTGTGGTATTCAGTGTTACAGTGAGGAGTGCGGTATTCAGTATTACAGTGAGGGGTGCGGTATTCAGTATTACAGTGAGGAGTGTGGTATTCAGTGTTACAGTGAGGGGTGTGGTATTCAGTATTACAGTGAGGAGTGTGGTATTCAGTGTTACAGTGAGGGGTGTGGTATTCAGTGGTACAGTGAGGAGTGTGGTATTCAGTGTGAGAGTGAGGAGTGTGGTCTTCAGTGATACAATGAGGAGTGTGGTATTCAGTGATACAGAGAGGAGTGTGATTTTTCTTATTCATTCATGGGATGTGGGCGTCGCTGGCGAGGCCAGCCTTTATTGCCCATCCATAATTGCCCTTGAGAAGGTGGTGTGAGCCGCCTTCTTGAACCACTGCAGTCCGTGTGGTGAAGGTTCTCCCACAGTATTCAGAGTGTTACAGTGAGGAGTGTGGTATTGAGAGTGTTACAGTGAGGAGTGTGGTATTGAGAGTGTTACAGTGAGGAGTGTGGTATTCAGAGTGTTACAGTGAGGAGTGTGGTATTCAGAGTGTTACAGTGAGGAGTGTGGTATTGAGAGTGTTACAGTGAGGAGTGTGGTATTCAGAGTGTTACAGTGAGGAGTGTGGTATTGAGAGTGTTACAGTGAGGAGTGTGGTATTCAGAGTGTTACAGTGAGGAGTGTGGTATTCAGAGTGTTACAGTGAGGAGTGTGGTATTCTGTGTTACAGTGAGGAGTGTGGTATTCTGTGTCTCAGTGAAGAGTGTGGTATTCAGAGTGTTACAGTGAGGAGTGTGGTATTCAGAGTGTTACAGTGAGGAGTGTGGTATTCAGAGTGTTACAGTGAGGAGTGTGGTATTCAGAGTGTTACAGTGAGGAGTGTGGTATTCAGGGTGTTACAGTGAGGAGTGTGGTATTCAGAGTGTTACAGTGAGGAGTGTGGTATTCAGAGTGTTACAGTGAGGAGTGTGGTATTCAGAGTGTTACAGTGAGGAGTGTGGTATTCAGAGTGTTACAGTGAGGAATGTGGTATTCAGAGTGTTACAGTGAGGAGTGTGGTATTCAGAGTGTTACAGTGAGGAGTGTGGTATTCAGAGTGTTACAGTGAGGAGTGTGGTATTCAGAGTGTTACAGTGAGGAGTGTGGTATTCAGAGTGTCACAGTGAGGAGTGTGGTATTCAGAGTGTTACAGTGAGGAGTGTGGTATTCAGAGTGTTACAGTGAGGAGTGTGGTATTCAGAGTGTTACAGTGAGGAGTGTGGTATTCAGAGTGTTACAGTGAGGAGTGTGGTATTCGGAGTGTTACAGTGAGGAGTGTGGTATTCAGTATTACAGTGAGGAGTGTGGGATTCAGTGTTACAGTGAGGGGTGTGGTATTCAGTATTACAGTGAGGGGTGCGGTATTCAGTATTACAGTGAGGAGTGTGGTATTCAGTATTACAGTGAGGAGTGTGGTATTCAGTATTACAGTGAGGGGTGTGGTATTCAGTGTGTTACAGTGAGGAGTGTGGTATTCAGTGTGTTACAGTGAGGGGTGTGGTATTCAGTGTTACAGTGAGGGGTGTGGTATTCAGTGTTACAGTGACTGGTTTGGTGTTCAGTGTTACAGTGAGGAGTGTGGTATTCAGTGTTCCAGTGAGGAGTGTGGTATTCTGTGTTACAGTGAGGGGTGTGGTATTCAGTGTTACAGTGGGGAGTGTGGTATTCAGTGTGTTACAGTGAGGAGTGTGGTATTCAGTGTTACAGTGAGGAGTGTGGTATTCAGTGTTACAGTGAGGGGTGTGGTATTCAGTATTACAGTGAGGAGTGTGGTATTCAGTGTTACAGTGAGGAGTGTGGTATTCAGTGTTACAGTGAGGAGTGCGGGATTCAGTATTACAGTGAGGAGTGTGGTATTCATTGTTACAGTGAGGGGTGTGGTATTCAGTGGTACAGTGAGGAGTGTGGTATTCAGTGTGAGAGTGAGGAGTGTGGTCTTCAGTGATACAATGAGGAGTGTGGTATTCAGTGATACAGAGAGGAGTGTGATTTTTCTTATTCATTCATGGGATGTGGGCGTCGCTGGCGAGGCCAGCCTTTATTGCCCATCCCTAATTGCCCTTGAGAAGGTGGTGTGATCCGCCTTCTTGAACCACTGCAGTCCGTGTGGTGAAGGTTCTCCCACAGTATTCAGAGTGTTACAGTGAGGAGTGTGGTATTGAGAGTGTTACAGTGAGGAGTGTACTATTGAGAGTGTTACAGTGAGGAGTGTGGTATTCAGAGTGTTACAGTGAGGAGTGTGGTATTCAGAGTGTTACAGTGAGGAGTGTGGTATTCTGTGTTACAGTGAGGAGTGTGGTATTGAGAGTGTTACAGTGAGGAGTGTGGTATTCAGAGTGTTACAGTGAGGAGTGTGGTGTTGAGAGTGTTACAGTGAGGAGTGTGGTATTGAGAGTGTTACAGTGAGGAGTGTGGTTTTGAGAGTGTTACAGTGAGGAGTGTGGTATTCAGAGTGTGACAGTGAGGAGTGTGGTATTCAGAGTGTTACAGTGAGGAGTGTGGTATTCAGAGTGTTACAGTGAGGAGTGTGGTATTCAGAGTGTTACAGTGAGGAGTGTGGTATTCAGAGTGTTACAGTGAGGAGTGTGGTATTCAGAGTGTTACAGTGAGGAGTGTGGTATTGAGAGTGTTACAGTGAGGAGTGTGGTATTCAGAGTGTTACAGTGAGGAGTGTGGTATTGAGAGTGTTACAGTGAGGAGTGTGGTAATCAGAGTGTTACAGTGAGGAGTGTGGTATTCTGTGTTCCAGTGAGGAGTGTGGTATTCAGAGTGTTACAGTGAGGAGTGTGGTATTCAGAGTGTTACAGTGAGGAGTGTGGTATTCAGTGTTACAGTGGGGAGTGTGGTATTCAGTGTGTTACAGTGAGGAGTGCGGTATTCAGTGTTACAGTGAGGAGTGTGGTATTCAGTGTGTTACAGTGAGGAGTGCGGTATTCAGTGTTACAGTGAGGAGTGTGGTATTCAGTGTTACAGTGAGGAGTGTGGTATTCAGAGTGCTACAGTGAGGAGTGTGGTATTGAGAGTGTTACAGTGAGGAGTGTGGTATTCTGTGTTCCAGTGAGGAGTGTGGTATTCAGAGTGTTACAGTGAGGAGTGTGGTATTCAGAGTGTTACAGTGAGGAGTGTGGTATTCAGAGTGTTACAGTGAGGAGTGTGGTATTCAGTGTTACAGTGAGGAATGTGGTATTCAGTGTTACAGTGAGGAGTGTGGTATTCAGTGTTACAGTGAGGAGTGTGGTATTCAGTATTACAGTGAGGAGTGTGGTATTCAGAGTGTGACAGTGAGGAGTGTGGTATTCAGTATTACAGTGAGGGGTGTGGTATTCAGTATTACAGTGAGGGGTGTGGTATTCAGTATTACAGTGAGGAGTGTGGTATTCAGTATTACAGTGAGGAGTGTGGTATTCAGTGTTACAGTGAGGAGTGTGGTATTCGGTATTACAGTGAGGAGTGTGGTATTCAGAGTGTTACAATGAGGAGTGTGGTATTCAGTATTACAGTGAGGAGTGTGGTATTCAGTATTACAGTGAGGGGTGTGGTATTCAGTATTACAGTGAGGAGTGTGGTATTCAGTGTTACAGTGAGGAGTGTGGTATTCAGTATTACAGTGAGGAGTGTGGTATTCAGTATTACAGTGAGGAGTGTGGTATTCAGAGTGTTGCAGTAAGGAGTGTGGTATTCAGTATTACAGTGAGGGGTGTGGTATTCAGTATTACAGTGAGGAGTGTGGTATTCAGTGTTACAGTGAGGGGTGTGGTATTCAGTATTACAGTGAGGGGTGCGGTATTCAGTATTACAGTGAGGGGTGTGGTATTCAGAGTGTGACAGTGAGAAGTGTGGTATTCAGTATTACAGTGAGGGGTGTGGTATTCAGTATTACAGTGAGGAGTGTGGTATTCAGTGTTACAGTGAGGAGTGTGGTATTCAGTATTACAGTGAGGGGTGCGGTATTCAGTATTACAGTGAGGAGTGTGGTATTCGGAGTGTTACAGTGAGGAGTGTGGTATTCAGTATTACAGTGAGGGGTGTGGTATTCAGTATTACAGTGAGGAGTGTGGTATTCAGTATTACAGTGAGGGGTGTGGTATTCAGTGTTACAGTGAGGAGTGTTGTATTCAGTATTACAATGAGGAGTGTGGTATTCAGAGTGTTACAGTGAGGAGTGTGGTATTCAGTATTACAGTGAGGGGTGTGGTATTCAGTATTACAGTGAGGAGTGTGGTATTCAGTGTTACAGTGAGGGGTGCGGTATTCAGTATTACAGTGAGGGGTGCGGTATTCAGTATTACAGTGAGGGGTGTGGTATTCAGTATTACAGTGAGGGGTGTGGTATTCAGTATTACAGTGAGGAGTGTGGTATTCAGTGTTACAGTGAGGGGTGTGGTATTCAGTATTACAGTGAGGGGTGCGGTATTCAGTATTACAGTGAGGAGTGTGGTATTCAGTGTTACAGTGAGGAGTGTGGTATTCAGTGTTACAGTGAGGGGTGTGGTATTCAGTGTTACAGTGAGGAGTGTGGTATTCTGTGTTACAGTGAGGAGTGTGGTATTCAGTGTTACAGTGAGGAGTGTGGTATTCAGAGTGTTACAGTGAGGAGTGTGGTATTCAGTGTTACAGTGAGGAGTGTGGTATTCAGTATTACAGTGCGGAGTGTGGTATTCAGTATTACAGTGAGGAGTGTGGTATTCAGTGTTACAGTGAGGAGTGTGGTATTCAGTATTACAGTGAGGAGTGTGGTATTCAGTGTTACAGTGAGGAGTGTGGTATTCAGTGTTACAGTGAGGGGTGTGGTATTCAGTGTTACAGTGGGGAGTGTGGTATTCTGTGTTACAGTGAGGGGTGTGGTATTCAGTGTTACAGTGGGGAGTGTGGTATTCAGTGTGTTACAGTGAGGAGTGTGGTATTCAGTGTTACAGTGAGGGGTGTGGTATTCAGTGGTACAGTGAGGAGTGTGGTATTCAGTGTGAGAGTGAGGAGTGTGGTCTTCAGTGATACAATGAGGAGTGTGGTATTCAGTGATACAGAGAGGAGTGTGATTTTTCTTATTCATTCATGGGATGTGGGCGTCGCTGGCGAGGCCAGCCTTTATTGCCCATCCATAATTGCCCTTGAGAAGGTGGTGTGAGCCGCCTTCTTGAACCACTGCAGTCCGTGTGGTGAAGGTTCTCCCACAGTATTCAGAGTGTTACAGTGAGGAGTGTGATATTGAGAGTGTTACAGTGAGGAGTGTGGTATTGAGAGTGTTACAGTGAGGAGTGTGGTATTCAGAGTGTTACAGTGAGGAGTGTGGTATTCAGTGTTACAGTGAGGAGTGTGGTATTCAGTGTTACAGTGAGGGGTGTGGTATTCAGTGTTACAGTGAGGAGTGTGGTATTCTGTGTTACAGTGAGGAGTGTGGTATTCAGTGTTACAGTGAGGAGTGTGGTATTCAGAGTGTTACAGTGAGGAGTGTGGTATTCAGTGTTACAGTGAGGAGTGTGGTATTCAGTATTACAGTGCGGAGTGTGGTATTCAGTATTACAGTGAGGAGTGTGGTATTCAGTGTTACAGTGAGGAGTGTGGTATTCAGTATTACAGTGAGGAGTGTGGTATTCAGTGTTACAGTGAGGAGTGTGGTATTCAGTGTTACAGTGAGGGGTGTGGTATTCAGTGTTACAGTGGGGAGTGTGGTATTCTGTGTTACAGTGAGGGGTGTGGTATTCAGTGTTACAGTGGGGAGTGTGGTATTCAGTGTGTTACAGTGAGGAGTGTGGTATTCAGTGTTACAGTGAGGGGTGTGGTATTCAGTGGTACAGTGAGGAGTGTGGTATTCAGTGTGAGAGTGAGGAGTGTGTTCTTCAGTGATACAATGAGGAGTGTGGTATTCAGTGATACAGAGAGGAGTGTGATTTTTCTTATTCATTCATGGGATGTGGGCGTCGCTGGCGAGGCCAGCCTTTATTGCCCATCCATAATTGCCCTTGAGAAGGTGGTGTGAGCCGCCTTCTTGAACCACTGCAGTCCGTGTGGTGAAGGTTCTCCCACAGTATTCAGAGTGTTACAGTGAGGAGTGTGATATTGAGAGTGTTACAGTGAGGAGTGTGGTATTGAGAGTGTTACAGTGAGGAGTGTGGTATTCAGAGTGTTACAGTGAGGAGTGTGGTATTGAGAGTGTTACAGTGAGGAGTGTGGTATTGAGAGTGTTACAGTGAGGAGAGTGGTATTCAGAGTGTTACAGTGAGGAGTGTGGTATTGAGAGTGTTACAGTGAGGAGTGTGGTATTGAGAGTGTTACAGTGAGGAGTGTGGTATTCAGAGTGTTACAGTGAGGAGAGTGGTATTCAGAGTGTTACAGTGAGGAGTGTGGTATTCTGTGCTACAGTGAGGAGTGTGGTATTGAGAGTGTTACAGTGAGGAGTGTGGTATTCTGTGTTACAGTGAGGAGTGTGGTATTGAGAGTGTTACAGTGAGGAGTGTGGTATTGAGAGTGTTACAGTGAGGAGTGTGGTATTCAGAGTGTTACAGTGAGGAGTGTGGTATTCTGTGTTACAGTGAGGAGTGAGGTATTGAGAGTGTTACAGTGAGGAGTGTGGTATTCAGAGTGTTACAGTGAGGAGTGTGGTATTCAGAGTGTTACAGTGAGGAGTGTGGTATTCAGAGTGTTACAGTGAGGAGTGTGGTATTCTGTGTTTCAGTGAGGAGTGTGGTATTCAGAGTGTTACAGTGAGGAGTGTGGTATTCAGAGTGTTACAGTGAGGAGTGTGGTATTCAGAGTGTTACAGTGAGGAGTGTGGCATTCAGAGTGTTACAGTGAGGAGTGTGGTATTCAGAGTGTTACAGTGAGGAGTGTGGTATTCTGTGTTACAGTGAGGAGTGTGGTGTTCAGAGTGTTACAGTGAGGAGTGTGGTATTCAGAGTGCTACAGTGAGGAGTGTGGTATTCAGTGTTACAGTGAGGAGTGTGGTATTCAGAGTGTTACAGTGAGGAGTGTGGTATTCAGAGTGTTACAGTGAGGAGTGTGGTATTCAGAGTGTTACAGTGAGGAGTGTGGTATTCAGTGTTACAGTGAGGAGTGTGGTATTCAGTGTGTTACAGGGAGGAGTGCAGTATTCAGTGAGGAGTGTGGTATTCAGAGTGTTACGGTGAGGAGTGTGGTATTCAGTATTACAGTGAGGGGCGTGGTATTCAGTGTGTTACAGTGAGGAGTGTGGTATTCAGAGTGTGACAGTGAGGAGTGTGGTATTCTGTGTTACAGTGAGGAGTGTGGTATTGAGAGTGTTACAGTGAGGAGTGTGGTATTGAGAGTGTTACAGTGAGGAGTGTGGTATTCAGAGTGTTACAGTGAGGAGTGTGGTATTCAGAGTGTTACAGTGAGGAGTGTGGTATTGAGAGTGTTACAGTGAGGAGTGTGGTATTCAGAGTGTTACAGTGAGGAGTGTGGTATTCTGTGTTCCAGTGAGGAGTGTGGTATTCAGAGTGTTACAGTGAGGAGTGTGGTATTCAGAGTGTTACAGTGAGGAGTGTGGTATTCAGAGTGTTACAGTGAGGAGTGTGGTATTCAGAGTGTTACAGTGAGGAGTGTGGTATTCAGAGTGTTACAGTGAGGAGTGTGGTATTCAGTGTTACAGTGAGGAATGTGGTATTCAGTGTTACAGTGAGGAGTGTGGTATTCAGTGTTACAGTGAGGAGTGTGGTATTCAGTATTACAGTGAGGAGTGTGGTATTCAGAGTGTGACAGTGAGGAGTGTGGTATTCAGTATTACAGTGAGGGGTGTGGTATTCAGTATTACAGTGAGGGGTGTGGTATTCAGTATTACAGTGAGGAGTGTGGTATTCAGTATTACAGTGAGGAGTGTGGTATTCAGTGTTACAGTGAGGAGTGTGGTATTCGGTATTACAGTGAGGAGTGTGGTATTCAGAGTGTGACAGTGAGGAGTGTGGTATTCAGTATTACAGTGAGGGGTGTGGTATTCAGTATTACAGTGAGGGGTGTGGTATTCAGTATTACAGTGAGGAGTGTGGTATTCAGTATTACAGTGAGGAGTGTGGTATTCAGTGTTACAGTGAGGAGTGTGGTATTCGGTATTACAGTGAGGAGTGTGGTATTCAGAGTGTTACAATGAGGAGTGTGGTATTCAGTATTACAGTGAGGAGTGTGGTATTCAGTATTACAGTGAGGGGTGTGGTATTCAGTATTACAGTGAGGAGTGTGGTATTCAGTGTTACAGTGAGGAGTGTGGTATTCAGTATTACAGTGAGGAGTGTGGTATTCAGAGTGTTACAGTGAGGAGTGTGGTATTCAGAGTGTTACAGTGAGGAGTGTGGCATTCAGAGTGTTACAGTGAGGAGTGTGGTATTATGTGTTCCAGTGAGGAGTGTGGTATTCAGAGTGTTACAGTGAGGAGTGTGGTGTTCAGAGTGTTACAGTGAGGAGTGTGGTATTCAGAGTGCTACAGTGAGGAGTGTGGTATTCAGTGTTACAGTGAGGAGTGTGGTATTCAGAGTGTTACAGTGAGGAGTGTGGTATTCAGAGTGTTACAGTGAGGAGTGTGGTATTCAGAGTGTTACAGTGAGGAGTGTGGTATTCAGTGTTACAGTGAGGAGTGTGGTATTCAGTGTGTTACAGGGAGGAGTGCAGTATTCAGTGAGGAGTGTGGTATTCAGAGTGTTACGGTGAGGAGTGTGGTATTCAGTATTACAGTGAGGGGCGTGGTATTCAGTGTGTTACAGTGAGGAGTGTGGTATTCAGAGTGTGACAGTGAGGAGTGTGGTATTCTGTGTTACAGTGAGGAGTGTGGTATTGAGAGTGTTACAGTGAGGAGTGTGGTATTGAGAGTGTTACAGTGAGGAGTGTGGTATTCAGAGTGTTACAGTGAGGAGTGTGGTATTCAGAGTGTTACAGTGAGGAGTGTGGTATTGAGAGTGTTACAGTGAGGAGTGTGGTATTCAGAGTGTTACAGTGAGGAGTGTGGTATTCTGTGTTCCAGTGAGGAGTGTGGTATTCAGAGTGTTACAGTGAGGAGTGTGGTATTCAGAGTGTTACAGTGAGGAGTGTGGTATTCAGAGTGTTACAGTGAGGAGTGTGGTATTCAGAGTGTTACAGTGAGGAGTGTGGTATTCAGAGTGTTACAGTGAGGAGTGTGGTATTCAGTGTTACAGTGAGGAATGTGGTATTCAGTGTTACAGTGAGGAGTGTGGTATTCAGTATTACAGTGAGGAGTGTGGTATTCAGAGTGTGACAGTGAGGAGTGTGGTATTCAGTATTACAGTGAGGGGTGTGGTATTCAGTATTACAGTGAGGGGTGTGGTATTCAGTATTACAGTGAGGAGTGTGGTATTCAGTATTACAGTGAGGAGTGTGGTATTCAGTGTTACAGTGAGGAGTGTGGTATTCGGTATTACAGTGAGGAGTGTGGTATTCAGAGTGTGACAGTGAGGAGTGTGGTATTCAGTATTACAGTGAGGGGTGTGGTATTCAGTATTACAGTGAGGGGTGTGGTATTCAGTATTACAGTGAGGAGTGTGGTATTCAGTATTACAGTGAGGAGTGTGGTATTCAGTGTTACAGTGAGGAGTGTGGTATTCGGTATTACAGTGAGGAGTGTGGTATTCAGAGTGTTACAATGAGGAGTGTGGTATTCAGTATTACAGTGAGGAGTGTGGTATTCAGTATTACAGTGAGGGGTGTGGTATTCAGTATTACAGTGAGGAGTGTGGTATTCAGTGTTACAGTGAGGTGTGTGGTATTCAGTATTACAGTGAGGAGTGTGGTATTCAGAGTGTTACAGTGAGGAGTGTGGTATTCAGAGTGTTACAGTGAGGAGTGTGGTATTCTGTGTTTCAGTGAGGAGTGTGGTATTCAGAGTGTTACAGTGAGGAGTGTGGTATTCAGAGTGTTACAGTGAGGAGTGTGGTATTCAGAGTGTTACAGTGAGGAGTGTGGCATTCAGAGTGTTACAGTGAGGAGTGTGGTATTCAGAGTGTTACAGTGAGGAGTGTGGTATTCTGTGTTACAGTGAGGAGTGTGGTGTTCAGAGTGTTACAGTGAGGAGTGTGGTATTCAGAGTGCTACAGTGAGGAGTGTGGTATTCAGTGTTACAGTGAGGAGTGTGGTATTCAGAGTGTTACAGTGAGGAGTGTGGTATTCAGAGTGTTACAGTGAGGAGTGTGGTATTCAGAGTGTTACAGTGAGGAGTGTGGTATTCAGTGTTACAGTGAGGAGTGTGGTATTCAGTGTGTTACAGGGAGGAGTGCAGTATTCAGTGAGGAGTGTGGTATTCAGAGTGTTACGGTGAGGAGTGTGGTATTCAGTATTACAGTGAGGGGCGTGGTATTCAGTGTGTTACAGTGAGGAGTGTGGTATTCAGAGTGTGACAGTGAGGAGTGTGGTATTCTGTGTTACAGTGAGGAGTGTGGTATTGAGAGTGTTACAGTGAGGAGTGTGGTATTGAGAGTGTTACAGTGAGGAGTGTGGTATTCAGAGTGTTACAGTGAGGAGTGTGGTATTCAGAGTGTTACAGTGAGGAGTGTGGTATTGAGAGTGTTACAGTGAGGAGTGTGGTATTCAGAGTGTTACAGTGAGGAGTGTGGTATTCTGTGTTCCAGTGAGGAGTGTGGTATTCAGAGTGTTACAGTGAGGAGTGTGGTATTCAGAGTGTTACAGTGAGGAGTGTGGTATTCAGAGTGTTACAGTGAGGAGTGTGGTATTCAGAGTGTTACAGTGAGGAGTGTGGTATTCAGAGTGTTACAGTGAGGAGTGTGGTATTCAGTGTTACAGTGAGGAATGTGGTATTCAGTGTTACAGTGAGGAGTGTGGTATTCAGTGTTACAGTGAGGAGTGTGGTATTCAGTATTACAGTGAGGAGTGTGGTATTCAGAGTGTGACAGTGAGGAGTGTGGTATTCAGTATTACAGTGAGGGGTGTGGTATTCAGTATTACAGTGAGGGGTGTGGTATTCAGTATTACAGTGAGGAGTGTGGTATTCAGTATTACAGTGAGGAGTGTGGTATTCAGTGTTACAGTGAGGAGTGTGGTATTCGGTATTACAGTGAGGAGTGTGGTATTCAGAGTGTGACAGTGAGGAGTGTGGTATTCAGTATTACAGTGAGGGGTGTGGTATTCAGTATTACAGTGAGGGGTGTGGTATTCAGTATTACAGTGAGGAGTGTGGTATTCAGTATTACAGTGAGGAGTGTGGTATTCAGTGTTACAGTGAGGAGTGTGGTATTCGGTATTACAGTGAGGAGTGTGGTATTCAGAGTGTTACAATGAGGAGTGTGGTATTCAGTATTACAGTGAGGAGTGTGGTATTCAGTATTACAGTGAGGGGTGTGGTATTCAGTATTACAGTGAGGAGTGTGGTATTCAGTGTTACAGTGAGGAGTGTGGTATTCAGTATTACAGTGAGGAGTGTGGTATTCAGAGTGTTACAGTGAGGAGTGTGGTATTCAGAGTGTTACAGTGAGGAGTGTGGCATTCAGAGTGTTACAGTGAGGAGTGTGGTATTATGTGTTCCAGTGAGGAGTGTGGTATTCAGAGTGTTACAGTGAGGAGTGTGGTGTTCAGAGTGTTACAGTGAGGAGTGTGGTATTCAGAGTGCTACAGTGAGGAGTGTGGTATTCAGTGTTACAGTGAGGAGTGTGGTATTCAGAGTGTTACAGTGAGGAGTGTGGTATTCAGAGTGTTACAGTGAGGAGTGTGGTATTCAGAGTGTTACAGTGAGGAGTGTGGTATTCAGTGTTACAGTGAGGAGTGTGGTATTCAGTGTGTTACAGGGAGGAGTGCAGTATTCAGTGAGGAGTGTGGTATTCAGAGTGTTACGGTGAGGAGTGTGGTATTCAGTATTACAGTGAGGGGCGTGGTATTCAGTGTGTTACAGTGAGGAGTGTGGTATTCAGAGTGTGACAGTGAGGAGTGTGGTATTCTGTGTTACAGTGAGGAGTGTGGTATTGAGAGTGTTACAGTGAGGAGTGTGGTATTGAGAGTGTTACAGTGAGGAGTGTGGTATTCAGAGTGTTACAGTGAGGAGTGTGGTATTCAGAGTGTTACAGTGAGGAGTGTGGTATTGAGAGTGTTACAGTGAGGAGTGTGGTATTCAGAGTGTTACAGTGAGGAGTGTGGTATTCTGTGTTCCAGTGAGGAGTGTGGTATTCAGAGTGTTACAGTGAGGAGTGTGGTATTCAGAGTGTTACAGTGAGGAGTGTGGTATTCAGAGTGTTACAGTGAGGAGTGTGGTATTCAGAGTGTTACAGTGAGGAGTGTGGTATTCAGAGTGTTACAGTGAGGAGTGTGGTATTCAGTGTTACAGTGAGGAATGTGGTATTCAGTGTTACAGTGAGGAGTGTGGTATTCAGTATTACAGTGAGGAGTGTGGTATTCAGAGTGTGACAGTGAGGAGTGTGGTATTCAGTATTACAGTGAGGGGTGTGGTATTCAGTATTACAGTGAGGGGTGTGGTATTCAGTATTACAGTGAGGAGTGTGGTATTCAGTATTACAGTGAGGAGTGTGGTATTCAGTGTTACAGTGAGGAGTGTGGTATTCGGTATTACAGTGAGGAGTGTGGTATTCAGAGTGTGACAGTGAGGAGTGTGGTATTCAGTATTACAGTGAGGGGTGTGGTATTCAGTATTACAGTGAGGGGTGTGGTATTCAGTATTACAGTGAGGAGTGTGGTATTCAGTATTACAGTGAGGAGTGTGGTATTCAGTGTTACAGTGAGGAGTGTGGTATTCGGTATTACAGTGAGGAGTGTGGTATTCAGAGTGTTACAATGAGGAGTGTGGTATTCAGTATTACAGTGAGGAGTGTGGTATTCAGTATTACAGTGAGGGGTGTGGTATTCAGTATTACAGTGAGGAGTGTGGTATTCAGTGTTACAGTGAGGAGTGTGGTATTCAGTATTACAGTGAGGAGTGTGGTATTCAGAGTGTTGCAGTAAGGAGTGTGGTATTCAGTATTACAGTGAGGGGTGTGGTATTCAGTATTACAGTGAGGAGTGTGGTATTCAGTGTTACAGTGAGGGGTGTGGTATTCAGTATTACAGTGAGGGGTGCGGTATTCAGTATTACAGTGAGGGGTGTGGTATTCAGAGTGTGACAGTGAGAAGTGTGGTATTCAGTATTACAGTGAGGGGTGTGGTATTCAGTATTACAGTGAGGAGTGTGGTATTCAGTGTTACAGTGAGGAGTGTGGTATTCAGTATTACAGTGAGGGGTGCGGTATTCAGTATTACAGTGAGGAGTGTGGTATTCGGAGTGTTACAGTGAGGAGTGTGGTATTCAGTATTACAGTGAGGGGTGTGGTATTCAGTATTACAGTGAGGAGTGTGGTATTCAGTATTACAGTGAGGGGTGTGGTATTCAGTGTTACAGTGAGGAGTGTTGTATTCAGTATTACAATGAGGAGTGTGGTATTCAGAGTGTTACAGTGAGGAGTGTGGTATTCAGTATTACAGTGAGGGGTGTGGTATTCAGTATTACAGTGAGGAGTGTGGTATTCAGTGTTACAGTGAGGGGTGTGGTATTCAGTATTACAGTGAGGGGTGCGGTATTCAGTATTACAGTGAGGGGTGTGGTATTCAGTATTACAGTGAGGGGTGTGGTATTCAGTATTACAGTGAGGAGTGTGGTATTCAGTGTTACAGTGAGGGGTGTGGTATTCAGTATTACAGTGAGGGGTGCGGTATTCAGTATTACAGTGAGGAGTGTGGTATTCAGTGTTACAGTGAGGAGTGTGGTATTCAGTGTTGCAGTGAGGGGTGTGGTATTCAGTGTTACAGTGAGGAGTGTGGTATTCTGTGTTACAGTGAGGAGTGTGGTATTCAGTGTTACAGTGAGGAGTGTGGTATTCAGAGTGTTACAGTGAGGAGTGTGGTATTCAGTGTTACAGTGAGGAGTGTGGTATTCAGTATTACAGTGCGGAGTGTGGTATTCAGTATTACAGTGAGGAGTGTGGTATTCAGTGTTACAGTGAGGAGTGTGGTATTCAGTATTACAGTGAGGAGTGTGGTATTCAGTGTTACAGTGAGGAGTGTGGTATTCAGTGTTACAGTGAGGGGTGTGGTATTCAGTGTTACAGTGGGGAGTGTGGTATTCTGTGTTACAGTGAGGGGTGTGGTATTCAGTGTTACAGTGGGGAGTGTGGTATTCAGTGTGTTACAGTGAGGAGTGTGGTATTCAGTGTTACAGTGAGGGGTGTGGTATTCAGTGGTACAGTGAGGAGTGTGGTATTCAGTGTGAGAGTGAGGAGTGTGGTCTTCAGTGATACAATGAGGAGTGTGGTATTCAGTGATACAGAGAGGAGTGTGATTTTTCTTATTCATTCATGGGATGTGGGCGTCGCTGGCGAGGCCAGCCTTTATTGCCCATCCATAATTGCCCTTGAGAAGGTGGTGTGAGCCGCCTTCTTGAACCACTGCAGTCCGTGTGGTGAAGGTTCTCCCACAGTATTCAGAGTGTTACAGTGAGGAGTGTGATATTGAGAGTGTTACAGTGAGGAGTGTGGTATTGAGAGTGTTACAGTGAGGAGTGTGGTATTCAGAGTGTTACAGTGAGGAGTGTGGTATTCAGTGTTACAGTGAGGAGTGTGGTATTCAGTATTACAGTGCGGAGTGTGGTATTCAGTATTACAGTGAGGAGTGTGGTATTCAGTGTTACAGTGAGGAGTGTGGTATTCAGTATTACAGTGAGGAGTGTGGTATTCAGTGTTACAGTGAGGAGTGTGGTATTCAGTGTTACAGTGAGGGGTGTGGTATTCAGTGTTACAGTGGGGAGTGTGGTATTCTGTGTTACAGTGAGGGGTGTGGTATTCAGTGTTACAGTGGGGAGTGTGGTATTCAGTGTGTTACAGTGAGGAGTGTGGTATTCAGTGTTACAGTGAGGGGTGTGGTATTCAGTGGTACAGTGAGGAGTGTGGTATTCAGTGTGAGAGTGAGGAGTGTGGTCTTCAGTGATACAATGAGGAGTGTGGTATTCAGTGATACAGAGAGGAGTGTGATTTTTCTTATTCATTCATGGGATGTGGGCGTCGCTGGCGAGGCCAGCCTTTATTGCCCATCCATAATTGCCCTTGAGAAGGTGGTGTGAGCCGCCTTCTTGAACCACTGCAGTCCGTGTGGTGAAGGTTCTCCCACAGTATTCAGAGTGTTACAGTGAGGAGTGTGATATTGAGAGTGTTACAGTGAGGAGTGTGGTATTGAGAGTGTTACAGTGAGGAGTGTGGTATTCAGAGTGTTACAGTGAGGAGTGTGGTATTGAGAGTGTTACAGTGAGGAGTGTGGTATTCAGAGTGTTACAGTGAGGAGTGTGGTATTCAGAGTGTTACAGTGAGGAGTGTGGTATTCTGTGTTACAGTGAGGAGTGTGGTATTGAGAGTGTTACAGTGAGGAGTGTGGTATTCTGTGTTACAGTGAGGAGTGTGGTATTGAGAGTGTTACAGTGAGGAGTGTGGTATTGAGAGTGTTACAGTGAGGAGTGTGGTATTCAGAGTGTTACAGTGAGGAGTGTGGTATTCTGTGTTACAGTGAGGAGTGAGGTATTGAGAGTGTTACAGTGAGGAGTGTGGTATTCAGAGTGTTACAGTGAGGAGTGTGGTATTCAGAGTGTTACAGTGAGGAGTGTGGTATTCAGAGTGTTACAGTGAGGAGTGTGGTATTCTGTGTTTCAGTGAGGAGTGTGGTATTCAGAGTGTTACAGTGAGGAGTGTGGTATTCAGAGTGTTACAGTGAGGAGTGTGGTATTCAGAGTGTTACAGTGAGGAGTGTGGCATTCAGAGTGTTACAGTGAGGAGTGTGGTATTATGTGTTCCAGTGAGGAGTGTGGTATTCAGAGTGTTACAGTGAGGAGTGTGGTGTTCAGAGTGTTACAGTGAGGAGTGTGGTATTCAGAGTGCTACAGTGAGGAGTGTGGTATTCAGTGTTACAGTGAGGAGTGTGGTATTCAGAGTGTTACAGTGAGGAGTGTGGTATTCAGAGTGTTACAGTGAGGAGTGTGGTATTCAGAGTGTTACAGTGAGGAGTGTGGTATTCAGTGTTACAGTGAGGAGTGTGGTATTCAGTGTGTTACAGGGAGGAGTGCAGTATTCAGTGAGGAGTGTGGTATTCAGAGTGTTACGGTGAGGAGTGTGGTATTCAGTATTACAGTGAGGGGCGTGGTATTCAGTGTGTTACAGTGAGGAGTGTGGTATTCAGAGTGTGACAGTGAGGAGTGTGGTATTCTGTGTTACAGTGAGGAGTGTGGTATTGAGAGTGTTACAGTGAGGAGAGTGGTATTGAGAGTGTTACAGTGAGGAGTGTGGTATTCAGAGTGTTACAGTGAGGAGTGTGGTATTCAGAGTGTTACAGTGAGGAGTGTGGTATTCTGTGTTTCAGTGAGGAGTGTGGTATTCAGAGTGTTACAGTGAGGAGTGTGGTATTCAGAGTGTTACAGTGAGGTGTGTGGTATTCTGTGTTACAGTGAGGTGTGTGGTTTTCAGAGTGTTACAGTGAGGAGTGTGGTATTCAGAGTGCTACAGTGAGGAGTGTGGTCTTCAGAGTGTTACAGTGAGGAGTGTGGTATTCTGTGTTACAGTGAGGTGTGTGGTTTTCAGAGTGTTACAGTGAGGAGTGTGGTATTCAGAGTGCTACAGTGAGGAGTGTGGTATTCAGAGTGTTACAGTGAGGAGTGTGGTATTCTGTGTTCCAGTGAGGAGTGTGGTATTCAGAGTGTTACAGTGAGGAGTGTGGTATTCAGAGTGTTACAGTGAGGAGTGTGGTATTCAGAGTGCTACAGTGAGGAGTGTGGTATTCAGAGTGTTACAGTGAGGAGTGTGGTATTCAGAGTGTTACAGTGAGGAGTGTGGTATTCAGAGTGTTACAGTGAGGAGTGTGGTATTCAGTGTTACAGTGAGGAGTGTGGTATTCAGTGTGTTACAGGGAGGAGTGCAGTATTCAGTGAGGAGTGTGGTATTCAGAGTGTTACAGTGAGGAGTGTGGTATTCAGAGTGTTGCAGTGAGGAGTGTGGTATTCAGAGTGTTACAGTGAGGAGTGTGGTTTTCAGTGTTACAGTGAAGAGTGCAGTATTCAGTGAGGAGTGTGGTATTCAGAGTGTTACAGTGAGGAGTGTGGTATTCTGTGTTACAGTGAGGAGTGTGGTATTCAGTGTTACAGTGAGGAGTGTGGTATTCAGAGTGTTACAGTGAGGAGTGTGGTATTCAGTGTTACAGTGAGGAGTGTGGTATTCAGTATTACAGTGCGGAGTGTGGTATTCAGTATTACAGTGAGGAGTGTGGTATTCAGTGTTACAGTGAGGAGTGTGGTATTCAGTATTACAGTGAGGAGTGTGGTATTCAGTGTTACAGTGAGGAGTGTGGTATTCAGTGTTACAGTGAGGGGTGTGGTATTCAGTGTTACAGTGGGGAGTGTGGTATTCTGTGTTACAGTGAGGGGTGTGGTATTCAGTGTTACAGTGGGGAGTGTGGTATTCAGTGTGTTACAGTGAGGAGTGTGGTATTCAGTGTTACAGTGAGGGGTGTGGTATTCAGTGGTACAGTGAGGAGTGTGGTATTCAGTGTGAGAGTGAGGAGTGTGGTCTTCAGTGATACAATGAGGAGTGTGGTATTCAGTGATACAGAGAGGAGTGTGATTTTTCTTATTCATTCATGGGATGTGGGCGTCGCTGGCGAGGCCAGCCTTTATTGCCCATCCATAATTGCCCTTGAGAAGGTGGTGTGAGCCGCCTTCTTGAACCACTGCAGTCCGTGTGGTGAAGGTTCTCCCACAGTATTCAGAGTGTTACAGTGAGGAGTGTGATATTGAGAGTGTTACAGTGAGGAGTGTGGTATTGAGAGTGTTACAGTGAGGAGTGTGGTATTCAGAGTGTTACAGTGAGGAGTGTGGTATTCAGTGTTACAGTGAGGAGTGTGGTATTCAGTGTTACAGTGAGGGGTGTGGTATTCAGTGTTACAGTGAGGAGTGTGGTATTCTGTGTTACAGTGAGGAGTGTGGTATTCAGTGTTACAGTGAGGAGTGTGGTATTCAGAGTGTTACAGTGAGGAGTGTGGTATTCAGTGTTACAGTGAGGAGTGTGGTATTCAGTATTACAGTGCGGAGTGTGGTATTCAGTATTACAGTGAGGAGTGTGGTATTCAGTGTTACAGTGAGGAGTGTGGTATTCAGTATTACAGTGAGGAGTGTGGTATTCAGTGTTACAGTGAGGAGTGTGGTATTCAGTGTTACAGTGAGGGGTGTGGTATTCAGTGTTACAGTGGGGAGTGTGGTATTCTGTGTTACAGTGAGGGGTGTGGTATTCAGTGTTACAGTGGGGAGTGTGGTATTCAGTGTGTTACAGTGAGGAGTGTGGTATTCAGTGTTACAGTGAGGGGTGTGGTATTCAGTGGTACAGTGAGGAGTGTGGTATTCAGTGTGAGAGTGAGGAGTGTGGTCTTCAGTGATACAATGAGGAGTGTGGTATTCAGTGATACAGAGAGGAGTGTGATTTTTCTTATTCATTCATGGGATGTGGGCGTCGCTGGCGAGGCCAGCCTTTATTGCCCATCCATAATTGCCCTTGAGAAGGTGGTGTGAGCCGCCTTCTTGAACCACTGCAGTCCGTGTGGTGAAGGTTCTCCCACAGTATTCAGAGTGTTACAGTGAGGAGTGTGATATTGAGAGTGTTACAGTGAGGAGTGTGGTATTGAGAGTGTTACAGTGAGGAGTGTGGTATTCAGAGTGTTACAGTGAGGAGTGTGGTATTGAGAGTGTTACAGTGAGGAGTGTGGTATTCAGAGTGTTACAGTGAGGAGTGTGGTATTCAGAGTGTTACAGTGAGGAGTGTGGTATTCTGTGTTACAGTGAGGAGTGTGGTATTGAGAGTGTTACAGTGAGGAGTGTGGTATTCTGTGTTACAGTGAGGAGTGTGGTATTGAGAGTGTTACAGTGAGGAGTGTGGTATTGAGAGTGTTACAGTGAGGAGTGTGGTATTCAGAGTGTTACAGTGAGGAGTGTGGTATTCTGTGTTACAGTGAGGAATGAGGTATTGAGAGTGTTACAGTGAGGAGTGTGGTATTCAGAGTGTTACAGTGAGGAGTGTGGTATTCAGAGTGTTACAGTGAGGAGTGTGGTATTCAGAGTGTTACAGTGAGGAGTGTGGTATTCTGTGTTTCAGTGAGGAGTGTGGTATTCAGAGTGTTACAGTGAGGAGTGTGGTATTCAGAGTGTTACAGTGAGGAGTGTGGTATTCAGAGTGTTACAGTGAGGAGTGTGGCATTCAGAGTGTTACAGTGAGGAGTGTGGTATTATGTGTTCCAGTGAGGAGTGTGGTATTCAGAGTGTTACAGTGAGGAGTGTGGTGTTCAGAGTGTTACAGTGAGGAGTGTGGTATTCAGAGTGCTACAGTGAGGAGTGTGGTATTCAGTGTTACAGTGAGGAGTGTGGTATTCAGAGTGTTACAGTGAGGAGTGTGGTATTCAGAGTGTTACAGTGAGGAGTGTGGTATTCAGAGTGTTACAGTGAGGAGTGTGGTATTCAGTGTTATAGTGAGGAGTGTGGTATTCAGTGTGTTACAGGGAGGAGTGCAGTATTCAGTGAGGAGTGTGGTATTCAGAGTGTGACAGTGAGGAGTGTGGTATTCTGTGTTACAGTGAGGAGTGTGGTATTGAGAGTGTTACAGTGAGGAGTGTGGTATTGAGAGTGTTACAGTGAGGAGTGTGGTATTGAGAGTGTTACAGTGAGGAGTGTGGTATTGAGAGTGTTACAGTGAGGAGTGTGGTATTCAGAGTGTTACAGTGAGGAGTGTGGTATTCAGAGTGTTACAGTGAGGAGTGTGGTATTCTGTGTTTCAGTGAGGAGTGTGGTATTCAGAGTGTTACAGTGAGGAGTGTGGTATTCAGAGTGTTACAGTGAGGTGTGTGGTATTCTGTGTTACAGTGAGGTGTGTGGTTTTCAGAGTGTTACAGTGAGGAGTGTGGTATTCAGAGTGCTACAGTGAGGAGTGTGGTATTCAGAGTGTTACAGTGAGGAGTGTGGTATTCTGTGTTCCAGTGAGGAGCGTGGTATTCAGAGTGTTACAGTGAGGAGTGTGGTATTCAGAGTGTTACAGTGAGGAGTGTGGTATTCAGAGTGCTACAGTGAGGAGTGTGGTATTCAGAGTGTTACAGTGAGGAGTGTGGTATTCAGAGTGTTACAGTGAGGAGTGTGGTATTCAGAGTGTTACAGTGAGGAGTGTGGTATTCAGTGTTACAGTGAGGAGTGTGGTATTCAGTGTGTTACAGGGAGGAGTGCAGTATTCAGTGAGGAGTGTGGTATTCAGAGTGTTACAGTGAGGAGTGTGGTATTCAGAGTGTTGCAGTGAGGAGTGTGGTATTCAGAGTGTTACAGTGAGGAGTGTGGTTTTCAGTGTTACAGTGAAGAGTGCAGTATTCAGTGAGGAGTGTGGTATTCAGAGTGTTACAGTGAGGAGTGTGGTATTCAGTATTACAGTGAGGGGCGTGGTATTCAGTGTGTTACAGTGAGGAGTGTGGTATTCAGAGTGTTACAGTGAGGAGTGTGGTATTCAGAGTGTTACAGTGAGGAGTGTGGTATTCAGAGTGTCACAGGGAGGAGTGTGGTATTCAGAGTGTTACAGGGAGGAGTGTGGTATTCAGTGTTACAGTGAGGAATGTGGTATTCAGTGTTACAGTGAGGAGTGTGGTATTCAGTATTACAGTGAGGAGTGTGGTATTCAGTATTACAGTGAGGGGTGCGGTATTCAGTATTACAGTGAGGAGTGTGGTATTCAGAGTGTGACAGTGAGGAGTGTGGTATTCAGTATTACAGTGAGGGGTGTGGTATTCAGTATTACAGTGAGGAGTGTGGTATTCAGTATTACAGTGAGGGGTGCGGTATTCAGTATTACAGTGAGGAGTGTGGTATTCAGAGTGTGACAGTGAGGAGTGTGGTATTCAGTATTACAGTGAGGGGTGTGGTATTCAGTATTACAGTGAGGGGTGTGGTATTCAGTATTACAGTGAGGAGTGTGGTATTCAGTATTACAGTGAGGAGTGTGGTATTCAGTGTTACAGTGAGGAGTGTGGTATTCAGTATTACAGTGAGGAGTGTGGTATTCAGAGTGTTACAGTGAGGAGTGTGGTATTCAGTATTACAGTGAGGAGTGTGGTATTCAGTGTTACAGTGAGGAGTGTGGTATTCAGTATTACAGTGAGGAGTGTGGTATTCAGAGTGTTACAGTGAGGAGTGTGGTATTCAGTATTACAGTGAGGGGTGTGGTATTCAGTATTACAGTGAGGAGTGTGGTATTCAGTGTTACAGTGAGGAGTGTGGTATTCAGTATTACAGTGAGGGGTGCGGTATTCAGTATTACAGTGAGGAGTGTGGTATTCAGAGTGTTACAGTGAGGAGTGTGGTATTCAGTATTACAGTGAGGGATGTGGTATTCAGTATTACAGTGAGGAGTGTGGTATTCAGTATTACAGTGAGGGGTGTGGTATTCAGTATTACAGTGAGGAGTGTGGTATTCAGTGTTACAGTGAGGGGTGTGGTATTCAGTATTACAGTGAGGGGTGCGGTATTCAGTATTACAGTGAGGAGTGTGGTATTCAGAGTGTTACAGTGAGGAGTGTGGTATTCAGTATTACAGTGAGGGGTGTGGTATTCAGTATTACAGTGAGGAGTGTGGTATTCAGAGTGTTACAGTGAGGAGTGTGGTATTCAGTGTTACAGTGAGGAGTGTGGTATTCAGTATTACAATGAGGAGTGTGGTATTCAGAGTGTTACAGTGAGGAGTGTGGTATTCAGTATTACAGTGAGGGGTGTGGTATTCAGTATTACAGTGAGGAGTGTGGTATTCAGTGTTACAGTGAGGGGTGTGGTATTCAGTCTTACAGTGAGGGGTGCGGTATTCAGTATTACAGTGAGGGGTGTGGTATTCAGTATTACAGTGAGGGGTGTGGTATTCAGTATTACAGTGAGGAGTGTGGTATTCAGTGTTACAGTGAGGGGTGTGGTATTCAGTATTACAGTGAGGGGTGCGGTATTCAGTATTACAGTGAGGAGTGTGGTATTCAGTGTTACAGTGAGGAGTGTGGTATTCAGTGTTACAGTGAGGGGTGTGGTATTCAGTGTTACAGTGAGGAGTGTGGTATTCTGTGTTACAGTGAGGAGTGTGGTATTCAGTGTTACAGTGAGGAGTGTGGTATTCAGAGTGTTACAGTGAGGAGTGTGGTATTCTGTGTTACAGTGAGGAGTGTGGTATTCAGAGTGTTACAGTGAGGAGTGTGGTATTCAGTGTTACAGTGAGGAGTGTGGTATTCAGTGTTACAGTGAGGAGTGTGGTATTCAGTGTTACAGTGAGGGGTGTGGTATTCAGTGTTACAGTGAGGAGTGTAGTATTCAGTGTTACAGTGAAGAGTGCAGTATTCAGTGAGGAGTGTGGTATTCAGAGTGTTACAGTGAGGAGTGTGGTATTCAGTATTACAGTGAGGGGCGTGGTATTCAGTGTGTTACAGTGAGGAGTGTGGTATTCAGAGTGTTACAGTGAGGAGTGTGGTATTCAGAGTGTTACAGTGAGGAGTGTGGTATTCAGAGTGTCACAGGGAGGAGTGTGGTATTCAGAGTGTTACAGGGAGGAGTGTGGTATTCAGTGTTACAGTGAGGAATGTGGTATTCAGTGTTACAGTGAGGAGTGTGGTATTCAGTATTACAGTGAGGAGTGTGGTATTCAGTATTACAGTGAGGGGTGCGGTATTCAGTATTACAGTGAGGAGTGTGGTATTCAGAGTGTGACAGTGAGGAGTGTGGTATTCAGTATTACAGTGAGGGGTGTGGTATTCAGTATTACAGTGAGGAGTGTGGTATTCAGTATTACAGTGAGGGGTGCGGTATTCAGTATTACAGTGAGGAGTGTGGTATTCAGAGTGTGACAGTGAGGAGTGTGGTATTCAGTATTACAGTGAGGGGTGTGGTATTCAGTATTACAGTGAGGGGTGTGGTATTCAGTATTACAGTGAGGAGTGTGGTATTCAGTATTACAGTGAGGAGTGTGGTATTCAGTGTTACAGTGAGGAGTGTGGTATTCAGTATTACAGTGAGGAGTGTGGTATTCAGAGTGTTACAGTGAGGAGTGTGGTATTCAGTATTACAGTGAGGAGTGTGGTATTCAGTGTTACAGTGAGGAGTGTGGTATTCAGTATTACAGTGAGGAGTGTGGTATTCAGAGTGTTACAGTGAGGAGTGTGGTATTCAGTATTACAGTGAGGGGTGTGGTATTCAGTATTACAGTGAGGAGTGTGGTATTCAGTGTTACAGTGAGGGGTGTGGTATTCAGTATTACAGTGAGGGGTGCGGTATTCAGTATTACAGTGAGGAGTGTGGTATTCAGAGTGTTACAGTGAGGAGTGTGGTATTCAGTATTACAGTGAGGGATGTGGTATTCAGTATTACAGTGAGGAGTGTGGTATTCAGTATTACAGTGAGGGGTGTGGTATTCAGTATTACAGTGAGGAGTGTGGTATTCAGTGTTACAGTGAGGGGTGTGGTATTCAGTATTACAGTGAGGGGTGCGGTATTCAGTATTACAGTGAGGAGTGTGGTATTCAGAGTGTTACAGTGAGGAGTGTGGTATTCAGTATTACAGTGAGGGGTGTGGTATTCAGTATTACAGTGAGGAGTGTGGTATTCAGAGTGTTACAGTGAGGAGTGTGGTATTCAGTGTTACAGTGAGGAGTGTGGTATTCAGTATTACAATGAGGAGTGTGGTATTCAGAGTGTTACAGTGAGGAGTGTGGTATTCAGTATTACAGTGAGGGGTGTGGTATTCAGTATTACAGTGAGGAGTGTGGTATTCAGTGTTACAGTGAGGGGTGTGGTATTCAGTCTTACAGTGAGGGGTGCGGTATTCAGTATTACAGTGAGGGGTGTGGTATTCAGTATTACAGTGAGGGGTGTGGTATTCAGTATTACAGTGAGGAGTGTGGTATTCAGTGTTACAGTGAGGGGTGTGGTATTCAGTATTACAGTGAGGGGTGCGGTATTCAGTATTACAGTGAGGTGTGTGGTATTCAGTGTTACAGTGAGGAGTGTGGTATTCAGTGTTACAGTGAGGGGTGTGGTATTCAGTGTTACAGTGAGGAGTGTGGTATTCTGTGTTACAGTGAGGAGTGTGGTATTCAGTGTTACAGTGAGGAGTGTGGTATTCAGAGTGTTACAGTGAGGAGTGTGGTATTCTGTGTTACAGTGAGGAGTGTGGTATTCAGAGTGTTACAGTGAGGAGTGTGGTATTCAGTGTTACAGTGAGGAGTGTGGTATTCAGTGTTACAGTGAGGAGTGTGGTATTCAGTGTTACAGTGAGGGGTGTGGTATTCAGTGTTACAGTGAGGAGTGTAGTATTCAGTGTTACAGTGAGGAGTGTGGTATTCAGAGTGTTACAGTGAGGAGTGTGGTATTCTGTGTTACAGTGAGGAGTGTGGTATTCAGAGTGTTACAGTGAGGAGTGTGGTATTCAGTGTTACAGTGAGGAGTGTGGTATTCAGTGTTACAGTGAGGAGTGTGGTATTCAGTGTTACAGTGAGGAGTGTGGTATTCAGTATTACAGTGAGGGGTGCGGTATTCAGTATTACAGTGAGGAGTGTGGTATTCAGTGTTACAGTGAGGAGTGTGGTATTCAGTGTTACAGTGAGGGGTGTGGTATTCAGTGTTACAGTGAGGAGTGTGGTATTCTGTGTTACAGTGAGGAGTGTGGTATTCAGTGTTACAGTGAGGAGTGTGGTATTCAGAGTGTTACAGTGAGGAGTGTGGTATTCTGTGTTACAGTGAGGAGTGTGGTATTCAGAGTGTTACAGTGAGGAGTGTGGTATTCAGTGTTACAGTGAGGAGTGTGGTATTCAGTGTTACAGTGAGGAGTGTGGTATTCAGTGTTACAGTGAGGGGTGTGGTATTCAGTGTTACAGTGAGGAGTGTAGTATTCAGTGTTACAGTGAGGAGTGTGGTATTCAGAGTGTTACAGTGAGGAGTGTGGTATTCTGTGTTTCAGTGAGGAGTGTGGTATTCAGAGTGTTACAGTGAGGAGTGTGGTATTCAGAGTGTTACAGTGAGGAGTGTGGTATTCAGAGTGTTACAGTGAGGAGTGTGGCATTCAGAGTGTTACAGTGAGGAGTGTGGTATTATGTGTTCCAGTGAGGAGTGTGGTATTCAGAGTGTTACAGTGAGGAGTGTGGTGTTCAGAGTGTTACAGTGAGGAGTGTGGTATTCAGAGTGCTACAGTGAGGAGTGTGGTATTCAGTGTTACAGTGAGGAGTGTGGTATTCAGAGTGTTACAGTGAGGAGTGTGGTATTCAGAGTGTTACAGTGAGGAGTGTGGTATTCAGAGTGTTACAGTGAGGAGTGTGGTATTCAGTGTTATAGTGAGGAGTGTGGTATTCAGTGTGTTACAGGGAGGAGTGCAGTATTCAGTGAGGAGTGTGGTATTCAGAGTGTTACGGTGAGGAGTGTGGTATTCAGTATTACAGTGAGGGGCGTGGTATTCAGTGTGTTACAGTGAGGAGTGTGATATTCAGAGTGTGACAGTGAGGAGTGTGGTATTCTGTGTTACAGTGAGGAGTGTGGTATTGAGAGTGTTACAGTGAGGAGTGTGGTATTGAGAGTGTTACAGTGAGGAGTGTGGTATTCAGAGTGTTACAGTGAGGAGTGTGGTATTCAGAGTGTTACAGTGAGGAGTGTGGTATTCTGTGTTTCAGTGAGGAGTGTGGTATTCAGAGTGTTACAGTGAGGAGTGTGGTATTCAGAGTGTTACAGTGAGGTGTGTGGTATTCTGTGTTACAGTGAGGTGTGTGGTTTTCAGAGTGTTACAGTGAGGAGTGTGGTATTCAGAGTGCTACAGTGAGGAGTGTGGTATTCAGAGTGTTACAGTGAGGAGTGTGGTATTCTGTGTTCCAGTGAGGAGTGTGGTATTCAGAGTGTTACAGTGAGGAGTGTGGTATTCAGAGTGTTACAGTGAGGAGTGTGGTATTCAGAGTGCTACAGTGAGGAGTGTGGTATTCAGAGTGTTACAGTGAGGAGTGTGGTATTCAGAGTGTTACAGTGAGGAGTGTGGTATTCAGAGTGTTACAGTGAGGAGTGTGGTATTCAGTGTTACAGTGAGGAGTGTGGTATTCAGTGTGTTACAGGGAGGAGTGCAGTATTCAGTGAGGAGTGTGGTATTCAGAGTGTTACAGTGAGGAGTGTGGTATTCAGAGTGTTGCAGTGAGGAGTGTGGTATTCAGAGTGTTACAGTGAGGAGTGTGGTTTTCAGTGTTACAGTGAAGAGTGCAGTATTCAGTGAGGAGTGTGGTATTCAGAGTGTTACAGTGAGGAGTGTGGTATTCAGTATTACAGTGAGGGGCGTGGTATTCAGTGTGTTACAGTGAGGAGTGTGGTATTCAGAGTGTTACAGTGAGGAGTGTGGTATTCAGAGTGTTACAGTGAGGAGTGTGGTATTCAGAGTGTCACAGGGAGGAGTGTGGTATTCAGAGTGTTACAGGGAGGAGTGTGGTATTCAGTGTTACAGTGAGGAATGTGGTATTCAGTGTTACAGTGAGGAGTGTGGTATTCAGTATTACAGTGAGGAGTGTGGTATTCAGTATTACAGTGAGGGGTGCGGTATTCAGTATTACAGTGAGGAGTGTGGTATTCAGAGTGTGACAGTGAGGAGTGTGGTATTCAGTATTACAGTGAGGGGTGTGGTATTCAGTATTACAGTGAGGAGTGTGGTATTCAGTATTACAGTGAGGGGTGCGGTATTCAGTATTACAGTGAGGAGTGTGGTATTCAGAGTGTGACAGTGAGGAGTGTGGTATTCAGTATTACAGTGAGGGGTGTGGTATTCAGTATTACAGTGAGGGGTGTGGTATTCAGTATTACAGTGAGGAGTGTGGTATTCAGTATTACAGTGAGGAGTGTGGTATTCAGTGTTACAGTGAGGAGTGTGGTATTCAGTATTACAGTGAGGAGTGTGGTATTCAGAGTGTTACAGTGAGGAGTGTGGTATTCAGTATTACAGTGAGGAGTGTGGTATTCAGTGTTACAGTGAGGAGTGTGGTATTCAGTATTACAGTGAGGAGTGTGGTATTCAGAGTGTTACAGTGAGGAGTGTGGTATTCAGTATTACAGTGAGGGGTGTGGTATTCAGTATTACAGTGAGGAGTGTGGTATTCAGTGTTACAGTGAGGGGTGTGGTATTCAGTATTACAGTGAGGGGTGCGGTATTCAGTATTACAGTGAGGAGTGTGGTATTCAGAGTGTTACAGTGAGGAGTGTGGTATTCAGTATTACAGTGAGGGATGTGGTATTCAGTATTACAGTGAGGAGTGTGGTATTCAGTATTACAGTGAGGGGTGTGGTATTCAGTATTACAGTGAGGAGTGTGGTATTCAGTGTTACAGTGAGGGGTGTGGTATTCAGTATTACAGTGAGGGGTGCGGTATTCAGTATTACAGTGAGGAGTGTGGTATTCAGAGTGTTACAGTGAGGAGTGTGGTATTCAGTATTACAGTGAGGGGTGTGGTATTCAGTATTACAGTGAGGAGTGTGGTATTCAGAGTGTTACAGTGAGGAGTGTGGTATTCAGTGTTACAGTGAGGAGTGTGGTATTCAGTATTACAATGAGGAGTGTGGTATTCAGAGTGTTACAGTGAGGAGTGTGGTATTCAGTATTACAGTGAGGGGTGTGGTATTCAGTATTACAGTGAGGAGTGTGGTATTCAGTGTTACAGTGAGGGGTGTGGTATTCAGTCTTACAGTGAGGGGTGCGGTATTCAGTATTACAGTGAGGGGTGTGGTATTCAGTATTACAGTGAGGGGTGTGGTATTCAGTATTACAGTGAGGAGTGTGGTATTCAGTGTTACAGTGAGGGGTGTGGTATTCAGTATTACAGTGAGGGGTGCGGTATTCAGTATTACAGTGAGGAGTGTGGTATTCAGTGTTACAGTGAGGAGTGTGGTATTCAGTGTTACAGTGAGGGGTGTGGTATTCAGTGTTACAGTGAGGAGTGTGGTATTCTGTGTTACAGTGAGGAGTGTGGTATTCAGTGTTACAGTGAGGAGTGTGGTATTCAGAGTGTTACAGTGAGGAGTGTGGTATTCTGTGTTACAGTGAGGAGTGTGGTATTCAGAGTGTTACAGTGAGGAGTGTGGTATTCAGTGTTACAGTGAGGAGTGTGGTATTCAGTGTTACAGTGAGGAGTGTGGTATTCAGTGTTACAGTGAGGGGTGTGGTATTCAGTGTTACAGTGAGGAGTGTAGTATTCAGTGTTACAGTGAGGAGTGTGGTATTCAGAGTGTTACAGTGAGGAGTGTGGTATTCTGTGTTACAGTGAGGAGTGTGGTATTCAGAGTGTTACAGTGAGGAGTGTGGTATTCAGTGTTACAGTGAGGAGTGTGGTATTCAGTGTTACAGTGAGGAGTGTGGTATTCAGTGTTACAGTGAGGAGTGTGGTATTCAGTGTTACAGTGAGGGGTGTGGTATTCTGTGTTACAGTGAGGAGTGTGGTATTCTGTGTTACAGTGAGGAGTGTGGTATTCAGTGTTACAGTGAGGAGTGTGGTATTCTGTGTAACAGTGAGGAGTGTGGTATTCAGTGTTGCAGTGAGGAGTGTGGTATTCTGTGTTACAGTGAGGAGTGTGGTATTCAGAGTGTTACAGTGAGGAGTGTGGTATTCAGTGTGTTACAGTGAGGGGTGTGGTATTCTGTGTTACAGTGAGGGGTGTGGTATTCTGTGTTACAGTGAGGAGTGTGGTATTCAGTGTTACAGTGAGGAGTGTGGTATTCAGTATTACAGTGAGGAGTGTGGTATTCAGTATTACAGTGAGGGGTGCGGTATTCAGTATTACAGTGAGGAGTGTGGTATTCAGAGTGTGACAGTGAGGAGTGTGGTATTCAGTATTACAGTGAGGAGTGTGGTATTCAGTATTACAGTGAGGAGTGTGGTATTCAGTATTACAGTGAGGGGTGCGGTATTCAGTATTACAGTGAGGAGTGTGGTATTCAGAGTGTGACAGTGTTAAGTGTGGTATTCAGTATTACAGTGAGGGGTGTGGTATTCAGTATTACAGTGAGGGGTGTGGTATTCAGTATTACAGTGAGGAGTGTGGTATTCAGTATTACAGTGAGGAGTGTGGTATTCAGTGTTACAGTGAGGAGTGTGGTATTCAGTATTACAGTGAGGAGTGTGGTATTCAGAGTGTTACAGTGAGGAGTGTGGTATTCAGTATTACAGTGAGGAGTGTGGTATTCAGTGTTACAGTGAGGAGTGTGGTATTCAGTATTACAGTGAGGAGTGTGGTATTCAGAGTGTTACAGTGAGGAGTGTGGTATTCAGTATTACAGTGAGGGGTGTGGTATTCAGTATTACAGTGAGGAGTGTGGTATTCAGTGTTGCAGTGAGGGGTGTGGTATTCAGTATTACAGTGAGGGGTGTGGTATTCAGTATTACAGTGAGGAGTGTGGTATTCAGTATTACAGTGAGGGGTGTGGTATTCAGTATTACAGTGAGGAGTGTGGTATTCAGTGTTACAGTGAGGGGTGTGGTATTCAGTATTACAGTGAGGGGTGCGGTATTCAGTATTACAGTGAGGAGTGTGGTATTCAGAGTGTTGCAGTGAGGAGTGTGGTATTCAGTATTACAGTGAGGGGTGTGGTATTCAGTATTACAATGAGGAGTGTGGTATTCAGAGTGTTACAGTGAGGAGTGTGGTATTCAGTATTACAGTGAGGGGTGTGGTATTCAGTATTACAGTGAGGAGTGTGGTATTCAGTGTTACAGTGAGGGGTGTGGTATTCAGTCTTACAGTGAGGGGTGCGGTATTCAGTATTACAGTGAGGGGTGTGGTATTCAGTATTACAGTGAGGGGTGTGGTATTCAGTATTACAGTGAGGAGTGTGGTATTCAGTGTTACAGTGAGGGGTGTGGTATTCAGTATTACAGTGAGGGGTGCGGTATTCAGTATTACAGTGAGGAGTGTGGTATTCAGTGTTACAGTGAGGAGTGTGGTATTCAGTGTTACAGTGAGGGGTGTGGTATTCAGTGTTACAGTGAGGAGTGTGGTATTCTGTGTTACAGTGAGGAGTGTGGTATTCAGTGTTACAGTGAGGAGTGTGGTATTCAGAGTGTTACAGTGAGGAGTGTGGTATTCTGTGTTACAGTGAGGAGTGTGGTATTCAGAGTGTTACAGTGAGGAGTGTGGTATTCAGTGTTACAGTGAGGAGTGTGGTATTCAGTGTTACAGTGAGGGGTGTGGTATTCTGTGTTACAGTGAGGAGTGTGGTATTCTGTGTTACAGTGAGGAGTGTGGTATTCTGTGTTACAGTGAGGAGTGTGGTATTCAGTGTTACAGTGAGGAGTGTGGTATTCTGTGTAACAGTGAGGAGTGTGGTATTCAGTGTTGCAGTGAGGAGTGTGGTATTCTGTGTTACAGTGAGGAGTGTGGTATTCAGAGTGTTACAGTGAGGAGTGTGGTATTCAGTGTGTTACAGTGAGGGGTGTGGTATTCTGTGTTACAGTGAGGGGTGTGGTATTCAGTGTTACAGTGAGGAGTGTGGTATTCTGTGTTACAGTGAGGAGTGTGGTATTCAGTGTTGCAGTGAGGAGTGTGGTATTCTGTGTTACAGTGAGGAGTGTGGTATTCTGTGTTACAGTGAGGAGTGTGGTATTCAGAGTGTTTCAGTGAAGAGTGTGGTATTCAGTGTTACAGTGAGGAGTGTGGTATTCAGAGTGTTACAGTGAGGAGTGTGGTATTCAGAGTGTTACAGTGAGGAGTGTGGTATTCAGAGTGTTACAGTGAGGAGTGTGGTATTCAGAGTGTTACAGTGAGGAGTGTGGTATTCAGTATTACAGTGAGGAGTGTGGTATTCAGTGTTACAGTGAGGGGTGTGGTATTCAGTATTACAGTGAGGGGTGCGGTATTCAGTATTACAGTGAGGAGTGTGGTATTCAGTATTACAGTGAGGGGTGTGGTATTCAGTGTGTTACAGTGAGGAGTGCGGTATTCAGTGTTACAGTGAGGGGTGTGGTATTCAGTGTTACAGTGAGGAGTGTGGTATTCAGAGTGTTACAGTGAGGAGTGTGGTATTCAGTGTGTTACAGTGAGGAGTGTGGTATTCTGTGTTACAGTGAGGGGTGTGGTATTCAGTGTTACAGTGAGGGGTGTGGTATTCAGTGTTACAGTGACTGGTTTGGTGTTCAGTGTTACAGTGAGGAGTGTGGTATTCAGTTTTCCAGTGAGGAGTGTGGTATTCAGTGTTACAGTGAGGGGTGTGGTATTCAGTGTTACAGTGGGGAGTGTGGTATTCTGTGTTACAGTGAGGGGTGTGGTATTCAGTGTTACAGTGGGGAGTGTGGTATTCAGTGTGTTACAGTGAGGAGTGTGGTATTCAGTGTTACAGTGAGGAGTGTGGTATTCAGTGTTACAGTGAGGGGTGTGGTATTCAGTGGTACAGTGAGGAGTGTGGTATTCAGTGTGAGAGTGAGGAGTGTGGACTTCAGTGATACAATGAGGAGTGTGGTATTCAGTGATACAGAGAGGAGTGTGATTTTTCTTATTCATTCATGGGATGTGGGCGTCGCTGGCGAGGCCAGCCTTTATTGCCCATCCATAATTGCCCTTGAGAAGGTGGTGTGAGCCGCCTTCTTGAACCACTGCAGTCCGTGTGGTGAAGGTTCTCCCACAGTATTCAGAGTGTTACAGTGAGGAGTGTGATATTGAGAGTGTTACAGTGAGGAGTGTGGTATTGAGAGTGTTACAGTGAGGAGTGTGGTATTGAGAGTGTTACAGTGAGGAGTGTGGTATTCAGAGTGTTACAGTGAGGAGTGTGGTATTGAGAGTGTTACAGTGAGGAGTGTGGTATTCAGAGTGTTACAGTGAGGAGTGTGGTATTGAGAGTGTTACAGTGAGGAGTGTGGTATTCAGAGTGTTACAGTGAGGAGTGTGGTATTCTGTGTTACAGTGAGGAGTGTGGTATTCAGAGTGTTACAGTGAGGAGTGTGGTATTCAGAGTGTTACAGTGAGGAGTGTGGTATTCAGAGTGTTACAGTGAGGAGTGTGGTATTCTGTGTTACAGTGAGGAGTGTGATATTCAGTGTTACAGTGAGGAGTGTGGTATTCAGAGTGTTACAGTGAGGAGTGTGGTATTCTGTGTTACAGTGAGGAGTGTGGTGTTGAGAGTGTTACAGTGAGGCGTGTGGTATTCAGAGTGTTACAGTGAGGAGTGTGGTATTCAGAGTGTTACAGTGAGGAGTGTGGTATTGAGAGTGTTACAGTGAGGAGTGTGGTATTCAGAGTGTTACAGTGAGGAGTGTGGTATTCAGAGTGTTGAAGTGAGGAGTGTGGTATTCAGAGTGTTACAGTGAGGAGTGTGGTATTCAGAGTGTTACAGTGAGGAGTGTGGTATTCAGAGTGTTACAGTGAGGAGTGTGGTATTGAGAGTGTTACAGTGAGGAGTGTGGTATTCAGAGTGTTACAGTGAGGAGTGTGGTATTCAGAGTGTTACAGTGAGGAGTGTGGTATTCTGTGTTTCAGTGAGGAGTGTGGTATTCAGAGTGTTACAGTGAGGAGTGTGGTATTCAGAGTGTTACAGTGAGGAGTGTGGTATTCAGAGTGTTACAGTGAGGAGTGTGGTATTCTGTGTTACAGTGAGGAGTGTGGTGTTCAGAGTGTTACAGTGAGGAGTGTGGTATTCAGAGTGTTACAGTGAGGAGTGTGGTATTCAGAGTGTTACAGTGAGGAGTGTGGTATTCAGAGTGTTACAGTGAGGAGTGTGGTATTGAGAGTGTTACAGTGAGGAGTGTGGTATTCAGAGTGTTACAGTGAGGAGTGTGGTATTCTGTGTTTCAGTGAGGAGTGTGGTATTCAGAGTGTTACAGTGAGGAGTGTGGTATTCAGAGTGTTACAGTGAGGAGTGTGGTATTCAGAGTGTTACAGTGAGGAGTGTGGTATTCTGTGTTACAGTGAGGAGTGTGGTGTTCAGAGTGTTACAGTGAGGAGTGTGGTATTCAGAGTGTTACAGTGAGGAGTGTGGTATTCAGTGTTACAGTGAGGAGTGTGGTATTCAGAGTGTTTCAGTGAGGAGTGTGGTATTCAGAGTGTTTCAGTGAGGAGTGTGGTGTTCAGAGTGTTTCAGTGAGGAGTGTGGTGTTCAGAGTGTTTCAGTGAGGAGTGTGGTGTTCAGAGTGTTTCAGTGAGGAGTGTGGTGTTCAGAGTGTTTCAGTGAGGAGTGTGGTATTCAGAGTGTTATCGTGAGGAGTGTGGTATTCAGAGTGTTATAGTGAGGAGTGTGGTATTCAGAGTGTGACAGTGAGGAGTGTGGTGTTCAGAGTGTTACAGTGAGGAGTGTGGTATTCAGAGTGTTACAGTGAGGAGTGTGGTATTCAGTATTACAGTGAGGAGTGTGGTGTTCAGAGTGTTTCAGTGAGGAGTGTGGTGTTCAGAGTGTTACAGTGAGGAGTGTGGTATTCAGAGTGCTACAGTGAGGAGTGTGGTATTCAGAGTGTTACAGTGAGGAGTGTGGTATTCAGTGTTACAGTGAGAAGTGTGGTATTCAGTGTGTTACAGGGAGGAGTGCAGTATTCAGTGAGGAGTGTGGTATTCAGAGTGTTACAGTGAGGAGTGTGGTATTCAGTATTACAGTGAGGGGCGTGGTATTCAGTGTGTTACAGTGAGGAGTGTGGTATTCAGAGTGTGACAGTGAGGAGTGTGGTATTCAGAGTGTGACAGTGAGGAGTGTGGTATTCTGTGTTACAGTGAGGAGTGTGGTATTGAGAGTGTTACAGTGAGGAGTGTGGTATTCAGAGTGTTACAGTGAGGAGTGTGGTATTGAGAGTGTTACAGTGAGGAGTGTGGTTTTGAGAGTGTTACAGTGAGGAGTGTGGTATTCAGAGTGTTACAGTGAGGAGTGTGGTATTCAGAGTGTTACAGTGAGGAGTGTGGTATTCTGTGTTTCAGTGAGGAGTGTGGTATTCAGAGTGTTACAGTGAGGAGTGTGGTATTCAGAGTGTTACAGTGAGGTGTGTGGTATTCTGTGTTACAGTGAGGTGTGTGGTTTTCAGAGTGTTACAGTGAGGAGTGTGGTATTCAGAGTGCTACAGTGAGGAGTGTGGTATTCAGAGTGTTACAGTGAGGAGTGTGGTATTCTGTGTTCCAGTGAGGAGTGTGGTATTCAGAGTGTTACAGTGAGGAGTGTGGTATTCAGTGTTACAGTGAGGAGTGTGGTATTCAGAGTGCTACAGTGAGGAGTGTGGTATTCAGAGTGTTACAGTGAGGAGTGTGGTATTCAGAGTGTTACAGTGAGGAGTGTGGTATTCAGTGTTACAGTGAGGAGTGTGGTATTCAGTGTGTTACAGGGAGGAGTGCAGTATTCAGTGAGGAGTGTGGTATTCAGAGTGTTACAGTGAGGAGTGTGGTATTCAGAGTGTTGCAGTGAGGAGTGTGGTATTCAGAGTGTTACAGTGAGGAGTGCGGTTTTCAGTGTCACAGTGAAGAGTGCAGTATTCAGTGAGGAGTGTGGTGTTCAGAGTGTCACAGTGAGGAGTGTGGTATTCAGTATTACAGTGAGGGGCGTGGTATTCAGTGTGTTACAGTGAGGAGTGTGGTATTCAGAGTGTTACAGTGAGGAGTGTGGTATTCAGAGTGTTACAGTGAGGAGTGTGGTATTCAGAGTGTCACAGGGAGGAGTGTGGTATTCAGAGTGTTACAGGGAGGAGTGTGGTATTCTGTGTTACAGTGAGGAGTGTGGTATTCAGTGTTACAGTGAGGAGTGTGGTATTCAGAGTGTTACAGTGAGGAGTGTGGTATTCAGAGTGTTACAGTGAGGAGTGTGGTATTCAGAGTGTTACAGTGAGGAGTGTGGTATTCAGAGTGTTACAGTGAGGAGTGTGGTTTTCAGTGTTACAGTGAGGAGTGTGGTATTCAGAGTGTTACAGTGAGGAGTGTGGTATTCAGAGTGTTACAGTGAGGAGTGTGGTATTCAGAGTGTTACAGTGAGGAGTGTGGTATTCAGAGTGTTACAGTGAGGAGTGTGGTATTCAGAGTGTGACAGTGAGGAGTGTGGTATTCAGAGTGTTACAGTGAGGAGTGTGGTATTCAGAGTGTTACAGTGAGGAGTGTGGTTTTCAGTGTTACAGTGAGGAGTGTGGTATTCAGTGTGTTACAGGGAGGAGTGCAGTATTCAGTGAGGAGTGTGGTATTCAGAGTGTTACAGTGAGGAGTGTGGTATTCAGTGTTACAGTGAGGAGTGTGGTATTCAGTGTGTTACAGGGAGGAGTGCAGTATTCAGTGAGGAGTGTGGTATTCAGAGTGTTACAGTGAGGAGTGTGGTATTCAGAGTGTTACAGTGAGGAGTGTGGTATTCAGAGTGTTACAGTGAGGAGTGTGGTATTCAGAGTGTTACAGTGAGGAGTGTGGTATTCAGTATTACAGTGAGGGGCGTGGTATTCAGAGTGTTACAGTGAGGTGTGTGGTATTCTGTGTTACAGTGAGGTGTGTGGTTTTCAGAGTGTTACAGTGAGGAGTGTGGTATTCAGAGTGCTACAGTGAGGAGTGTGGTATTCAGAGTGTTACAGTGAGGAGTGTGGTATTCTGTGTTACAGTGAGGTGTGTGGTTTTCAGAGTGTTACAGTGAGGAGTATGGTATTCAGAGTGCTACAGTGAGGAGTGTGGTATTCAGAGTGTTACAGTGAGGAGTGTGGTATTCTGTGTTCCAGTGAGGAGTGTGGTATTCAGAGTGTTACAGTGAGGAGTGTGGTATTCAGAGTGTTACAGTGAGGAGTGTGGTATTCAGAGTGTTACAGTGAGGAGTGTGGTATTCAGAGTGTTACAGTGAGGAGTGTGGTATTCAGTGTTACAGTGAGGAGTGTGGTATTCAGTGTGTTACAGGGAGGAGTGCAGTATTCAGTGAGGAGTGAGGTATTCAGAGTGTTACAGTGAGGAGTGTGGTATTCAGAGTGTTGCAGTGAGGAGTGTGGTATTCAGAGTGTTACAGTGAGGAGTGTGGTTTTCAGTGTTACAGTGAAGAGTGCAGTATTCAGTGAGGAGTGTGGTATTCAGAGTGTTACAGTGAGGAGTGTGGTATTCAGTATTACAGTGAGGGGCGTGGTATTCAGTGTGTTACAGTGAGGAGTGTGGTATTCAGAGTGTTACAGTGAGGAGTGTGGTATTCAGAGTGTCACAGGGAGGAGTGTGGTATTCAGAGTGTTACAGGGAGGAGTGTGGTATTCTGTGTTACAGTGAGGAGTGTGGTATTCAGAGTGTTACAGTGAGGAGTGTGGTATTCAGTGTTACAGTGAGGAGTGTGGTATTCAGAGTGTTACAGTGAGGAGTGTGGTTTTCAGTGTTACAGTGAGGAGTGTGGTATTCAGTGTGTTACAGGGAGGAGTGCAGTATTCAGTGAGGAGTGTGGTATTCAGAGTGTTACAGTGAGGAGTGTGGTATTCAGTGTTACAGTGAGGAGTGTGGTATTCAGAGTGTTACAGTGAGGAGTGTGGTATTCAGAGTGTTACAGTGAGGAGTGTGGTATTCAGAGTGTTACAGTGAGGAGTGTGGTATTCAGAGTGTTACAGTGAGGAGTGTGGTATTCAGAGTGTTACAGTGAGGAGTGTGGTTTTCAGTGTTACAGTGAGGAGTGTGGTATTCAGAGTGTTACAGTGAGGAGTGTGGTATTCAGAGTGTTACAGTGAAGAGTGTGGTATTCAGAGTGTTACAGTGAGGAGTGTGGTATTCAGAGTGTTACAGTGAGGAGTGTGGTATTCAGAGTGTGACAGTGAGGAGTGTGGTATTCAGAGTGTTACAGTGAGGAGTGTGGTATTCAGAGTGTTACAGTGAGGAGTGTGGTTTTCAGTGTTACAGTGAGGAGTGTGGTATTCAGTGTGTTACAGGGAGGAGTGCAGTATTCAGTGAGGAGTGTGGTATTCAGAGTGTTAGTGAGGAGTGTGGTATTCAGTGTTACAGTGAGGAGTGTGGTATTCAGTGTGTTACAGGGAGGAGTGCAGTATTCAGTGAGGAGTGTGGTATTCAGAGTGTTACAGTGAGGAGTGTGGTATTCAGAGTGTTACAGTGAGGAGTGTGGTATTCAGTATTACAGTGAGGGGCGTGGTATTCAGTGTGTTACAGTGAGGAGTGTGGTATTCAGAGTGTTACAGTGAGGAGTGTGGGATTCAGAGTGTCACAGTGAGGAGTGTGGTATTCAGAGTGTTACAGTGAGGAGTGTGGTATTCAGAGTGTTACAGTGAGGAGTGTGGTATTCAGAGTGTTACAGGGAGGAGTGTGGTATTCAGAGTGTCACAGGGAGGAGTGTGGTATTCAGAGTGTCACAGGGAGGAGTGTGGTATTCAGAGTGTTACAGGGAGGAGTGTGGTATTCAGTGTTACAGTGAGGAGTGTGGTATTCAGTGTGTTACAGGGAGGAGTGCAGTATTCAGTGAGGAGTGTGGTATTCAGAGTGTTACAGTGAGGAGTGTGGTATTCAGAGTGTTACAGTGAGGAGTGTGGTATTCAGTATTACAGTGAGGGGCGTGGTATTCAGTGTGTTACAGTGAGGAGTGTGGTATTCAGAGTGTTACAGTGAGGAGTGTGGTATTCAGAGTGTCACAGTGAGGAGTGTGGTATTCAGAGTGTTACAGTGAGGAGTGTGGTATTCAGAGTGTTACAGTGAGGAGTGTGGTATTCAGAGTGTTACAGTGAGGAGTGTGGTATTCAGAGTGTAACAGTGAGGAGTGTGGTATTCAGAGTGTTACAGGGAGGAGTGTGGTATTCAGAGTGTCACAGGGAGGAGTGTGGTATTCAGAGTGTCACAGGGAGGAGTGTGGTATTCAGAGTGTGACAGTGAGAAGTGTGGTATTCAGTATTACAGTGAGGGGTGTGGTATTCAGTATTACAGTGAGGAGTGTGGTATTCAGTGTTACAGTGAGGAGTGTGGTATTCAGTATTACAGTGAGGGGTGCGGTATTCAGTATTACAGTGAGGAGTGTGGTATTCAGAGTGTGACAGTGAGGAGTGTGGTATTCAGTATTACAGTGAGGGGTGTGGTATTCAGTATTACAGTGAGGAGTGTGGTATTCAGTGTTACAGTGAGGGGTGTGGTATTCAGTATTACAGTGAGGAGTGTGGTATTCAGTGTTACAGTGAGGGGTGTGGTATTCAGTATTACAGTGAGGGGTGCGGTATTCAGTATTACAGTGAGGAGTGTGGTATTCAGAGTGTTACAGTGAGGAGTGTGGTATTCAGTATTACAGTGAGGGGTGTGGTATTCAGCATTACAGTGAGGAGTGTGGTATTCTGTGTTACAGTGAGGAGTGTGGTATTCAGTATTACAGTGAGGAGTGTGGTATTCAGAGTGTTACAGTGAGGAGTGTGGTATTCTGTGTTACAGTGAGGAGTGTGGTATTCAGAGTGTTACAGTGAGGAGTGTGGTATTCAGTGTTACAGTGAGGAGTGTGGTATTCAGTGTTACAGTGAGGGGTGTGGTATTCTGTGTTACAGTGAGGAGTGTGGTATTCTGTGTTACAGTGAGGAGTGTGGTATTCTGTGTAACAGTGAGGAGTGTGGTATTCAGTGTTGCAGTGAGGAGTGTGGTATTCTGTGTTACAGTGAGGAGTGTGGTATTCAGAGTGTTACAGTGAGGAGTGTGGTATTCAGTGTGTTACAGTGAGGGGTGTGGTATTCTGTGTTACAGTGAGGGGTGTGGTATTCAGTGTTACAGTGAGGAGTGTGGTATTCAGTATTACAGTGAGGGGTGCGGTATTCAGTATTACAGTGAGGGGTGCGGTATTCAGTATTACAGTGAGGAGTGTGGTATTCAGAGTGTGACAGTGAGGAGTGTGGTATTCAGTATTACAGTGAGGGGTGTGGTATTCAGTATTACAGTGAGGAGTGTGGTATTCAGTATTACAGTGAGGGGTGCGGTATTCAGTATTACAGTGAGGAGTGTGGTATTCAGAGTGTGACAGTGAGGAGTGTGGTATTCAGTATTACAGTGAGGGGTGTGGTATTCAGTATTACAGTGAGGGGTGTGGTATTCAGTGTTGCAGTGAGGAGTGTGGTATTCTGTGTTACAGTGAGGAGTGTGGTATTCAGAGTGTTACAGTGAGGAGTGTGGTATTCAGTGTGTTACAGTGAGGGGTGTGGTATTCTGTGTTACAGTGAGGGGTGTGGTATTCAGTGTTACAGTGAGGAGTGTGGTATTCAGTATTACAGTGAGGGGTGCGGTATTCAGTATTACAGTGAGGGGTGCGGTATTCAGTATTACAGTGAGGAGTGTGGTATTCAGAGTGTGACAGTGAGGAGTGTGGTATTCAGTATTACAGTGAGGGGTGTGGTATTCAGTATTACAGTGAGGAGTGTGGTATTCAGTATTACAGTGAGGGGTGCGGTATTCAGTATTACAGTGAGGAGTGTGGTATTCAGAGTGTGACAGTGAGGAGTGTGGTATTCAGTATTACAGTGAGGGGTGTGGTATTCAGTATTACAGTGAGGGGTGTGGTATTCAGTATTACAGTGAGGAGTGTGGTATTCAGTATTACAGTGAGGAGTGTGGTATTCAGTGTTACAGTGAGGAGTGTGGTATTCAGTATTACAGTGAGGAGTGTGGTATTCAGTGTTACAGTGAGGAGTGTGGTATTCAGTATTACAGTGAGGGGTGTGGTATTCAGTATTACAGTGAGGGGTGCGGTATTCAGTATTACAGTGAGGGGTGTGGTATTCAGAGTGTGACAGTGAGAAGTGTGGTATTCAGTATTACAGTGAGGGGTGTGGTATTCAGTATTACAGTGAGGAGTGTGGTATTCAGTGTTACAGTGAGGAGTGTGATATTCAGTATTACAGTGAGGGGTGCGGTATTCAGTATTACAGTGAGGAGTGTGGTATTCAGAGTGTTACAGTGAGGAGTGTGGTATTCAGTATTACAGTGAGGGGTGTGGTATTCAGTATTACAGTGAGGAGTGTGGTATTCAGTATTACATTGAGGGGTGTGGTATTCAGTATTACAGTGAGGAGTGTGGTATTCAGTGTTACAGTGAGGGGTGTGGTATTCAGTATTACAGTGAGGGGTGCGGTATTCAGTATTACAGTGAGGAGTGTGGTATTCAGAGTGTTACAGTGAGGAGTGTGGTATTCAGTATTACAGTGAGGGGTGTGGTATTCAGTATTACAGTGAGGAGTGTGATATTCAGAGTGTTACAGTGAGGAGTGTGGTATTCAGTGTTACAGTGAGGAGTGTGGTATTCAGTATTACAATGAGGAGTGTGGTATTCAGAGTGTTACAGTGAGGAGTGTGGTATTCAGTATTACAGTGAGGGGTGTGGTATTCAGTATTACAGTGAGGAGTGTGGTATTCAGTGTTACAGTGAGGGGTGTGGTATTCAGTCTTACAGTGAGGGGTGCGGTATTCAGTATTACAGTGAGGGGTGTGGTATTCAGTATTACAGTGAGGGGTGTGGTATTCAGTATTACAGTGAGGAGTGTGGTATTCAGTGTTACAGTGAGGGGTGTGGTATTCAGTATTACAGTGAGGGGTGCGGTATTCAGTATTACAGTGAGGAGTGTGGTATTCAGTGTTACAGTGAGGAGTGTGGTATTCTGTGTTACAGTGAGGGGTGTGGTATTCAGTGTTACAGTGAGGAGTGTGGTATTCTGTGTTACAGTGAGGAGTGTGGTATTCAGTGTTACAGTGAGGAGTGTGGTATTCAGAGTGTTACAGTGAGGAGTGTGGTATTCTGTGTTACAGTGAGGAGTGTGGTATTCAGAGTGTTACAGTGAGGAGTGTGGTATTCAGTGTTACAGTGAGGGGTGTGGTATTCTGTGTTACAGTGAGGAGTGTGGTATTCTGTGTTACAGTGAGGAGTGTGGTATTCTGTGTTACAGTGAGGAGTGTGGTATTCAGTGTTACAGTGAGGAGTGTGGTATTCTGTGTAACAGTGAGGAGTGTGGTATTCAGTGTTGCAGTGAGGAGTGTGGTATTCTGTGTTACAGTGAGGAGTGTGGTATTCAGAGTGTGACAGTGAGGAGTGTGGTATTCAGTGTGTTACAGTGAGGGGTGTGGTATTCTGTGTTACAGTGAGGGGTGTGGTATTCAGTGTTACAGTGAGGAGTGTGGTATTCTGTGTTACAGTGAGGAGTGTGGTATTCTGTGTTACAGTGAGGAGTGTGGTATTCTGTGTTACAGTGAGGAGTGTGGTATTCAGAGTGTTTCAGTGAAGAGTGTGGTATTCAGTGTTACAGTGAGGAGTGTGGTATTCAGAGTGTTACAGTGAGGAGTGTGGTATTCAGAGTGTTACAGTGAGGAGTGTGGTATTCAGAGTGTTACAGTGAGGAGTGTGGTATTCAGAGTGTTACAGTGAGGAGTGTGGTATTCAGTATTACAGTGAGGAGTGTGGTATTCAGTATTACAGTGAGGGGTGCGGTATTCAGTATTACAGTGAGGAGTGTGGTATTCAGTATTACAGTGAGGGGTGTGGTATTCAGAGTGTTACAGTGAGGAGTGTGGTATTCAGTGTGTTACAGTGAGGAGTGTGGTATTCAGTGTGTTACAGTGAGGGGTGTGGTATTCAGTGTTACAGTGAGGGGTGTGGTATTCAGTGTTACAGTGACTGGTTTGGTGTTCAGTGTTACAGTGAGGAGTGTGGTATTCTGTGTTACAGTGAGGAGTGTGGTATTCAGAGTGTTACAGTGAGGAGTGTGGTATTCAGTGTGTTACAGTGAGGGGTGTGGTATTCTGTGTTACAGTGAGGGGTGTGGTATTCTGTGTTACAGTGAGGAGTGTGGTATTCAGAGTGTTTCAGTGAAGAGTGTGGTATTCAGTGTTACAGTGAGGAGTGTGGTATTCAGTGTTACAGTGAGGAGTGTGGTATTCAGAGTGTTACAGTGAGGGGTGTGGTATTCAGTGTTACAGTGAGGAGTGTGGTATTCAGAGTGTTACAGTGAGGAGTGTGGTATTGAGAGTGTTACAGTGAGGAGTGTGGTATTCAGAGTGTTACAGTGAGGAGTGTGGTATTCAGAGTGTTACAGTGAGGAGTGTGGTATTCAGAGTGTTACAGTGAGGGGTGTGGTATTCTGTGTTACAGTGAGGAGTGTGGTATTCAGAGTGTTACAGTGAGGGGTGTGGTATTCTGTGTTACAGTGAGGAGTGTGGTATTCAGAGTGTCACAGGGAGGAGTGTGGTATTCAGTGTGTTACAGTGAGGAGTGTGGTCTTCCGTGTGTTACAGTGAGGAGTGTGGTATTCAGTGTTACAGTGAGGAGTGTGGTATTCAGTGTTACAGTGAGGGGTGTGGTATTCAGTGTTACAGTGGGGAGTGTGGTATTCTGTGTTACAGTGAGGGGTGTGGTATTCAGTGTTACAGTGGGGAGTGTGGTATTCAGTGTGTTACAGTGAGGAGTGTGGTATTCAGTGTTACAGTGAGGAGTGTGGTATTCAGTGTTACAGTGAGGGGTGTGGTATTCAGTGGTACAGTGAGGAGTGTGGTATTCAGTGTGAGAGTGAGGAGTGTGGTCTTCAGTGATACAATGAGGAGTGTGGTATTCAGTGATACAGAGAGGAGTGTGATTTTTCTTATTCATTCATGGGATGTGGGCGTCGCTGGCGAGGCCAGCCTTTATTGCCCATCCATAATTGCCCTTGAGAAGGTGGTGTGAGCCGCCTTCTTGAACCACTGCAGTCCGTGTGGTGAAGGTTCTCCCACAGTATTCAGAGTGTTACAGTGAGGAGTGTGATATTGAGAGTGTTACAGTGAGGAGTGTGGTATTGAGAGTGTTACAGTGAGGAGTGTGGTATTGAGAGTGTTACAGTGAGGAGTGTGGTATTCAGAGTGTTACAGTGAGGAGTGTGGTATTGAGAGTGTTACAGTGAGGAGTGTGGTATTCAGAGTGTTACAGTGAGGAGTGTGGTATTGAGAGTGTTACAGTGAGGAGTGTGGTATTCAGAGTGTTACAGTGAGGGGTGTGGTATTCTGTGTTACAGTGAGGAGTGTGGTATTCAGAGTGTTACAGTGAGGAGTGTGGTATTCAGAGTGTTACAGTGAGGAGTGTGGTATTCAGAGTGTTACAGTGAGGAGTGTGGTATTCTGTGTTACAGTGAGGAGTGTGGTATTCAGTGTTACAGTGAGGAGTGTGGTATTCAGAGTGTTACAGTGAGGAGTGTGGTATTCAGAGTGTTACAGTGAGGAGTGTGGTATTCAGTATTACAGTGAGGAGTGTGGTATTCAGTGTTACAGTGAGGAGTGTGGTATTCAGTATTACAGTGAGGGGTGCGGTATTCAGTATTACAGTGAGGAGTGTGGTATTCAGAGTGTTGCAGTGAGGAGTGTGGTATTCAGTATTACAGTGAGGGGTGTGGTATTCAGTATTACAGTGAGGAGTGTGGTATTCAGTATTACAGTGAGGGGTGTGGTATTCAGTATTACAGTGAGGAGTGTGGTATTCAGAGTGTTACAGTGAGGAGTGTGGTATTCAGTATTACAGTGAGGTGTGTGGTATTCAGTATTACAGTGAGGAGTGTGGTATTCAGAGTGTTACAGTGAGGAGTGTGGTATTCAGTGTTACAGTGAGGAGTGTGGTATTCAGTATTACAATGAGGAGTGTGGTATTCAGAGTGTTACAGTGAGGAGTGTGGTATTCAGTATTACAGTGAGGGGTGTGGTATTCAGTATTACAGTGAGGAGTGTGGTATTCAGTGTTACAGTGAGGGGTGTGGTATTCAGTCTTACAGTGAGGGGTGCGGTATTCAGTATTACAGTGAGGGGTGTGGTATTCAGTATTACAGTGAGGGGTGTGGTATTCAGTATTACAGTGAGGAGTGTGGTATTCAGTGTTACAGTGAGGGGTGTGGTATTCAGTATTACAGTGAGGGGTGCGGTATTCAGTATTACAGTGAGGAGTGTGGTATTCAGTGTTACAGTGAGGAGTGTGGTATTCTGTGTTACAGTGAGGGGTGTGGTATTCAGTGTTACAGTGAGGAGTGTGGTATTCTGTGTTACAGTGAGGAGTGTGGTATTCAGTGTTGCAGTGAGGAGTGTGGTATTCAGAGTGTTACAGTGAGGAGTGTGGTATTCTGTGTTACAGTGAGGAGTGTGGTATTCAGAGTGTTACAGTGAGGAGTGTGGTATTCAGTGTTACAGTGAGGAGTGTGGTATTCAGTGTTACAGTGAGGGGTGTGGTATTCTGTGTTACAGTGAGGAGTGTGGTATTCTGTGTTACAGTGAGGAGTGTGGTATTCTGTGTTACAGTGAGGAGTGTGGTATTCAGTGTTCCAGTGAGGAGTGTGGTATTCTGTGTAACAGTGAGGAGTGTGGTATTCAGTGTTGCAGTGAGGAGTGTGGTATTCTGTGTTACAGTGAGGAGTGTGGTATTCAGAGTGTTACAGTGAGGAGTGTGGTATTCAGTGTGTTACAGTGAGGGGTGTGGTATTCTGTGTTACAGTGAGGGGTGTGGTATTCAGTGTTACAGTGAGGAGTGTGGTATTCTGTGTTACAGTGAGGAGTGTGGTATTCTGTGTTACAGTGAGGAGTGTGGTATTCTGTGTTACAGTGAGGAGTGTGGTATTCAGAGTGTTACAGTGAGGAGTGTGGTATTCAGAGTGTTACAGTGAGGAGTGTGGTATTCAGAGTGTTACAGTGAGGAGTGTGGTATTCAGAGTGTTACAGTGAGGAGTGTGGTATTCAGAGTGTTACAGTGAGGAGTGTGGTATTCAGTATTACAGTGAGGAGTGTGGTATTCAGTGTTACAGTGAGGGGTGTGGTATTCAGTATTACAGTGAGGGGTGCGGTATTCAGTATTACAGTGAGGAGTGTGGTATTCAGTATTACAGTGAGGGGTGTGGTATTCAGTGTGTTACAGTGAGGAGTGCGGTATTCAGTGTTACAGTGAGGGGTGTGGTATTCAGTGTTACAGTGAGGAGTGTGGTATTCAGAGTGTTACAGTGAGGAGTGTGGTATTCAGTGTGTTACAGTGAGGAGTGTGGTATTCAGTGTGTTACAGTGAGGGGTGTGGTATTCAGTGTTACAGTGAGGGGTGTGGTATTCAGTGTTACAGTGACTGGTTTGGTGTTCAGTGTTACAGTGAGGAGTGTGGTATTCAGTGTTCCAGTGAGGAGTGTGGTCTTCCGTGTGTTACAGTGAGGAGTGTGGTATTCAGTGTTGCAGTGAGGAGTGTGGTATTCAGAGTGTTACAGTGAGGAGTGTGGTATTCTGTGTTACAGTGAGGAGTGTGGTATTCAGAGTGTTACAGTGAGGAGTGTGGTATTCAGTGTTACAGTGAGGAGTGTGGTATTCAGTGTTACAGTGAGGGGTGTGGTATTCTGTGTTACAGTGAGGAGTGTGGTATTCTGTGTTACAGTGAGGAGTGTGGTATTCTGTGTTACAGTGAGGAGTGTGGTATTCAGTGTTCCAGTGAGGAGTGTGGTATTCTGTGTAACAGTGAGGAGTGTGGTATTCAGTGTTGCAGTGAGGAGTGTGGTATTCTGTGTTACAGTGAGGAGTGTGGTATTCAGAGTGTTACAGTGAGGAGTGTGGTATTCAGTGTGTTACAGTGAGGGGTGTGGTATTCTGTGTTACAGTGAGGGGTGTGGTATTCAGTGTTACAGTGAGGAGTGTGGTATTCTGTGTTACAGTGAGGAGTGTGGTATTCTGTGTTACAGTGAGGAGTGTGGTATTCTGTGTTACAGTGAGGAGTGTGGTATTCAGAGTGTTTCAGTGAAGAGTGTGGTATTCAGTGTTACAGTGAGGAGTGTGGTATTCAGAGTGTTACAGTGAGGAGTGTGGTATTCAGAGTGTTACAGTGAGGAGTGTGGTATTCAGAGTGTTACAGTGAGGAGTGTGGTATTCAGAGTGTTACAGTGAGGAGTGTGGTATTCAGAGTGTTACAGTGAGGAGTGTGGTATTCAGAGTGTTACAGTGAGGAGTGTGGTATTCAGTATTACAGTGAGGAGTGTGGTATTCAGTGTTACAGTGAGGGGTGTGGTATTCAGTATTACAGTGAGGGGTGCGGTATTCAGTATTACAGTGAGGAGTGTGGTATTCAGTATTACAGTGAGGGGTGTGGTATTCAGTGTGTTACAGTGAGGAGTGCGGTATTCAGTGTTACAGTGAGGGGTGTGGTATTCAGTGTTACAGTGAGGAGTGTGGTATTCAGAGTGTTACAGTGAGGAGTGTGGTATTCAGTGTGTTACAGTGAGGAGTGTGGTATTCAGTGTGTTACAGTGAGGGGTGTGGTGTTCAGTGTTACAGTGAGGGGTGTGGTATTCAGTGTTACAGTGACTGGTTTGGTGTTCAGTGTTACAGTGAGGAGTGTGGTATTCAGTGTTCCAGTGAGGAGTGTGGTCTTCCGTGTGTTACAGTGAGGAGTGTGGTATTCAGTGTTACAGTGAGGAGTGTGGTATTCAGTGTTACAGTGAGGGGTGTGGTATTCAGTGTTACAGTGGGGAGTCTGGTATTCTGTGTTACAGTGAGGGGTGTGGTATTCAGTGTTACAGTGGGGAGTGTGGTATTCAGTGTGTTACAGTGAGGAGTGTGGTATTCAGTGTTACAGTGAGGAGTGTGGTATTCAGTGTTACAGTGAGGGGTGTGGTATTCAGTGGTACAGTGAGGAGTGTGGTATTCAGTGTGAGAGTGAGGAGTGTGGTCTTCAGTGATACAATGAGGAGTGTGGTATTCAGTGATACAGAGAGGAGTGTGATTTTTCTTATTCATTCATGGGATGTGGGCGTCGCTGGCGAGGCCAGCCTTTATTGCCCATCCATAATTGCCCTTGAGAAGGTGGTGTGAGCCGCCTTCTTGAACCACTGCAGTCCGTGTGGTGAAGGTTCTCCCACAGTATTCAGAGTGTTACAGTGAGGAGTGTGATATTGAGAGTGTTACAGTGAGGAGTGTGGTATTGAGAGTGTTACAGTGAGGAGTGTGGTATTGAGAGTGTTACAGTGAGGAGTGTGGTATTCAGAGTGTTACAGTGAGGAGTGTGGTATTGAGAGTGTTACAGTGAGGAGTGTGGTATTGAGAGTGTTACAGTGAGGAGTGTGGTATTCAGAGTGTTACAGTGAGGAGTGTGGTATTCTGTGTTACAGTGAGGAGTGTGGTATTCTGTGTTACAGTGAGGAGTGTGGTATTCAGAGTGTTACAGTGAGGAGTGTGGTATTCAGAGTGTTACAGTGAGGAGTGTGGTATTCTGTGTTACAGTGAGGAGTGTGGTATTCAGTGTTACAGTGAGGAGTGTGGTATTCAGAGTGTTACAGTGAGGAGTGTGGTATTCTGTGTTACAGTGAGGAGTGTGGTGTTGAGAGTGTTACAGTGAGGAGTGTGGTATTGAGAGTGTTACAGTGAGGAGTGTGGTATTCAGAGTGTTACAGTGAGGAGTGTGGTATTCAGAGTGTTACAGTGAGGAGTGTGGTATTCTGTGTTACAGTGAGGAGTGTGGTATTCAGAGTGTTACAGTGAGGAGTGTGGTATTCAGTGTTACAGTGAGGAGTGTGGTATTCAGAGTGTTACAGTGAGGAGTGTGGTATTCAGAGTGTTACAGTGAGGAGTGTGGTATTCAGAGTGTTGCAGTGAGGAGTGTGGTATTCAGAGTGTTACAGTGAGGAGTGTGGTATTCAGAGTGTTACAGTGAGGAGTGTGGTATTCATAGTGTTACAGTGAGGAGTGTGGTATTCAGAGTGTTACAGTGAGGAGTGTGGTATTCAGAGTGTTACAGTGAGGAGTGTGGTATTCAGTGTTACAGTGAGGAGTGTGGTATTCAGAGTGTTTCAGTGAGGAGTGTGGTATTCAGAGTGTTACAGTGAGGAGTGTGGTATTCAGAGTGTTACAGTGAGGAGTGTGGTATTCAGAGTGTTACAGTGAGGAGTGTGGTATTCAGTGTTACAGTGAGGAGTGTGGTATTCAGAGTGTTTCAGTGAGGAGTGTGGTATTCAGAGTGTTACAGTGAGGAGTGTGGTATTCAGAGTGTTACAGTGAGGAGTGTGGTATTCAGAGTGTTACAGTGAGGAGTGTGGTGTTCAGAGTGTTTCAGTGAGGAGTGTGGTATTCAGAGTGTTTCAGTGAGGAGTGTGGTGTTCAGAGTGTTACAGTGAGGAGTGTGGTATTCAGAGTGTTACAGTGAGGAGTGTGGTGTTCAGAGTGTTTCAGTGAGGAGTGTGGTATTCAGAGTGTTACAGTGAGGAGTGTGGTATTCAGAGTGTTACAGTGAGGAGTGTGGTATTCGGTGTGTTACAGGGAGGAGTGCAGTATTCAGTGAGGAGTGTGGTATTCAGAGTGTTACAGTGAGGAGTGTGGTATTCAGTATTACAGTGAGGGGCGTGGTCTTCAGTGTGTTACAGTGAGGAGTGTGGTATTCAGTGTTACAGTGAGGAGTGTGGTGTTCAGAGTGTTACAGTGAGGAGTGTGGTATTCAGTGTTACAGTGAGGAGTGTGGTATTCAGTGTGTTACAGGGAGGAGTGCAGTATTCAGTGAGGAGTGTGGTATTCAGAGTGTTACAGTGAGGAGTGTGGTATTCAGTATTACAGTGAGGGGCGTGGTATTCAGTGTGTTACAGTGAGGAGTGTGGTATTCAGAGTGTGACAGTGAGGAGTGTGGTATTCTGTGTTACAGTGAGGAGTGTGGTATTGAGAGTGTTACAGTGAGGAGTGTGGTATTCAGAGTGTTACAGTGAGGAGTGTGGTATTCAGAGTGTTACAGTGAGGAGTGTGGTTTTGAGAGTGTTACAGTGAGGAGTGTGGTATTCAGAGTGTTACAGTGAGGAGTGTGGTATTCAGAGTGTTACAGTGAGGAGTGTGGTATTCTGTGTTTCAGTGAGGAGTGTGGTATTCAGAGTGTTACAGTGAGGAGTGTGGTATTCAGAGTGTTACAGTGAGGAGTGTGGTATTCTGTGTTCCAGTGAGGAGTGTGGTATTCAGAGTGTTACAGTGAGGAGTGTGGTATTCAGTGTTACAGTGAGGAGTGTGGTATTCAGAGTGCTACAGTGAGGAGTGTGGTATTCAGAGTGTTACAGTGAGGAGTGTGGTATTCAGAGTGTTACAGTGAGGAGTGTGGTATTCAGTGTTACAGTGAGGAGTGTGGTATTCAGTGTGTTACAGGGAGGAGTGCAGTATTCAGTGAGGAGTGTGGTATTCAGAGTGTTACAGTGAGGAGTGTGGTATTCAGAGTGTTGCAGTGAGGAGTGTGGTATTCAGAGTGTTACAGTGAGGAGTGCGGTTTTCAGTGTTACAGTGAAGAGTGCAGTATTCAGTGAGGAGTGTGGTATTCAGAGTGTTACAGTGAGGAGTGTGGTATTCAGTATTACAGTGAGGGGCGTGGTATTCAGTGTGTTACAGTGAGGAGTGTGGTATTCAGAGTGTTACAGTGAGGAGTGTGGTATTCAGAGTGTCACAGGGAGGAGTGTGGTATTCAGAGTGTTACAGTGAGGAGTGTGGTATTCTGTGTTACAGTGAGGAGTGTGGTATTCAGAGTGTTACAGTGAGGAGTGTGGTATTCAGTGTTACAGTGAGGAGTGTGGTATTCAGAGTGTTACAGTGAGGAGTGTGGTATTCAGAGTGTTACAGTGAGGAGTGTGGTATTCAGAGTGTTACAGTGAGGAGTGTGGTATTCAGAGTGTTACAGTGAGGAGTGTGGTTTTCAGTGTTACAGTGAGGAGTGTGGTATTCAGAGTGTTACAGTGAGGAGTGTGGTATTCAGAGTGTTACAGTGAGGAGTGTGGTATTCAGAGTGTTACAGTGAGGAGTGTGGTATTCAGAGTGTTACAGTGAGGAGTGTGGTATTCAGAGTGTGACAGTGAGGAGTGTGGTATTCAGAGTGTTACAGTGAGGAGTGTGGTTTTCAGTGTTACAGTGAGGAGTGTGGTATTCAGTGTGTTACAGGGAGGAGTGCAGTATTCAGTGAGGAGTGTGGTATTCAGAGTGTTACAGTGAGGAGTGTGGTATTCAGTGTTACAGTGAGGAGTGTGGTATTCAGTGTGTTACAGGGAGGAGTGCAGTATTCAGTGAGGAGTGTGGTATTCAGAGTGTTACAGTGAGGAGTGTGGTATTCAGAGTGTTACAGTGAGGAGTGTGGTATTCAGTATTACAGTGAGGGGCGTGGTATTCAGAGTGTTACAGTGCGGTGTGTGGTATTCTGTGTTACAGTGAGGTGTGTGGTTTTCAGAGTGTTACAGTGAGGAGTGTGGTATTCAGAGTGCTACAGTGAGGAGTGTGGTATTCAGAGTGTTACAGTGAGGAGTGTGGTATTCTGTGTTACAGTGAGGTGTGTGGTTTTCAGAGTGTTACAGTGAGGAGTGTGGTATTCAGAGTGCTACAGTGAGGAGTGTGGTATTCAGAGTGTTACAGTGAGGAGTGTGGTATTCTGTGTTCCAGTGAGGAGTGTGGTATTCAGAGTGTTACAGTGAGGAGTGTGGTATTCAGAGTGTTACAGTGAGGAGTGTGGTATTCAGAGTGCCACAGTGAGGAGTGTGGTATTCAGAGTGTTACAGTGAGGAGTGTGGTATTCAGAGTGTTACAGTGAGGAGTGTGGTATTCAGTGTTACAGTGAGGAGTGTGGTATTCAGTGTGTTACAGGGAGGAGTGCAGTATTCAGTGAGGAGTGTGGTATTCAGAGTGTTACAGTGAGGAGTGTGGTATTCAGAGTGTTGCAGTGAGGAGTGTGGTATTCAGAGTGTTACAGTGAGGAGTGTGGTTTTCAGTATTACAGTGAGGGGCGTGGTATTCAGTGTGTTACAGTGAGGAGTGTGGTATTCAGAGTGTTACAGTGAGGAGTGTGGTATTCAGAGTGTTACAGTGAGGAGTGTGGTATTCAGAGTGTCACAGGGAGGAGTGTGGTATTCAGAGTGTTACAGGGAGGAGTGTGGTATTCTGTGTTACAGTGAGGAGTGTGGTATTCAGAGTGTTACAGTGAGGAGTGTGGTATTCAGTGTTACAGTGAGGAGTGTGGTATTCAGAGTGTTACAGTGAGGAGTGTGGTATTCAGTGTTACAGTGAGGAGTGTGGTATTCAGAGTGTTACAGTGAGGAGTGTGGTTTTCAGTGTTACAGTGAGGAGTGTGGTATTCAGTGTGTTACAGGGAGGAGTGCAGTATTCAGTGAGGAGTGTGGTATTCAGAGTGTTACAGTGAGGAGTGTGGTATTCAGTGTTACAGTGAGGAGTGTGGTATTCAGAGTGTTACAGTGAGGAGTGTGGTATTCAGAGTGTTACAGTGAGGAGTGTGGTATTCAGAGTGTTACAGTGAGGAGTGTGGTATTCAGAGTGTTACAGTGAGGAGTGTGGTTTTCAGTGTTACAGTGAGGAGTGTGGTATTCAGAGTGTTACAGTGAGGAGTGTGGTATTCAGAGTGTTACAGTGAGGAGTGTGGTATTCAGTGTTACAGTGAGGAGTGTGGTATTCAGTGTGTTACAGGGAGGAGTGCAGTATTCAGTGAGGAGTGTGGTATTCAGAGTGTTACAGTGAGGAGTGTGGTATTCAGAGTGTTACAGTGAGGAGTGTGGTATTCAGTATTACAGTGAGGGGCGTGGTATTCAGTGTGTTACAGTGAGGAGTGTGGTATTCAGAGTGTTACAGTGAGGAGTGTGGTATTCAGAGTGTCACAGTGAGGAGTGTGGTATTCAGAGTGTTACAGTGAGGAGTGTGGTATTCAGAGTGTTACAGTGAGGAGTGTGGTATTCAGAGTGTTACAGGGAGGAGTGTGGTATTCAGAGTGTCACAGGGAGGAGTGTGGTATTCAGAGTGTCACAGGGAGGAGTGTGGTATTCAGAGTGTTACAGGGAGGAGTGTGGTATTCTGTGTTACAGTGAGGAGTGTGGTATTCAGAGTGTTACAGTGAGGAGTGTGGTATTCAGTGTTACAGTGAGGAGTGTGGTATTCAGAGTGTTACAGTGAGGAGTGTGGTATTCAGAGTGTTACAGTGAGGAGTGTGGTATTCAGAGTGTTACAGTGAGGAGTGTGGTATTCAGAGTGTTACAGTGAGGAGTGTGGTATTCAGAGTGTTACAGTGAGGAGTGTGGTATTCAGAGTGTTACAGTGAGGAGTGTGGTATTCAGAGTGTTACAGTGAGGAGTGTGGTTTTCAGTGTTACAGTGAGGAGTGTGGTATTCAGTGTGTGACAGGGAGGAGTGCAGTATTCAGTGAGGAGTGTGGTATTCAGAGTGTTACAGTGAGGAGTGTGGTATTCAGTATTGCAGTGAGGGGCGTGGTATTCAGTGTGTTACAGTGAGGAGTGTGGTATTCAGAGTGTGACAGTGAGGAGTGTGGTATTCTGTGTTACAGTGAGGAGTGTGGTATTCAGAGTGTTACAGTGAGGAGTGTGGTTTTCAGTGTTACAGTGAGGAGTGTGGTATTCAGAGTGTTACAGTGAGGAGTGTGGTATTGAGAGTGTTACAGTGAGGAGTGTGGTATTCAGAGTGTTACAGTGAGGAGTGTGGTGTTGAGAGTGTTACAGTGAGGAGTGTGGTATTCAGAGTGTTACAGTGAGGAGTGTGGTATTCTGTGTTACAGTGAGGAGTGTGGTATTGAGAGTGTTACAGTGAGGAGTGTGGTATTCAGAGTGTTACAGTGAGGAGTGTGGTATTCAGAGTGTTACAGTGAGGAGTGTGGTATTCTGTGTAACAGTGAGGAGTGTGGTATTCAGAGTGTTACAGTGAGGAGTGTGGTATTCAGAGTGTTACAGTGAGGAGTGTGGTATTCTGTGTTACAGTGAGGAGTGTGGTATTCAGAGTGTTACAGTGAGGAGTGTGGTATTCAGAGTGTTACAGTGAGGAGTGTGGTATTCAGAGTGTTACAGTGAGGAGTGTGGTATTCAGAGTGTCACAGTGAGGAGTGTGGTATTGAGAGTGTTACAGTGAGGAGTGTGGTATTCAGAGTGTTACAGTGAGGAGTGTGGTATTCAGAGTGTTACAGTGAGGAGTGTGGTATTCAGTGTTACAGTGAGGAGTGTGGTATTCAGTGTGTTACAGGGAGGAGTGCAGTATTCAGTGAGGAGTGTGGTATTCAGAGTGTTACAGTGAGGAGTGTGGTATTCAGAGTGTGACAGTGAGGAGTGTGGTATTCTGTGTTACAGTGAGGAGTGTGGTATTCAGAGTGTTACAGTGAGGAGTGTGGTATTCAGAGTGTGACAGTGAGGAGTGTGGTATTCAGTATTACAGTGAGGGGCGTGGTATTCAGAGTGTTACAGTGAGGAGTGTGGTATTCAGAGTGTTACAGTGAGGAGTGTGGTATTCAGAGTGTTACAGTGAGGAGTGTGGTATTCAGAGTGTTACAGTGAGGAGTGTGGTATTCTGTGTTACAGTGAGGAGTGTGGTATTCAGTGTGTTACAGTGAGGAGTGTGGTATTGAGAGTGTTACAGTGAGGAGTGTGGTATTCAGAGTGTTACAGTGAGGAGTGTGGTATTGAGAGTGTTACAGTGAGGAGTGTGGTATTCAGAGTGTTACAGGGAGGAGTGTGGTATTCAGAGTGTTACAGTGGGGAGTGTGGTATTCAGAGTGTTACAGTGAGGAGTGTGGTATTCTGTGTTTCAGTGAGGAGTGTGGTATTGAGAGTGTTACAGTGAGGAGTGTGGTATTGAGAGTGTTACAGTGAGGAGTGTGGTATTGAGAGTGTTACAGTGAGGAGTGTGGTATTCAGAGTGTTACAGTGAGGAGTGTGGTATTCAGAGTGTTGCAGTGAGGAGTGTGGTATTCAGAGTGTTACAGTGAGGAGTGTGGTTTTCAGTATTACAGTGAGGGGCGTGGTATTCAGTGTGTTACAGTGAGGAGTGTGGTATTCAGAGTGTTACAGTGAGGAGTGTGGTATTCAGAGTGTTACAGTGAGGAGTGTGGTATTCAGAGTGTCACAGGGAGGAGTGTGGTATTCAGAGTGTTACAGGGAGGAGTGTGGTATTCTGTGTTACAGTGAGGAGTGTGGTATTCAGAGTGTTACAGTGAGGAGTGTGGTATTCAGTGTTACAGTGAGGAGTGTGGTATTCAGAGTGTTACAGTGAGGAGTGTGGTATTCAGTGTTACAGTGAGGAGTGTGGTATTCAGAGTGTTACAGTGAGGAGTGTGGTTTTCAGTGTTACAGTGAGGAGTGTGGTATTCAGTGTGTTACAGGGAGGAGTGCAGTATTCAGTGAGGAGTGTGGTATTCAGAGTGTTACAGTGAGGAGTGTGGTATTCAGTGTTACAGTGAGGAGTGTGGTATTCAGAGTGTTACAGTGAGGAGTGTGGTATTCAGAGTGTTACAGTGAGGAGTGTGGTATTCAGAGTGTTACAGTGAGGAGTGTGGTATTCAGAGTGTTACAGTGAGGAGTGTGGTTTTCAGTGTTACAGTGAGGAGTGTGGTATTCAGAGTGTTACAGTGAGGAGTGTGGTATTCAGAGTGTTACAGTGAGGAGTGTGGTATTCAGTGTTACAGTGAGGAGTGTGGTATTCAGTGTGTTACAGGGAGGAGTGCAGTATTCAGTGAGGAGTGTGGTATTCAGAGTGTTACAGTGAGGAGTGTGGTATTCAGAGTGTTACAGTGAGGAGTGTGGTATTCAGTATTACAGTGAGGGGCGTGGTATTCAGTGTGTTACAGTGAGGAGTGTGGTATTCAGAGTGTTACAGTGAGGAGTGTGGTATTCAGAGTGTCACAGTGAGGAGTGTGGTATTCAGAGTGTTACAGTGAGGAGTGTGGTATTCAGAGTGTTACAGTGAGGAGTGTGGTATTCAGAGTGTTACAGGGAGGAGTGTGGTATTCAGAGTGTCACAGGGAGGAGTGTGGTATTCAGAGTGTCACAGGGAGGAGTGTGGTATTCAGAGTGTTACAGGGAGGAGTGTGGTATTCTGTGTTACAGTGAGGAGTGTGGTATTCAGAGTGTTACAGTGAGGAGTGTGGTATTCAGTGTTACAGTGAGGAGTGTGGTATTCAGAGTGTTACAGTGAGGAGTGTGGTATTCAGAGTGTTACAGTGAGGAGTGTGGTATTCAGAGTGTTACAGTGAGGAGTGTGGTATTCAGAGTGTTACAGTGAGGAGTGTGGTATTCAGAGTGTTACAGTGAGGAGTGTGGTATTCAGAGTGTTACAGTGAGGAGTGTGGTATTCAGAGTGTTACAGTGAGGAGTGTGGTTTTCAGTGTTACAGTGAGGAGTGTGGTATTCAGTGTGTGACAGGGAGGAGTGCAGTATTCAGTGAGGAGTGTGGTATTCAGAGTGTTACAGTGAGGAGTGTGGTATTCAGTATTGCAGTGAGGGGCGTGGTATTCAGTGTGTTACAGTGAGGAGTGTGGTATTCAGAGTGTGACAGTGAGGAGTGTGGTATTCTGTGTTACAGTGAGGAGTGTGGTATTCAGAGTGTTACAGTGAGGAGTGTGGTTTTCAGTGTTACAGTGAGGAGTGTGGTATTCAGAGTGTTACAGTGAGGAGTGTGGTATTGAGAGTGTTACAGTGAGGAGTGTGGTATTCAGAGTGTTACAGTGAGGAGTGTGGTGTTGAGAGTGTTACAGTGAGGAGTGTGGTATTCAGAGTGTTACAGTGAGGAGTGTGGTATTCTGTGCTACAGTGAGGAGTGTGGTATTGAGAGTGTTACAGTGAGGAGTGTGGTATTCAGAGTGTTACAGTGAGGAGTGTGGTATTCAGAGTGTTACAGTGAGGAGTGTGGTATTCTGTGTAACAGTGAGGAGTGTGGTATTCAGAGTGTTACAGTGAGGAGTGTGGTATTCAGAGTGTTACAGTGAGGAGTGTGGTATTCTGTGTTACAGTGAGGAGTGTGGTATTCAGAGTGTTACAGTGAGGAGTGTGGTATTCAGAGTGTTACAGTGAGGAGTGTGGTATTCAGAGTGTCACAGTGAGGAGTGTGGTATTGAGAGTGTTACAGTGAGGAGTGTGGTATTCAGAGTGTTACAGTGAGGAGTGTGGTATTCAGAGTGTTACAGTGAGGAGTGTGGTATTCAGTGTTACAGTGAGGAGTGTGGTATTCAGTGTGTTACAGGGAGGAGTGCAGTATTCAGTGAGGAGTGTGGTATTCAGAGTGTTACAGTGAGGAGTGTGGTATTCAGAGTGTGACAGTGAGGAGTGTGGTATTCTGTGTTACAGTGAGGAGTGTGGTATTCAGAGTGTTACAGTGAGGAGTGTGGTATTCAGAGTGTGACAGTGAGGAGTGTGGTATTCAGTATTACAGTGAGGGGCGTGGTATTCAGAGTGTTACAGTGAGGAGTGTGGTATTCAGAGTGTTACAGTGAGGAGTGTGGTATTCAGAGTGTTACAGTGAGGAGTGTGGTATTCAGAGTGTTACAGTGAGGAGTGTGGTATTCTGTGTTACAGTGAGGAGTGTGGTATTCAGTGTGTTACAGTGAGGAGTGTGGTATTGAGAGTGTTACAGTGAGGAGTGTGGTATTCAGAGTGTTACAGTGAGGAGTGTGGTATTGAGAGTGTTACAGTGAGGAGTGTGGTATTCAGAGTGTTACAGGGAGGAGTGTGGTATTCAGAGTGTTACAGTGGGGAGTGTGGTATTCAGAGTGTTACAGTGAGGAGTGTGGTATTCTGTGTTTCAGTGAGGAGTGTGGTATTGAGAGTGTTACAGTGAGGAGTGTGGTATTGAGAGTGTTACAGTGAGGAGTGTGGTATTGAGAGTGTTACAGTGAGGAGTGTGGTATTCAGAGTGTTACAGTGAGGAGTGTGGTATTCAGAGTGTTACAGTGAGGAGTGTGGTATTCAGAGTGTTACAGTGAGGAGTGTGGTATTCTGTGTTTCAGTGAGGAGTGTGGTATTCAGAGTGTTACAGTGAGGAGTGTGGTATTCTGTGTTACAGTGAGGTGTGTGGTTTTAAGAGTGTTACAGTGAGGAGTGTGGTATTCAGAGTGCGACAGTGAGGAGTGTGGTATTCAGAGTGTTACAGTGAGGAGTGTGGTATTCTGTGTTCCAGTGAGGAGTGTGGTATTCAGAGTGTTACAGTGAGGAGTGTGGTATTCAGAGTGTTACAGTGAGGAGTGTGGTATTCAGAGTGCTACAGTGAGGAGTGTGGTATTCAGAGTGTTACAGTGAGGAGTGTGGTATTCAGTGTTACAGTGAGGAGTGTGGTATTCAGAGTGTTACAGTGAGGAGTGTGGTATTCAGAGTGTTACAGTGAGGAGTGTGGTATTCAGTGTGTTACAGGGAGGAGTGCAGTATTCAGTGAGGAGTGTGGTATTCAGAGTGTTACAGTGAGGAGTGTGGTATTCAGAGTGTTGCAGTGAGGAGTGTGGTATTCAGAGTGTTACAGTGAGGAGTGTGGTTTTCAGTGTTACAGTGAAGAGTGCAGTATTCAGTGAGGAGTGTGGTATTCAGAGTGTTACAGTGAGGAGTGTGGTATTCAGAGTGTTACAGTGAGGGGCGTGGTATTCAGTGTGTTACAGTGAGGAGTGTGGTATTCAGAGTGTTACAGTGAGGAGTGTGGTATTCAGAGTGTTACAGTGAGGAGTGTGGTATTCAGAGTGTCACAGGGAGGAGTGTGGTATTCAGAGTGTTACAGGGAGGAGTGTGGTATTCAGTGTTACAGTGAGGAGTGTGGTATTCAGAGTGTTACAGTGAGGAGTGTGGTATTCAGAGTGTTACAGTGAGGAGTGTGGTATTCAGAGTGTTACAGTGAGGAGTGTGGTTTTCAGTGTTACAGTGAGGAGTGTGGTATTCAGAGTGTTACAGTGAGGAGTGTGGTATTCAGAGTGTTATAGTGAGGAGTGTGGTATTCAGAGTGTTACAGTGAGGAGTGTAGTTTTCAGAGTGTTACAGTGAGGAGTGTGGTATTCAGAGTGTTACAGTGAGGAGTGTGGTTTTCAGTGTTACAGTGAGGAGTGTGGTATTCAATGTGTTACAGGGAGGAGTGCAGTATTCAGTGAGGAGTGTGGTATTCAGAGTGTTACAGTGAGGAGTGTGGTATTCAGTGTTACAGTGAGGAGTGTGGTATTCAGTGTGTTACAGGGAGGAGTGCAGTATTCAGTGAGGAGTGTGGTATTCAGAGTGTTACAGTGAGGAGTGTGGTATTCAGAGTGTTACAGTGAGGAGTGTGGTATTCAGTATTACAGTGAGGGGCGTGGTATTCAGTGTGTTACAGTGAGGAGTGTGGTATTCAGAGTGTTACAGTGAGGAGTGTGGTATTCAGAGTGTTACAGGGAGGAGTGTGGTATTCAGAGTGTTACAGGGAGGAGTGTGGTATTCTGTGTTACAGTGAGGAGTGTGGTATTCAGTGTGTTACAGGGAGGAGTGCAGTATTCAGTGAGGAGTGTGGTATTCAGAGTGTGACAGTGAGGAGTGTGGTATTCTGTGTTACAGTGAGGAGTGTGGTATTGAGAGTGTTACAGTGAGGAGTGTGGTATTCAGAGTGTTACAGTGAGGAGTGTGGTATTGAGAGTGTTACAGTGAGGAGTGTGGTTTTGAGAGTGTTACAGTGAGGAGTGTGGTATTCAGAGTGTTACAGTGAGGAGTGTGGTATTCAGAGTGTTGCAGTGAGGAGTGTGGTATTCTGTGTTACAGTGAGGTGTGTGGTTTTCAGAGTGTTACAGTGAGGAGTGTGGTATTCAGAGTGCTACAGTGAGGAGTGTGGTATTCAGAGTGTTACAGTGAGGAGTGTGGTATTCTGTGTTACAGTGAGGTGTGTGGTTTTCAGAGTGTTACAGTGAGGAGTGTGGTATTCAGAGTGCTACAGTGAGGAGTGTGGTATTCAGAGTGTTACAGTGAGGAGTGTGGTATTCTGTGTTCCAGTGAGGAGTGTGGTATTCAGAGTGTTACAGTGAGGAGTGTGGTCTTCAGAGTGTTACAGTGAGGAGTGTGGTATTCAGAGTGCTACAGTGAGGAGTGTGGTATTCAGAGTGTTACAGTGAGGAGTGTGGTATTCAGAGTGTTACAGTGAGGAGTGTGGTATTCAGTGTTACAGTGAGGAGTGTGGTATTCAGTGTGTTACAGGGAGGAGTGCAGTATTCAGTGAGGAGTGTGGTATTCAGAGTGTTACAGTGAGGAGTGTGGTATTCAGAGTGTTGCAGTGAGGAGTGTGGTATTCAGAGTGTTACAGTGAGGAGTGTGGTTTTCAGTGTTACAGTGAAGAGTGCAGTATTCAGTGAGGAGTGTGGTATTCAGAGTGTTACAGTGAGGAGTGTGGTATTCAGTATTACAGTGAGGGGCGTGGTATTCAGTGTGTTACAGTGAGGAGTGTGGTATTCAGAGTGTTACAGTGAGGAGTGTGGTATTCAGAGTGTTACAGTGAGGAGTGTGGTATTCAGAGTGTTACAGGGAGGAGTGTGGTATTCTGTGTTACAGTGAGGAGTGTGGTATTCAGAGTGTTACAGTGAGGAGTGTGGTATTCAGTGTTACAGTGAGGAGTGTGGTATTCAGAGTGTTACAGTGAGGAGTGTGGTATTCAGAGTGTTACAGGGAGGAGTGTGGTATTCTGTGTTACAGTGAGGAGTGTGGTATTCAGAGTGTTACAGTGAGGAGTGTGGTATTCAGTGTTACAGTGAGGAGTGTGGTATTCAGTGTGTTACAGGGAGGAGTGCAGTATTCAGTGAGGAGTGTGGTATTCAGAGTGTTACAGTGAGGAGTGTGGTATTCAGAGTGTTACAGTGAGGAGTGTGGTATTCAGTGTTACAGTGAGGAGTGTGGTATTCAGAGTGTTACAGTGAGGAGTGTGGTATTCAGAGTGTGACAGTGAGGAGTGTGGTATTCAGTATTACAGTGAGGGGCGTGGTATTCAGAGTGTTACAGTGAGGAGTGTGGTATTCAGAGTGTTACAGTGAGGAGTGTGGTATTCAGAGTGTTACAGTGAGGAGTGTGGTATTCAGAGTGTTACAGTGAGGAGTGTGGTATTCTGTGTTACAGTGAGGAGTGTGGTATTCAGTGTGTCACAGTGAGGAGTGTGGTATTGAGAGTGTTACAGTGAGGAGTGTGGTATTCAGAGTGTTACAGTGAGGAGTGTGGTATTGAGAGTGTTACAGTGAGGAGTGTGGTATTCAGAGTGTTACAGGGAGGAGTGTGGTATTCAGAGTGTTACAGTGGGGAGTGTGGTATTCAGAGTGTTACAGTGAGGAGTGTGGTATTCTGTGTTTCAGTGAGGAGTGTGGTATTGAGAGTGTTACAGTGAGGAGTGTGGTATGGAGAGTGTTACAGTGAGGAGTGTGGTATTGAGAGTGTTACAGTGAGGAGTGTGGTATTCTGTGTTTCAGTGAGGAGTGTGGTATTCAGAGTGTTACAGTGAGGAGTGTGGTATTCAGAGTGTTACAGTGAGGAGTGTGGTATTCAGAGTGTTACAGTGAGGAGTGTGGTATTCTGTGTTTCAGTGAGGAGTGTGGTATTCAGAGTGTTACAGTGAGGAGTGTGGTATTCTGTGTTACAGTGAGGTGTGTGGTTTTCAGAGTGTTACAGTGAGGAGTGTGGTATTCAGAGTGCTACAGTGAGGAGTGTGGTATTCAGAGTGTTACAGTGAGGAGTGTGGTATTCTGTGTTACAGTGAGGTGTGTGGTTTTAAGAGTGTTACAGTGAGGAGTGTGGTATTCAGAGTGCGACAGTGAGGAGTGTGGTATTCAGAGTGTTACAGTGAGGAGTGTGGTATTCTGTGTTCCAGTGAGGAGTGTGGTATTCAGAGTGTTACAGTGAGGAGTGTGGAATTCAGAGTGTTACAGTGAGGAGTGTGGTATTCAGAGTGCTACAGTGAGGAGTGTGGTATTCAGAGTGTTACAGTGAGGAGTGTGGTATTCAGAGTGTTACAGTGAGGAGTGTGGTATTCAGTGTTACAGTGAGGAGTGTGGTATTCAGAGTGTTACAGTGAGGAGTGTGGTATTCAGAGTGTTACAGTGAGGAGTGTGGTATTCAGTGTGTTACAGGGAGGAGTGCAGTATTCAGTGAGGAGTGTGGTATTCAGAGTGTTACAGTGAGGAGTGTGGTATTCAGAGTGTTGCAGTGAGGAGTGTGGTATTCAGAGTGTTACAGTGAGGAGTGTGGTTTTCAGTGTTACAGTGAAGAGTGCAGTATTCAGTGAGGAGTGTGGTATTCAGAGTGTTACAGTGAGGAGTGTGGTATTCAGAGTGTTACAGTGAGGGGCGTGGTATTCAGTGTGTTACAGTGAGGAGTGTGGTATTCAGAGTGTTACAGTGAGGAGTGTGGTATTCAGAGTGTTACAGTGAGGAGTGTGGTATTCAGAGTGTTACAGTGAGGAGTGTGGTATTCTGTGTTACAGTGAGGAGTGTGGTATTCAGTGTGTCACAGTGAGGAGTGTGGTATTGAGAGTGTTACAGTGAGGAGTGTGGTATTCAGAGTGTTACAGTGAGGAGTGTGGTATTGAGAGTGTTACAGTGAGGAGTGTGGTATTCAGAGTGTTACAGGGAGGAGTGTGGTATTCAGAGTGTTACAGTGGGGAGTGTGGTATTCAGAGTGTTACAGTGAGGAGTGTGGTATTCTGTGTTTCAGTGAGGAGTGTGGTATTGAGAGTGTTACAGTGAGGAGTGTGGTATTGAGAGTGTTACAGTGAGGAGTGTGGTATTGAGAGTGTTACAGTGAGGAGTGTGGTATTCTGTGTTTCAGTGAGGAGTGTGGTATTCAGAGTGTTACAGTGAGGAGTGTGGTATTCAGAGTGTTACAGTGAGGAGTGTGGTATTCAGAGTGTTACAGTGAGGAGTGTGGTATTCTGTGTTTCAGTGAGGAGTGTGGTATTCAGAGTGTTACAGTGAGGAGTGTGGTATTCTGTGTTACAGTGAGGTGTGTGGTTTTAAGAGTGTTACAGTGAGGAGTGTGGTATTCAGAGTGCGACAGTGAGGAGTGTGGTATTCAGAGTGTTACAGTGAGGAGTGTGGTATTCTGTGTTCCAGTGAGGAGTGTGGTATTCAGAGTGTTACAGTGAGGAGTGTGGAATTCAGAGTGTTACAGTGAGGAGTGTGGTATTCAGAGTGCTACAGTGAGGAGTGTGGTATTCAGAGTGTTACAGTGAGGAGTGTGGTATTCAGAGTGTTACAGTGAGGAGTGTGGTATTCAGTGTTACAGTGAGGAGTGTGGTATTCAGAGTGTTACAGTGAGGAGTGTGGTATTCAGAGTGTTACAGTGAGGAGTGTGGTATTCAGTGTGTTACAGGGAGGAGTGCAGTATTCAGTGAGGAGTGTGGTATTCAGAGTGTTACAGTGAGGAGTGTGGTATTCAGAGTGTTGCAGTGAGGAGTGTGGTATTCAGAGTGTTACAGTGAGGAGTGTGGTTTTCAGTGTTACAGTGAAGAGTGCAGTATTCAGTGAGGAGTGTGGTATTCAGAGTGTTACAGTGAGGAGTGTGGTATTCAGAGTGTTACAGTGAGGGGCGTGGTATTCAGTGTGTTACAGTGAGGAGTGTGGTATTCAGAGTGTTACAGTGAGGAGTGTGGTATTCAGAGTGTTACAGTGAGGAGTGTGGTATTCAGAGTGTCACAGGGAGGAGTGTGGTATTCAGAGTGTTACAGGGAGGAGTGTGGTATTCAGTGTTACAGTGAGGAGTGTGGTATTCAGAGTGTTACAGTGAGGAGTGTGGTATTCAGAGTGTTACAGTGAGGAGTGTGGTTTTCAGTGTTACCGTGAGGAGTGTGGTATTCAGAGTGTTACAGTGAGGAGTGTGGTATTCAGAGTGTTATAGTGAGGAGTGTGGTATTCAGAGTGTTACAGTGAGGAGTGTAGTTTTCAGAGTGTTACAGTGAGGAGTGTGGTATTCAGAGTGTTGCAGTGAGGAGTGTGGTTTTCAGTGTTACAGTGAGGAGTGTGGTATTCAATGTGTTACAGGGAGGAGTGCAGTATTCAGTGAGGAGTGTGGTATTCAGAGTGTTACAGTGAGGAGTGTGGTATTGAGAGTGTTACAGTGAGGAGTGTGGTATTGAGAGTGTTACAGTGAGGAGTGTGGTATTCAGAGTGTTACAGTGAGGAGTGTGGTATTCAGAGTGTTACAGTGAGGAGTGTGGTATTCAGAGTGTTACAGTGAGGAGTGTGGTATTCTGTGTATCAGTGAGGAGTGTGGTATTCAGAGTGTTACAGTGAGGAGTGTGGTATTCTGTGTTACAGTGAGGTGTGTGGTTTTAAGAGTGTTACAGTGAGGAGTGTGGTATTCAGAGTGCGACAGTGAGGAGTGTGGTATTCAGAGTGTTACAGTGAGGAGTGTGGTATTCTGTGTTCCAGTGAGGAGTGTGGTATTCAGAGTGTTACAGTGAGGAGTGTGGTATTCAGAGTGTTACAGTGAGGAGTGTGGTATTCAGAGTGCTACAGTGAGGAGTGTGGTATTCAGAGTGTTACAGTGAGGAGTGTGGTATTCAGAGTGTTACAGTGAGGAGTGTGGTATTCAGTGTTACAGTGAGGAGTGTGGTATTCAGAGTGTTACAGTGAGGAGTGTGGTATTCAGAGTGTTACAGTGAGGAGTGTGGTATTCAGTGTGTTACAGGGAGGAGTGCAGTATTCAGTGAGGAGTGTGGTATTCAGAGTGTTACAGTGAGGAGTGTGGTATTCAGAGTGTTGCAGTGAGGAGTGTGGTATTCAGAGTGTTACAGTGAGGAGTGTGGTTTTCAGTGTTACAGTGAAGAGTGCAGTATTCAGTGAGGAGTGTGGTATTCAGAGTGTTACAGTGAGGAGTGTGGTATTCAGAGTGTTACAGTGAGGGGCGTGGTATTCAGTGTGTTACAGTGAGGAGTGTGGTATTCAGAGTGTTACAGTGAGGAGTGTGGTATTCAGAGTGTTACAGTGAGGAGTGTGGTATTCAGAGTGTCACAGGGAGGAGTGTGGTATTCAGAGTGTTACAGGGAGGAGTGTGGTATTCAGTGTTACAGTGAGGAGTGTGGTATTCAGAGTGTTACAGTGAGGAGTGTGGTATTCAGAGTGTTACAGTGAGGAGTGTGGTATTCAGAGTGTTACAGTGAGGAGTGTGGTTTTCAGTGTTACAGTGAGGAGTGTGGTATTCAGAGTGTTACAGTGAGGAGTGTGGTATTCAGAGTGTTATAGTGAGGAGTGTGGTATTCAGAGTGTTACAGTGAGGAGTGTAGTTTTCAGAGTGTTACAGTGAGGAGTGTGGTATTCAGAGTGTTACAGTGAGGAGTGTGGTTTTCAGTGTTACAGTGAGGAGTGTGGTATTCAATGTGTTACAGGGAGGAGTGCAGTATTCAGTGAGGAGTGTGGTATTCAGAGTGTTACAGTGAGGAGTGTGGTATTCAGTGTTACAGTGAGGAGTGTGGTATTCAGTGTGTTACAGGGAGGAGTGCAGTATTCAGTGAGGAGTGTGGTATTCAGAGTGTTACAGTGAGGAGTGTGGTATTCAAAGTGTTACAGTGAGGAGTGTGGTATTCAGTATTACAGTGAGGGGCGTGGTATTCAGTGTGTTACAGTGAGGAGTGTGGTATTCAGAGTGTTACAGTGAGGAGTGTGGTATTCAGAGTGTTACAGGGAGGAGTGTGGTATTCAGAGTGTTACAGGGAGGAGTGTGGTATTCTGTGTTACAGTGAGGAGTGTGGTATTCAGTGTGTTACAGGGAGGAGTGCAGTATTCAGTGAGGAGTGTGGTATTCAGAGTGTGACAGTGAGGAGTGTGGTATTCTGTGTTACAGTGAGGAGTGTGGTATTGAGAGTGTTACAGTGAGGAGTGTGGTATTCAGAGTGTTACAGTGAGGAGTGTGGTATTGAGAGTGTTACAGTGAGGAGTGTGGTTTTGAGAGTGTTACAGTGAGGAGTGTGGTATTCAGAGTGTTACAGTGAGGAGTGTGGTATTCAGAGTGTTGCAGTGAGGAGTGTGGTATTCTGTGTTACAGTGAGGTGTGTGGTTTTCAGAGTGTTACAGTGAGGAGTGTGGTATTCAGAGTGCTACAGTGAGGAGTGTGGTATTCAGAGTGTTACAGTGAGGAGTGTGGTATTCTGTGTTACAGTGAGGTGTGTGGTTTTCAGAGTGTTACAGTGAGGAGTGTGGTATTCAGAGTGCTACAGTGAGGAGTGTGGTATTCAGAGTGTTACAGTGAGGAGTGTGGTATTCTGTGTTCCAGTGAGGAGTGTGGTATTCAGAGTGTTACAGTGAGGAGTGTGGTCTTCAGAGTGTTACAGTGAGGAGTGTGGTATTCAGAGTGCTACAGTGAGGAGTGTGGTATTCAGAGTGTTACAGTGAGGAGTGTGGTATTCAGAGTGTTACAGTGAGGAGTGTGGTATTCAGTGTGTTACAGGGAGGAGTGCAGTATTCAGTGAGGAGTGTGGTATTCAGAGTGTTACAGTGAGGAGTGTGGTATTCAGAGTGTTGCAGTGAGGAGTGTGGTATTCAGAGTGTTACAGTGAGGAGTGTGGTTTTCAGTGTTACAGTGAAGAGTGCAGTATTCAGTGAGGAGTGTGGTATTCAGAGTGTTACAGTGAGGAGTGTGGTATTCAGTATTACAGTGAGGGGCGTGGTATTCAGTGTGTTACAGTGAGGAGTGTGGTATTCAGAGTGTTACAGTGAGGAGTGTGGTATTCAGAGTGTTACAGTGAGGAGTGTGGTATTCAGAGTGTCACAGGGAGGAGTGTGGTATTCAGAGTGTTACAGGGAGGAGTGTGGTATTCTGTGTTACAGTGAGGAGTGTGGTATTCAGAGTGTTACAGTGAGGAGTGTGGTATTCAGTGTTACAGTGAGGAGTGTGGTATTCAGAGTGTTACAGTGAGGAGTGTGGTATTCAGAGTGTTACAGGGAGGAGTGTGGTATTCTGTGTTACAGTGAGGAGTGTGGTATTCAGAGTGTTACAGTGAGGAGTGTGGTATTCAGTGTTACAGTGAGGAGTGTGGTATTCAGTGTGTTACAGGGAGGAGTGCAGTATTCAGTGAGGAGTGTGGTATTCAGAGTGTTACAGTGAGGAGTGTGGTATTCAGAGTGTGACAGTGAGGAGTGTGGTATTCAGTGTTACAGTGAGGAGTGTGGTATTCAGAGTGTTACAGTGAGGAGTGTGGTATTCAGAGTTTGACAGTGAGGAGTGTGGTATTCAGTATTACAGTGAGGGGCGTGGTATTCAGAGTGTTACAGTGAGGAGTGTGGTATTCAGAGTGTTACAGTGAGGAGTGTGGTATTCAGAGTGTTACAGTGAGGAGTGTGGTATTCAGAGTGTTACAGTGAGGAGTGAGGTATTCTGTGTTACAGTGAGGAGTGTGGTATTCAGTGTGTCACAGTGAGGAGTGTGGTATTGAGAGTGTTACAGTGAGGAGTGTGGTATTCAGAGTGTTACAGTGAGGAGTGTGGTATTGAGAGTGTTACAGTGAGGAGTGTGGTATTCAGAGTGTTACAGGGAGGAGTGTGGTATTCAGAGTGTTACAGTGGGGAGTGTGGTATTCAGAGTGTTAAAGTGAGGAGTGTGGTATTCTGTGTTTCAGTGAGGAGTGTGGTATTGAGAGTGTTACAGTGAGGAGTGTGGTATTGAGAGTGTTACAGTGAGGAGTGTGGTATTCTGTGTTTCAGTGAGGAGTGTGGTATTCAGAGTGTTACAGTGAGGAGTGTGGTATTCTGTGTTACAGTGAGGTGTGTGGTTTTCAGAGTGTTACAGTGAGGAGTGTGGTATTCAGAGTGCTACAGTGAGGAGTGTGGTATTCAGAGTGTTACAGTGAGGAGTGTGGTATTCTGTGTTACAGTGAGGTGTGTGGTTTTAAGAGTGTTACAGTGAGGAGTGTGGTATTCAGAGTGCGACAGTGAGGAGTGTGGTATTCAGAGTGTTACAGTGAGGAGTGTGGTATTCTGTGTTCCAGTGAGGAGTGTGGTATTCAGAGTGTTACAGTGAGGAGTGTGGAATTCAGAGTGTTACAGTGAGGAGTGTGGTATTCAGAGTGCTACAGTGAGGAGTGTGGTATTCAGAGTGTTACAGTGAGGAGTGTGGTATTCAGAGTGTTACAGTGAGGAGTGTGGTATTCAGTGTTACAGTGAGGAGTGTGGTATTCAGAGTGTTACAGTGAGGAGTGTGGTATTCAGAGTGTTACAGTGAGGAGTGTGGTATTCAGTGTGTTACAGGGAGGAGTGCAGTATTCAGTGAGGAGTGTGGTATTCAGAGTGTTACAGTGAGGAGTGTGGTATTCAGAGTGTTGCAGTGAGGAGTGTGGTATTCAGAGTGTTACAGTGAGGAGTGTGGTTTTCAGTGTTACAGTGAAGAGTGCAGTATTCAGTGAGGAGTGTGGTATTCAGAGTGTTACAGTGAGGAGTGTGGTATTCAGAGTGTTACAGTGAGGGGCGTGGTATTCAGTGTGTTACAGTGAGGAGTGTGGTATTCAGAGTGTTACAGTGAGGAGTGTGGTATTCAGAGTGTTACAGTGAGGAGTGTGGTATTCAGAGTGTCACAGGGAGGAGTGTGGTATTCAGAGTGTTACAGGGAGGAGTGTGGTATTCAGTGTTACAGTGAGGAGTGTGGTATTCAGAGTGTTACAGTGAGGAGTGTGGTATTCAGAGTGTTACAGTGAGGAGTGTGGTATTCAGAGTGTTACAGTGAGGAGTGTGGTTTTCAGTGTTACCGTGAGGAGTGTGGTATTCAGAGTGTTACAGTGAGGAGTGTGGTATTCAGAGTGTTATAGTGAGGAGTGTGGTATTCAGAGTGTTACAGTGAGGAGTGTAGTTTTCAGAGTGTTACAGTGAGGAGTGTGGTATTCAGAGTGTTACAGTGAGGAGTGTGGTTTTCAGTGTTACAGTGAGGAGTGTGGTATTCAATGTGTTACAGGGAGGAGTGCAGTATTCAGTGAGGAGTGTGGTATTCAGAGTGTTACAGTGAGGAGTGTGGTATTCAGTGTTACAGTGAGGAGTGTGGTATTCAGTGTGTTACAGGGAGGAGTGCAGTATTCAGTGAGGAGTGTGGTATTCAGAGTGTTACAGTGAGGAGTGTGGTATTCAGAGTGTTACAGTGAGGAGTGTGGTATTCAGTATTACAGTGAGGGGCGTGGTATTCAGTGTGTTACAGTGAGGAGTGTGGTATTCAGAGTGTTACAGTGAGGAGTGTGGTATTCAGAGTGTTACAGGGAGGAGTGTGGTATTCAGAGTGTTACAGGGAGGAGTGTGGTATTCTGTGTTACAGTGAGGAGTGTGGTATTCAGTGTGTTACAGGGAGGAGTGCAGTATTCAGTGAGGAGTGTGGTATTCAGAGTGTGACAGTGAGGAGTGTGGTATTCTGTGTTACAGTGAGGAGTGTGGTATTGAGAGTGTTACAGTGAGGAGTGTGGTATTCAGAGTGTTACAGTGAGGAGTGTGGTATTGAGAGTGTTACAGTGAGGAGTGTGGTTTTGAGAGTGTTACAGTGAGGAGTGTGGTATTCAGAGTGTTACAGTGAGGAGTGTGGTATTCAGAGTGTTGCAGTGAGGAGTGTGGTATTCTGTGTTACAGTGAGGTGTGTGGTTTTCAGAGTGTTACAGTGAGGAGTGTGGTATTCAGAGTGCTACAGTGAGGAGTGTGGTATTCAGAGTGTTACAGTGAGGAGTGTGGTATTCTGTGTTACAGTGAGGTGTGTGGTTTTCAGAGTGTTACAGTGAGGAGTGTGGTATTCAGAGTGCTACAGTGAGGAGTGTGGTATTCAGAGTGTTACAGTGAGGAGTGTGGTATTCTGTGTTCCAGTGAGGAGTGTGGTATTCAGAGTGTTACAGTGAGGAGTGTGGTCTTCAGAGTGTTACAGTGAGGAGTGTGGTATTCAGAGTGCTACAGTGAGGAGTGTGGTATTCAGAGTGTTACAGTGAGGAGTGTGGTATTCAGAGTGTTACAGTGAGGAGTGTGGTATTCAGTGTTACAGTGAGGAGTGTGGTATTCAGTGTGTTACAGGGAGGAGTGCAGTATTCAGTGAGGAGTGTGGTATTCAGAGTGTTACAGTGAGGAGTGTGGTATTCAGAGTGTTGCAGTGAGGAGTGTGGTATTCAGAGTGTTACAGTGAGGAGTGTAGTTTTCAGTGTTACAGTGAAGAGTGCAGTATTCAGTGAGGAGTGTGGTATTCAGAGTGTTACAGTGAGGAGTGTGGTATTCAGTATTACAGTGAGGGGCGTGGTATTCAGTGTGTTACAGTGAGGAGTGTGGTATTCAGAGTGTTACAGTGAGGAGTGTGGTATTCAGAGTGTGACAGTGAGGAGTGTGGTATTCAGAGTGTCACAGGGAGGAGTGTGGTATTCAGAGTGTTACAGGGAGGAGTGTGGTATTCTGTGTTACAGTGAGGAGTGTGGTATTCAGAGTGTTACAGTGAGGAGTGTGGTATTCAGTGTTACAGTGAGGAGTGTGGTATTCAGAGTGTTACAGTGAGGAGTGTGGTATTCAGAGTGTTACAGTGAGGAGTGTGGTATTCAGAGTGTTACAGTGAGGAGTGTGGTATTCAGAGTGTTACAGTGAGGAGTGTGGTATTTAGAGTGTTACAGTGAGGAGTGTGGTATTCAGAGTGTTACAGTGAGGAGTGTGGTTTTCAGTGTTACAGTGAGGAGTGTGGTATTCAGTGTGTTACAGGGAGGAGTGCAGTATTCAGTGAGGAGTGTGGTATTCAGAGTGTTACAGTGAGGAGTGTGGTATTCAGTGTTACAGTGAGGAGTGTGGTATTCAGTGTGTTACAGGGAGGAGTGCAGTATTCAGTGAGGAGTGTGGTATTCAGAGTGTTACAGTGAGGAGTGTGGTATTCAGAGTGTTACAGTGAGGAGTGTGGTATTCAGTATTACAGTGAGGGGCGTGGTATTCAGTGTGTTACAGTGAGGAGTGTGGTATTCAGAGTGTTACAGTGAGGAGTGTGGTATTCAGAGTGTTACAGTGAGGAGTGTGGTATTCAGAGTGTCACAGGGAGGAGTGTGGTATTCAGAGTGTTACAGGGAGGAGTGTGGTATTCAGAGTGTTGCAGTGAGGAGTGTGGTATTCAGTGTTGCAGTGAGGAGTGTGGTATTCAGAGTGTTACAGTGAGGAGTGTGGTATTCAGAGTGTTACAGTGAGGAGTGTGGTTTTCAGTGTTACAGTGAGGAGTGTGGTATTCAGAGTGTTACAGTGAGGAGTGTGGTATTCAGAGTGTTACAGTGAGGAGTGTGGTATTCAGAGTGTTACAGTGAGGAGTGTGGTATTCAGAGTGTTACAGTGAGGAGTGTGGTATTCAGAGTGTTACAGTGAGGAGTGTGGTATTCAGAGTGTTACAGTGAGGAGTGTGGTATTCAGAGTGTTACAGTGAGGAGTGTGGTTTTCAGTGTTACAGTGAGGAGTGTGGTATTCAGTGTGTTACAGGGAGGAGTGCAGTATTCAGTGAGGAGTGTGGTATTCAGAATGTTACAGTGAGGAGTGTGGTATTCAGTATTACAGTGAGGGGCGTGGTATTCAGTGTGTTACAGTGAGGAGTGTGGTATTCAGAGTGTGACAGTGAGGAGTGTGGTATTCTGTGTTACAGTGAGGAGTGTGGTATTCAGAGTGTTACAGTGAGGAGTGTGGTTTTCAGTGTTACAGTGAGGAGTGCAGTATTCAGTGAGGAGTGTGGTATTCAGAGTGTTACAGTGAGGAGTGTGGTATTGAGAGTGTTACAGTGAGGAGTGTGGTATTCAGTGAGGAGTGTGGTATTCAGAGTGTTACAGTGAGGAGTGTGGTATTCAGTGTGTTACAGTGAGGAGTGTGGTATTCAGAGTGTTACAGTGAGGAGTGTGGTGTTGAGAGTGTTACAGTGAGGAGTGTGGTATTCTGTGTTACAGTGAGGTGTGTGGTTTTCAGAGTGTTACAGTGAGGAGTGTGGTATTCAGAGTGCTACAGTGAGGAGTGTGGTATTCAGAGTGTTACAGTGAGGAGTGTGGTATTCTGTGTTACAGTGAGGTGTGTGGTTTTCAGAGTGTTACAGTGAGGAGTGTGGTATTCAGAGTGCTACAGTGAGGAGTGTGGTTTTCTGTGTTCCAGTGAGGAGTGTGGTATTCAGAGTGTTACAGTGAGGAGTGTGGTATTCAGAGTGTTACAGTGAGGAGTGTGGTATTCAGAGTGTTACAGTGAGGAGTGTGGTATTCAGTGTTACAGTGAGGAGTGTGGTATTCAGAGTGTTACAGTGAGGAGTGTGGTATTCAGAGTGTTACAGTGAGGAGTGTGGTATTCAGAGTGTTACAGTGAGGAGTGTGGTATTCAGAGTGTTACAGTGAGGAGTGTGGTATTCAGAGTGTCACAGGGAGGAGTGCGGTATTCAGAGTGTTACAGGGAGCAGTGTGGTATTCTTTGTTACAGTGAGGAGTGTGGTATTCAGAGTGTTACAGTGAGGAGTGTGGTATTCAGTGTTACAGTGAGGAGTGTGGTATTCAGAGTGTTACAGTGAGGAGTGTGGTATTCAGAGTGTTACAGTGAGGAGTGTGGTATTCAGAGTGTTACAGTGAGGAGTGTGGTTTTCAGTGTTACAGTGAGGAGTGTGGTATTCAGAGTGTTACAGTGAGGAGTGTGGTATTCAGAATGTTACAGTGAGGAGTGTGGTATTCAGAGTGTTACAGTGAGGAGTGTGGTATTCAGAGTGTTACAGTGAGGAGTGTGGTATTCAGAGTGTTACAGTGAGGAGTGTGGTATTCAGAGTGTTACAGTGAGGAGTGTGGTATTCAGAGTGTTACAGTGAGGAGTGTGGTTTTCAGTGTTACAGTGAGGAGTGTGGTATTCAGTGTGTTACAGGGAGGAGTGCAGTATTCAGTGAGGAGTGTGGTATTCAGAGTGTTACAGTGAGGAGTGTGGAATTCAGTGTTACAGTGAGGAGTGTGGTATTCAGTGTGTTACAGGGAGGAGTGCAGTATTCAGTGAGGAGTGTGGTATTCAGAGTGTTACAGTGAGGAGTGTGGTATTCAGTATTACAGTGAGGGGCGTGGTATTCAGTGTGTTACAGTGAGGAGTGTGGTATTCAGAGTGTTACAGTGAGGAGTGTGGTATTCAGAGTGTTACAGTGAGGAGTGTGGTATTCAGAGTGTCACAGGGAGGAGTGTGGTATTCAGAGTGTTACAGGGAGGAGTGTGGTATTCAGAGTGTTGCAGTGAGGAGTGTGGTATTCAGTGTTGCAGTGAGGAGTGTGGTATTCAGAGTGTTACAGTGAGGAGTGTGGTATTCAGAGTGTTACAGTGAGGAGTGTGGTATTCAGAGTGTTACAGTGAGGAGTGTGGTTTTCAGTGTTACAGTGAGGAGTGTGGTATTCAGAGTGTTACAGTGAGGAGTGTGGTATTCAGAGTGTTACAGTGAGGAGTGTGGTATTCAGAGTGTTACAGTGAGGAGTGTGGTATTCAGAGTGTTACAGTGAGGAGTGTGGTATTCAGAGTGTTACAGTGAGGAGTGTGGTATTCAGAGTGTTACAGTGAGGAGTGTGGTTTTCAGTGTTACAGTGAGGAGTGTGGTATTCAGTGTGTTACAGGGAGGAGTGCAGTATTCAGTGAGGAGTGTGGTATTCAGAGTGTTACAGTGAGGAGTGTGGTATTCAGTATTACAGTGAGGGGCGTGGTATTCAGTGTGTTACAGTGAGGAGTGTGGTATTCATAGTGTGACAGTGAGGAGTGTGGTATTCTGTGTTACAGTGAGGAGTGTGGTATTCAGAGTGTTACAGTGAGGAGTGTGGTTTTCAGTGTTACAGTGAGGAGTGCAGTATTCAGTGAGGAGTGTGGTATTCAGAGTGTTACAGTGAGGAGTGTGGTATTGAGAGTGTTACAGTGAGGAGTGTGGTATTCAGTGAGGAGTGTGGTATTCAGAGTGTTACAGTGAGGAGTGTGGTATTCAGAGTGTTACAGTGAGGAGTGTGGTATTCAGAGTGTTACAGTGAGGAGTGTGGTGTTGAGAGTGTTACAGTGAGGAGTGTGGTATTCTGTGTTACAGTGAGGTGTGTGGTTTTCAGAGTGTTACAGTGAGGAGTGTGGTAATCAGAGTGCTACAGTGAGGAGTGTGGTATTCTGTGTTCCAGTGAGGAGTGTGGTATTCAGAGTGTTACAGTGAGGAGTGTGGTATTCAGAGTGTTACAGTGAGGAGTGTGGTATTCAGAGTGTTACAGTGAGGAGTGTGGTATTCAGAGTGCTACAGTGAGGAGTGTGGTATTCAGAGTGTTACAGTGAGGAGTGTGGTATTCAGAGTGTTACAGTGAGGAGTGTGGTATTCAGTGTTACAGTGAGGAATGTGGTATTCAGAGTGTTACAGTGAGGAGTGTGGTATTCAGAGTGTTACAGGGAGGAGTGTGGTATTCAGTGTGTTACAGGGAGGAGTGCAGTATTCAGTGAGGAGTGTGGTATTCAGAGTGTTACAGTGAGGAGTGTGGTATTCAGAGTGTTGCAGTGAGGAGTGTGGTATTCAGAGTGTTACAGTGAGGAGTGCGGTTTTCAGTGTTACAGTGAAGAGTGCAGTATTCAGTGAGGAGTGTGGTATTCAGAGTGTTACAGTGAGGAGTGTGGTATTCAGTATTACAGTGAGGGGCGTGGTATTCAGTGTGTTACAGTGAGGAGTGTGGTATTCAGAGTGTCACAGGGAGGAGTGTGGTATTCAGAGTGTTACAGTGAGGAGTGTGGTATTCAGAGTGTTACAGTGAGGAGTGTGGTATTCAGAGTGTCACAGGGAGGAGTGTGGTATTCAGAGTGTTACAGTGAGGAGTGTGGTATTCAGAGTGTTACAGGGAGGAGTGTGGTATTCAGTGTTACAGTGAGGAGTGTGGTATTCAGAGTGTTACAGTGAGGAGTGTGGTATTCAGAGTGTTACAGTGAGGAGTGTGGTATTCAGAGTGTTGCAGTGAGGAGTGTGGTATTCAGAGTGTTACAGGGAGGAGTGTGGTATTCAGTGTTACAGTGAGGAGTGTGGTATTCAGAGTGTTACAGTGAGGAGTGTGGTATTCAGAGGCTACAGTGAGGAGTGTGGTATTCAGAGTGTTACAGTGAGGAGTGTGGTATTCAGAGTGTTGCAGTGAGGAGTGTGGTTTTCAGAGTGTTACAGTGAGGAGTGTGGTATTCAGAGGCTACAGTGAGGAGTGTGGTATTCAGAGTGTTCCAGTGAGGAGTGTGGTATTCAGAGTGTTACAGTGAGGAGTGTGGTATTCAGAGTGTTACAGTGAGGAGTGTGGTATTCAGAGTGTTACAGTGAGGAGTGTGGTTTTCAGTGTTACAGTGAGGAGTGTGGTATTCAGAGCGTTACAGTGAGGAGTGTGGTATTCAGAGTGTTACAGTGAGGAGTGTGGTATTCAGAGTGTTACAGTGAGGAGTGTGGTATTCAGAGTGTTACAGTGAGGATTGTGGTATTCAGAGTGTTGCAGTGAGGAGTGTGGTATTCAGAGTGTTACAGTGAGGAGTGTGGTATTCAGAGTGTTACAGTGAGGAGTGTGGTATTCAGAGTGTTACAGTGAGGAGTGTGGTTTTCAGTGTTACAGTGAGGAGTGTGGTATTCAGTGTGTTACAGGGAGGAGTGCAGTATTCAGTGAGGAGTGTGGTATTCAGAGTGTTACAGTGAGGAGTGTGGTATTCAGAGTGTTACAGTGAGGAGTGTGGTATTTAGTATTACAGTGAGGGGCGTGGTATTCAGTGTGTTACAGTGAGGAGTGTGGTATTCAGAGTGTTACAGTGAGGAGTGTGGTATTCAGAGTGTTACAGTGAGGAGTGTGGTATTCAGAGTGTCACAGGGAGGAGTGTGGTATTCAGAGTGTTACAGGGAGGAGTGTGGTATTCTGTGTTACAGTGAGGTATTCTGTGTTACAGTGAGGAGTGTGGTATTCAGAGTGTTACAGTGAGGAGTGTGGTATTCAGTGTTACAGTGAGGAGTGTGGTATTCAGAGTGTTACAGTGAGGAGTGTGGTATTCAGAGTGTTACAGTGAGGAGTGTGGTATTCAGAGTGTTACAGTGAGGAGTGTGGTATTCAGAGTGTTACAGTGAGGAGTGTGGTATTCAGAGTGTTACAGTGAGGAGTGTGGTATTCAGAGTGTTACAGTGAGGAGTGTGGTATTCAGAGTGCTACAGTGAGGAGTGTGGTATTCAGAGTGTTACAGTGAGGAGTGTGGTATTCTGTGTTACAGTGAGGTGTGTGGTTTTCAGAGTGTTACAGTGAGGAGTGTGGTATTCAGAGTGCTACAGTGAGGAGTGTGGTATTCTGTGTTCCAGTGAGGAGTGTGGTATTCAGAGTGTTACAGTGAGGAGTGTGGTATTCAGAGTGTTACAGTGAGGAGTGTGGTATTCAGAGTGTTACAGTGAGGAGTGTGGTATTCAGAGTGCTACAGTGAGGAGTGTGGTATTCAGAGTGTTACAGTGAGGAGTGTGGTATTCAGAGTGTTACAGTGAGGAGTGTGGTATTCAGTGTTACAGTGAGGAGTGTGGTATTCAGAGTGTTACAGTGAGGAGTGTGGTATTCAGAGTGTTACAGTGAGGAGTGTGGTATTCAGTGTGTTACAGGGAGGAGTGCAGTATTCAGTGAGGAGTGTGGTATTCAGAGTGTTACAGTGAGGAGTGTGGTATTCAGAGTGTTGCAGTGAGGAGTGTGGTATTCAGAGTGTTACAGTGAGGAGTGTGGTTTTCAGTGTTACAGTGAAGAGTGCAGTATTCAGTGAGGAGTGTGGTATTCAGAGTGTTACAGTGAGGAGTGTGGTATTCAGTATTACAGTGAGGGGCGTGGTATTCAGTATTACAGTGAGGGGCGTGGTATTCAGTGTGTTACAGTGAGGAGTGTGGTATTCAGAGTGTCACAGGGAGGAGTGTGGTATTCAGAGTGTTACAGTGAGGAGTGTGGTATTCAGAGTGTTACAGTGAGGAGTGTGGTATTCAGAGTGTCACAGGGAGGAGTGTGGTATTCAGAGTGTTACAGTGAGGAGTGTGGTATTCAGAGTGTTACAGGGAGGAGTGTGGTATTCAGTGTTACAGTGAGGAGTGTGGTATTCAGAGTGTTACAGTGAGGAGTGTGGTATTCAGAGTGTTACAGTGAGGAGTGTGGTATTCAGAGTGTTACAGTGAGGAGTGTGGTATTCAGAGTGTTACAGGGAGGAGTGTGGTATTCAGTGTTACAGTGAGGAGTGTGGTATTCAGAGTGTTACAATGAGGAGTGTGGTATTCAGAGGCTACAGTGAGGAGTGTGGTATTCAGAGTGTTACAGTGAGGAGTGTGGTATTCAGAGTGTTGCAGTGAGGAGTGTGGTTTTCAGAGTGTTACAGTGAGGAGTGTGGTATTCAGAGGCTACAGTGAGGAGTGTGGTATTCAGAGTGTTCCAGTGAGGAGTGTGGTATTCAGAGTGTTACAGTGAGGAGTGTGGTATTCAGAGTGTTACAGTGAGGAGTGTGGTATTCAGAGTGTTACAGTGAGGAGTGTGGTTTTCAGTGTTACAGTGAGGAGTGTGGTATTCAGAGTGTTACAGTGAGGAGTGTGGTATTCAGAGTGTTACAGTGAGGAGTGTGGTATTCAGAGTGTTACAGTGAGGAGTGTGGTATTCAGAGTGTTGCAGTGAGGAGTGTGGTATTCAGAGTGTTACAGTGAGGAGTGTGGTATTCAGAGTGTTACAGTGAGGAGTGTGGTATTCAGAGTGTTACAGTGAGGAGTGTGGTTTTCAGTGTTACAGTGAGGAGTGTGGTATTCAGTGTGTTACAGGGAGGAGTGCAGTATTCAGTGAGGAGTGTGGTATTCAGAGTGTTACAGTGAGGAATGTGGTATTCAGTGTTACAGTGAGGAGTGTGGTATTCAGTGTGTTACAGGGAGGAGTGCAGTATTCAGTGAGGAGTGTGGTATTCAGAGTGTTACAGTGAGGAGTGTGGTATTCAGAGTGTTACAGTGAGGAGTGTGGTATTCAGAGTGTTACAGTGAGGAGTGTGGTATTCAGAGTGTTACAGTGAGGAGTGTGGTATTCAGAGTGTTACAGTGAGGAGTGTGGTATTCAGTGTTACAGTGAGGAGTGTGGTATTCAGAGTGTTACAGTGAGGAGTGTGGTATTCAGAGTGTTACAGTGAGGAGTGTGGTATTCAGAGTGTTACAGTGAGGAGTGTGGTATTCAGAGTGTTACAGTGAGGAGTGTGGTATTCAGAGTGTTACAGTGAGGAGTGTGGTATTCAGAGTGTTACAGTGAGGAGTGTGGTATTCAGAGTGTTACAGTGAGGAGTGTGGTTTTCAGTGTTACAGTGAGGAGTGTGGTATTCAGTGTGTTACAGGGAGGAGTGCAGTATTCAGTGAGGAGTGTGGTATTCAGAGTGTTACAGTGAGGAGTGTGGTATTCAGTATTACAGTGAGGGGCGTGGTATTCAGTGTGTTACAGTGAGGAGTGTGGTATTCAGAGTGTGACAGTGAGGAGTGTGGTATTCTGTGTTACAGTGAGGAGTGTGGTATTCAGAGTGTTACAGTGAGGAGTGTGGTTTTCAGTGTTACAGTGAGGAGTGCAGTATTCAGTGAGGAGTGTGGTATTCAGAGTGTTACAGTGAGGAGTGTGGTATTGAGAGTGTTACAGTGAGGAGTGTGGTATTCAGAGTGTTACAGTGAGGAGTGTGGTGTTGAGAGTGTTACAGTGAGGAGTGTGGTATTCAGAGTGTTACAGTGAGGAGTGTGGTATTCAGTGTTACAGTGAGGAGTGTGGTATTCAGAGTGTTACAGTGAGGAGTGTGGTATTCAGAGTGTTACAGTGAGGAGTGTGGTATTCAGAGTGTTACAGTGAGGAGTGTGGTATTCAGAGTGTCACAGTGAGGAGTGTGGTATTCAGAGTGCCACAGTGAGGAGTGTGGTATTCAGAGTGTTACAGTGAGGAGTGTGGTATTCAGAGTGTTACAGTGAGGAGTGTGGTATTCAGAGTGTCACAGTGAGGAGTGTGGTATTCAGAGTGCTACAGTGAGGAGTGTGGTATTCAGAGTGTTACAGTGAGGAGTGTGGTATTCAGAGTGTTACAGTGAGGAGTGTGGTATTCAGAGTGTTACAGTGAGGAGTGTGGTATTCAGTGTGTTACAGGGAGGAGTGCAGTATTCAGTGAGGAGTGTGGTATTCAGAGTGTTACAGTGAGGAGTGTGGTTTTCAGTGTTACAGTGAAGAGTGCAGTATTCAGTGAGGAGTGTGGTATTCAGAGTGTTGCAGTGAGGAGTGTGGTATTCAGTATTACAGTGAGGGGCGTGGTATTCAGTGTGTTACAGTGAGGAGTGTGGTATTCAGAGTGTCACAGGGAGGAGTGTGGTATTCAGAGTGTTACAGTGAGGAGTGTGGTATTCAGAGTGTTACAGTGAGGAGTGTGGTATTCAGAGTGTCACAGGGAGGAGTGTGGTATTCAGAGTGTTACAGAGAGGAGTGTGGTATTCAGAGTGTTACAGGGAGGAGTGTGGTATTCAGTGTTACAGTGAGGAGTGTGGTATTCAGAGTGTTACAGTGAGGAGTGTGGTATTCAGAGTGTTACAGTGAGGAGTGTGGTATTCAGAGTGTTACAGGGAGGAGTGTGGTATTCAGTGTTACAGTGAGGAGTGTGGTATTCAGAGTGTTACAGTGAGGAGTGTGGTATTCAGAGGCTACAGTGAGGAGTGTGGTATTCAGAGTGTTACAGTGAGGAGTGTGGTATTCAGAGGCTACAGTGAGGAGTGTGGTATTCAGAGTGTTACAGTGAGGAGTGTGGTATTCAGAGTGTTACAGTGAGGAGTGTGGTTTTCAGAGTGTTACAGTGAGGAGTGTGGTATTCAGAGGCTACAGTGAGGAGTGTGGTATTCAGAGTGTTACAGTGAGGAGTGTGGTATTCAGAGTGTTACAGTGAGGAGTGTGGTATTCAGAGTGTTACAGTGAGGAGTGTGGTATTCAGAGTGTTACAGTGAGGAGTGTGGTTTTCAGTGTTACAGTGAGGAGTGTGGTATTCAGAGTGTTACAGTGAGGAGTGTGGTATTCAGAGTGTTACAGTGAGGAGTGTGGTATTCAGAGTGTTACAGTGAGGAGTGTGGTATTCAGAGTGTTACAGTGAGGAGTGTGGTATTCAGAGTGTTACAGTGAGGAGTGTGGTATTCAGAGTGTTACAGTGAGGAGTGTGGTATTCAGAGTGTTACAGTGAGGAGTGTGGTATTCAGTGTTACAGTGAGGAGTGTGGTATTCAGTGTGTTACAGGGAGGAGTGCAGTATTCAGTGAGGAGTGTGGTATTAAGAGTGTTACAGTGAGGAGTGTGGTATTCAGAGTGTTACAGTGAGGAGTGTGGTATTCAGTATTACAGTGAGGGGCGTGGTATTCAGTGTGTTACAGTGAGGAGTGTGGTATTCAGAGTGTTACAGTGAGGAGTGTGGTATTCAGAGTGTTACAGTGAGGAGTGTGGTATTCAGAGTGTTACAGGGAGGAGTGTGGTATTCAGAGTGTTACAGGGAGGAGTGTGGTATTCTGTGTTACAGTGAGGAGTGTGGTATTCAGAGTGTTATAGTGAGGAGTGTGGTATTCAGAGTGTTACAGGGAGGAGTGTGGTATTCAGAGTGTTACAGGGAGGAGTGTGGTATTCTGTGTTACAGTGAGGAGTGTGGTATTCAGAGTGTTACAGTGAGGAGTGTGGTATTCAGTGTTACAGTGACGAGTGTGGTATTCAGAGTGTTACAGTGAGGAGTGTGGTATTCAGAGTGTTACAGTGAGGAGTGTGGTATTCAGAGTGTTACAGTGAGGAGTGTGGTATTCAGAGTGTTACAGTGAGGAGTGTGGTTTTCAGTGTTACAGTGAGGAGTGTGGTATTCAGTGTGTTACAGGGAGGAGTGTGGTATTCAGTATTACAGTGAGGGGCGTGGTATTCAGTGTGTTACAGTGAGGAGTGTGGTATTCAGAGTGTTACAGTGAGGAGTGTGGTATTCAGAGTGTTACAGTGAGGAGTGTGGTATTCAGAGTGTTACAGTGAGGAGTGTGGTATTCAGAGTGTTACAGTGAGGAGTGTGGTATTCAGAGTGTTACAGTGAGGAGTGTGGTTTTCAGTGTTACAGTGAGGAGTGTGGTATTCAGTGTGTTACAGGGAGGAGTGCAGTATTCAGTGAGGAGTGTGGTATTCAGAGTGTTACAGTGAGGAGTGTGGTATTCAGTATTACAGTGAGGGGCGTGGTATTCAGTGTGTTGCAGTGAGGAGTGTGGTATTCAGAGTGTGACAGTGAGGAGTGTGGTTTTCAGTGTTACAGTGAGGAGTGCAGTATTCAGTGAGGAGTGTGGTATTCAGAGTGTTACAGTGAGGAGTGTGGTATTGAGAGTGTTACAGTGAGGAGTGTGGTATTCAGAGTGTTACAGTGAGGAGTGTGGTATTCAGAGTGTTACAGTGAGGAGTGTGGTATTCAGAGTGTTACAGTGAGGAGTGTGGTATTCAGTGTTACAGTGAGGTGTGTGGTATTCAGAGTGTTACAGTGAGGAGTGTGGTATTCAGAGTGTTACAGTGAGGAGTGTGGTATTCAGATTGTTACAGTGAGGAGTGTGGTATTCAGAGTGTCACAGTGAGGAGTGTGGTATTCAGAGTGCTACAGTGAGGAGTGTGGTATTCAGAGTGTTACAGTGAGGAGTGTGGTATTCAGAGTGTTACAGTGAGGAGTGTGGTATTCAGAGTGTTACAGTGAGGAGTGTGGTATTCAGAGTGTTACAGGGAGGAGTGCAGTATTCAGTGAGGAGTGTGGTATTCAGAGTGTTACAGTGAGGAGTGTGGTATTCAGAGTGTTGCAGTGAGGAGTGTGGTATTCAGAGTGTTACAGTGAGGAGTGTGGTTTTCAGTGTTACAGTGAGGAGTGCAGTATTCAGTGAGGAGTGTGGTATTCAGAGTGTTACAGTGAGGAGTGTGGTATTCAGTATTACAGTGAGGGGCGTGGTATTCAGTGTGTTACAGTGAGGAGTGTGGTATTCAGAGTGTCACAGGGAGGAGTGTGGTATTCAGAGTGTTACAGGGAGGAGTGTGGTATTCAGAGTGTTACAGTGAGGAGTGTGGTATTCAGAGTGTCACAGGGAGGAGTGTGGTATTCAGAGTGTTACAGGGAGGAGTGTGGTATTCAGAGTGTTACAGTGAGGAGTGTGGTATTCAGAGTGTTACAGTGAGGAGTGTGGTATTCAGAGTGTTACAGTGAGGAGTGTGGTATTCAGAGTGTTGCAGTGAGGAGTGTGGTATTCAGAGTGTTACAGTGAGGAGTGTGGTATTCAGAGTGTTGCAGTGAGGAGTGTGGTGTTCAGAGTGTTACAGTGAGGAGTGTGGTATTCAGAGTGTTACAGTGAGGAGTGTGGTATTCAGAGTGTTGCAGTGAGGAGTGTGGTATTCAGAGTGTTACAGTGAGGAGTGTGGTATTCAGTGTTACAGTGAGGAGTGTGGTATTCAGAGTGTTACAGTGAGGAGTGTGGTTTTCAGTGTTACAGTGAGGAGTGTGGTATTCAGTGTGTTACAGGGAGGAGTGTGGTATTCAGTATTGCAGTGAGGGGCGTGGTATTCAGTGTGTTACAGTGAGGAGTGTGGTATTCAGAGTGTTACAGTGAGGAGTGTGGTATTCAGAGTGTTACAGTGAGGAGTGTGGTATTCAGAGTGTTACAGTGAGGAGTGTGGTATTCAGAGTGTTACAGTGAGGAGTGTGGTATTCAGAGTGTTACAGTGAGGAGTGTGGTTTTCAGTGTTACAGTGAGGAGTGTGGTATTCAGTGTGTTACAGGGAGGAGTGCAGTATTCAGTGAGGAGTGTGGTATTCAGAGTGTTACAGTGAGGAGTGTGGTATTCAGTATTACAGTGAGGGGCGTGGTATTCAGTGTGTTACAGTGAGGAGTGTGGTATTCAGAGTGTGACAGTGAGGAGTGTGGTATTCTGTGTTACAGTGAGGAGTGTGGTATTCAGAGTGTTACAGTGAGGAGTGTGGTTTTCAGTGTTACAGTGAGGAGTGCAGTATTCAGTGAGGAGTGTGGTATTCAGAGTGTTACAGTGAGGAGTGTGGTATTGAGAGTGTTACAGTGAGGAGTGTGGTATTCAGAGTGTTACAGTGAGGAGTGTGGTATTCAGAGTGTTACAGTGAGGAGTGTGGTATTCAGAGTGTTACAGTGAGGAGTGTGGTATTCAGAGTGTTACAGTGAGGAGTGTGGTATTCAGAGTGTTACAGTGAGGAGTGTGGTATTCAGAGTGTTACAGTGAGGAGTGTGGTATTCAGAGTGTCACAGTGAGGAGTGTGGTATTCAGAGTGTTACAGTGAGGAGTGTGGTATTCAGAGTGTTACAGTGAGGAGTGTGGTATTCAGAGTGTTACAGTGAGGAGTGTGGTTTTCAGTGTTACAGTGAGGAGTGCAATATTCAGTGAGGAGTGTGGTATTCAGAGTGTTACAGTGAGGAGTGTGGTATTCAGTATTACAGTGAGGGGCGTGGTATTCAGTGTGTTACAGTGAGGAGTGTGGTATTCAGAGTGTCACAGGGAGGAGTGTGGTATTCAGAGTGTTACAGTGAGGAGTGCAGTATTCAGTGAGGAGTGTGGTATTCAGAGTGTTACAGTGAGGAGTGTGGTATTGAGAGTGTTACAGTGAGGAGTGTGGTATTCAGAGTGTTACAGTGAGGAGTGTGGTATTCAGAGTGTTACAGTGAGGAGTGTGGTATTCAGAGTGTTACAGTGAGGAGTGTGGTATTCAGAGTGTTACAGTGAGGAGTGTGGTATTCAGAGTGTTACAGTGAGGAGTGTGGTATTCAGAGTGTTACAGGGAGGAGTGCAGTATTCAGTGAGGAGTGTGGTATTCAGAGTGTTACAGTGAGGAGTGTGGTATTCAGAGTGTTGCAGTGAGGAGTGTGGTATTCAGAGTGTTACAGTGAGGAGTGTGGTTTTCAGTGTTACAGTGAGGAGTGCAATATTCAGTGAGGAGTGTGGTATTCAGAGTGTTACAGTGAGGAGTGTGGTATTCAGTATTACAGTGAGGGGCGTGGTATTCAGTGTGTTACAGTGAGGAGTGTGGTATTCAGAGTGTCACAGGGAGGAGTGTGGTATTCAGAGTGTTACAGGGAGGAGTGTGGTATTCAGAGTGTTACAGTGAGGAGTGTGGTATTCAGAGTGTCACAGGGAGGAGTGTGGTATTCAGAGTGTTACAGTGAGGAGTGTGGTATTCAGAGTGTTGCAGTGAGGAGTGTGGTATTCAGAGTGTTACAGTGAGGAGTGTGGTATTCAGAGTGTTACAGTGAGGAGTGTGGTATTCAGAGTGTTACAGTGAGGAGTGTGGTATTCAGAGTGTTACAGTGAGGAGTGTGGTATTCAGAGTGTTACAGTGAGGAGTGTGGTATTCAGTATTACAGTGAGGGGCGTGGTATTCAGAGTGTTACAGTGAGGAGTGTGGTATTCAGAGTGTTACAGTGAGGAGTGTGGTATTCAGAGTGTTACAGGGAGGAGTGTGGTATTCAGTATTACAGTGAGGGGCGTGGTATTCAGAGTGTTACAGTGAGGAGTGTGGTATTCAGAGTGTTACAGGGAGGAGTGTGGTATTCAGAGTGTTGCAGTGATACATTTTTTAAAATTCCCAGGTGCTGGAAGACATCACCCTGATGTGTGATTGTCTGTACCCGAACCCCTTACTGGGATTTTATCACCTTGTGCTGTGTGATTGTCTGTACCCGAACCCCTTACTGGGATTTTATCACCTTGTGCTGTGTGATTGTCTGTACCCGAACCCCTTACTGGGATTTTATCACCCTGTGCTGTGTGATTGTCTGTACCCGAACCCCTTCCTGGGATTTTATCACCTTGTGCTGTGTGATTGTCTGTACCCGAACCCCTTACTGGGATTTTATCACCTTGTGCTGTGTGAGCAACACCTCTCAGATAAATACTTCCCGTTTATTCACATTACATTGGAGCTTTTCTTTTTACGATATTTTGTGTAAATTTTTGCGCTCACCATGGTGAGGGATTTTCGTGGTGTAAATGGAACTCTCTCCATTTCACGCTCCCAATGTCAGCATCAAACAATCCCAGGGAAGGTACAGCACGGGTTAGATACAGAGTAAAGCTCCCTCTACACTGTCCCATCAAACACTCCCAGGACAGGTACAGCACGGGTTAGATACAGAGTAAAGTTCCCTCTACACTGTCCCATCAAACACTCCCAGGACAGGTACAGCACGGGTTAGATACAGAGTAAAGTTCCCTCTACACTGTCCCATCAAACAATCCCAGGGCAGGTACACCACGGGTTAGATACAGAGTAAAGCTCCCTCTACACTGTCCCATCAAACACTCCCAGGGCAGGTGCAGCACGGGTTAGATACAGAGTAAAGCTCCCTCTACTTTGCTCCAACTTCAGAAGACAGCCCTCTACTGCACGGGTTTGATATTTTCCATTTCCTTCGTCAGTCATCCTGGTGGTCTTTTACAATGAGATTTCCTGTTACATGCTGAACAAGTACAGCATCGGGTGATGGGCTCACATCCAAGCAGTGTTGGATTACAGCTCAATGTGTTTTGGACAGTCCCAGTTCACTTGGAATTGCACCGAGAGTGCCCAGACTAGTCTCACATAGTGTGGTCTGGATTTGAATCTGAATATGACAGCCCAATTTCTAACCCACTGTGGCAACTTCTCTTCCTACGTTTCTTTGACTTTAATTGATTGATGTTTATTGGGCAGATTAGCCCAATTCTCAGCCGATCAGAGTAAAGGATTCTGAACACCTGTAACCTAACACTAAACACAAAGTGGGGCGGTGGGAGGGGCAAGGCAAATGAAGGGATGACGCCTGCAGCAACGTGAAACAACCAATCATAAAATACTCAACACGAGTCAGATTATCCAAAAGCAGAGAGTCTAGGAGCAATCTAGATTTTAAGCAGGTGACCAACATGATGTTTTTAATCTATTAGCATGACTTTTTTTTAAAAATCTGCCTTTTAAGTTTCCTGGTGTCACACACCATTCATCCAATGAGGTTCACTAATTGGTGTGGAGAAATTCTCATCCTTGTTTTCAAATCCCCCCATGGCCTCGCCCCTCCCTATCTCTGTAACCTCCTCCAGCCCTATAACCCTCCGAGATCGCTGCGCTCCTCCAATTCTGGCCTCTTGTGCATCTCCGATTTTCTTCACCCCACCATTGGCGGCCGTGCCTTCAGCTGCCTCGGCCCTAAGCTCTGGAATTCCCTCCCTAAACCTCTCCGCCTCTCTCTCCTCCTTTAAGACGCTCCTTAAAACCTACCTCTTTGACCAATCTTGTCCTAATATCTCTTTATGTGGCTCGGTGTCAAATTTTTTGATGTTTTTGGTGTTTGATAACACTCCTGTGAAGCACTTTAGGACGTTTTATGATGTTAAAGGCGCTTTATAAATGCAAGTGGTTGTTAAATAATCCAAGTAACTCACCCGTTGGCCTCTCATTCCCTCTGGACGGGCAACTAGAACCCTACCCCCACCCCCCAGCAATACCACCGAAATTGGTAACTTTCCAAGTGGGGTATTCTTAATACGTACATCTGTCCCAGTAATCTACAGCAAGTGTTACTACACAAACACATGGCATTCACTATCAAGGCTGCCATTAATGTTTTAAAATCTTGAATGTGTTTTATTTTAAAATTTGATCTCAGCATATGGACATTTATTTTTTTTTGTTCATGGGATGTGGGCGTCGCTGGCGAGGCCGGCATTTATTGCCCATCCCTAATTGCCCTTGAGAAGGTGGTGATGAGCCGCCTTCTTGAACCGCTGCAGTCCGTGTGGTGAAGGTTCTCCCACAGTGCTGTTAGGAAGGGAGTTCCAGGATTTTGATCCAGCGACGATGAAGGAACGGCGATATATTTCCAAGTCGGGATGGTGTGTGACTTGGAGGGGAACGTGCAGGTGGTGTTGTTCCCATGTGCCGGCTGCCCTTGTGGTAGAGGTCGTGGGTTTGGGAGGTGCTGTCGAAGAAGCCTTGGCGAGTTGCTGCAGTGCATCCTGTGGATGGTACACACTGCAGCCACTATGCGCCAGTGGTGGAGGGAGTGATTGTTTAGGGTGGTGGATGGGGTGCCAATCAAGCGGGCTGCTTTGTCCTGGATGGTGTCGAGCTTCTTGAGTGTTGTTGCGGCTACACTCATCCAGGCAAGTGGAGAGTATTCCATCACACTCCTGACTTGTGCCTTGTTGATGGTGGAAAGGTTTTGGGGAGTCAGGAGGTGAGTCACTCACCGCAGAATACCCAGCCTCTGACCTGCTCTTGTAGCCACAGTATTTATGTGGCTGGTCCAGTTAAGTTTCTGGTCAATGGTGACCCCCAGGATGTTGATGGTGGGGGATTCGGCGATGGTAAGGCCGTTGAATGTCAAGGGGAGGTGGTTAGATTCTCTCTTCTTGGAGATGGTCATTGGCACTTGTCTGGCGCAAATGTTACTTGCCACTTATCAGCCCAAGCCTAGATGTTGTCCAGGTCTTGCTGCATGCATATTGTCCTTTCCTTGTTGCCCTGACAACTGAGTGGCTTAAGAGTTAACCACATAGTGTGGATCTGGAGTCACATGTTGGCCAGGCCAAGTAGGGGTGGCAAATTCCTTTCCCTAAACAACATTTGGGAACCAGTTGGGTTTTTACAACAATCTGGCAGGTTTTATAGTCATTTTCTGCTGCCATCCCACAAATTACCAGGTTAATGATTTCAATTTCACAACTTACCATGGTGGGATTTGAACTCCTGATCTCTGGGTTACCAGTAAAGTCCCAGGACTACACTACCATACCCCATAGACAGCCCTAAAAGCTGAGTTCCTGATTCCAGCTACAGCAGTCATCAAAGGTCACACATCCAACAGCTTGTGCATGGAGGCCCAAGAGTAGGTCACCAACCAGAACTTTAAGCCACAGACAGAAAGAGTTTGCATTTATATAGCACCTTTCACGTCCTCAGGATGTCCCAAAGCGCTTTACAGCCAATGAATTACTTTTGTCGGCAAACACAACAGCCAATTTGCGCACAAGGTCCCACAAACAGCAATGACATAAATGACTAGGTGGCCTGTTTTAATGATGTTGGTTGAGGGATAAATGTTGGCCAGGATACCAGGAGAACTCACCTGCTCTTGTTCCAATTGTGCCATGGGCTATTCCGCACCCACCTGAACAGGCAGACCGGGCCATGGTTTAATGTCTCATCCAAAAGGGAGCACCTCCGACAGTGCAGCACTCCCTCAGTACTGCACTGAAGTAGCAACCGAGAATATGTCCTCGCCTCTAGAGTGGGGGTTGAACCCACAACCTTCTGACTCAGAGGTGAGAGTGCTACCACTGAGTCTAGCTGATAAAAAGAGAGTCTTACTGCCAATCAGTTATGCTTCATGTACCTCATAAGCCATTTCTTTCAGTTTGTACATAGTCTGTGGAAGGAGTGGGCTGATTGGCCTTTTCTTGTTCCATACTTACAGAAATCAGTCAATCAAAATTGAGACCTCGATAGATTTTTTATTAGATAAGGGTATCAAGGGGTATGGATCAAAGACAGGTAAATGGAGTTGAGGTACAGATCAACCATAATCTAACTGAAAGGTGGAACAGGCTGGAGGGGCTGAATGGTCTCCTGCTCTTCCTATGTACCGAACGTGTAGCACTGTCTGTTACTACACTGCTCACTCAATTTCCTTCTTTAAATGAGCCTGTGGCCATCATGTTGATACCTTCATATACCTGCTTAAAATATGGCAGTCAACACAAGTTCTTTTCTCAGAGCTTTGGATAATTGATCTCGCCAACACCAAAAGAGAGTGTGATCATGCACATCATTTTTACCCATCTCATAGAACTGCTGTGTGTTGCCAGATGGTTCCAGCTCTGCAGCTAGCTGTGCGGGGTCTTGGGCGAAGGTGTTCACCGGTACTCCACTCTGACTTCCTGTTAGTGTGGAGCAGCACAAAATGAGGCTACGAGAAACAAAACTTTAGGACTGAAAAACCAAGGGACAAATAATAATAAAAATTTCATGTTATATTCTCCCCTCCACACCACACTACACACTAAAAGGCTGGGAAAGTATCCACGGTCATGTTTACGCCAATCCCATTCCACAACCAGCAAGATAAATGAGGCTAACTCTCCATTCTGGTCTTCCCTCTTTGTTCAGAAGTGATGCAGAACTATCTCAGCACCTCTCCCAAACAAACTGACTTGAATTGGGAACGTCAACCTGTGGGCACTATGGATGAGAACTTATGTTGCACCATTCCCAGCAAAAGAACATCGGTATAGTAACATGATGTGCCAAAGTGCAGGGCAAAGAGCTTTCATTGTGGCATCCTCCTAAAGTTCCTCTCAACAATACCCTCCTGGTTTGTTCAATTAATTATTAATTATTTGGTATAATTGCCAAATTAATTATACCAAACTTCTAGTGGTGAGAAACTCCTTTAGATGACTCACCAACTCACAAATAACCTGCTCACTGATGCTCAGTTTGGGTTCCGCCAGGACCACTCGGCTCCAGACCTCATTACAGCCTTGGTCCAAACAAGGACAAAAGAGCTGAATTCCAGAGGTGAGGTGAGAGCGACTGCCCTTGACATCAAGGCAGCATCTGACCGAGTGTGGCACCAAAGAGCCCTCGTAAAATTGAAGTAGAACCATAGAAAAGATACAGCATAGAAGGGGGCCATTCGGCCCATCGTGTCCGCGCCGGCTCGAAGAACAATCAGGTGCCCATTCTAATCCCACCTTCCAGCACCCGGTCCGTAGCCCTGCAGCTTACAGTACTTTAGGTGCAGGTCCAGGTACTTTTTAAAAGAGTTGAGGGTCCCTGCCTCTACCACCAATTCAGGCAGCGAATTCCATGCACCCACCACCCTCTGGGTAAAAAAGCTTTTCCTCATTTCCCCTCTAATCCTTCCGCCAATCAGCTTAAATCTATGTCCTCTAGTTCTTGAACTCTCCGCTAAGGGAAACAGATACTTCCTGTCTACTCTATCTAGACCGCTCATAATTTTGTACACCTCAATCAAGTCACCCCTCAGCCTTCTCTGCTCCAAAGAAAAACAACCCCAGCCTTTCCTAATGCTCTTAATGCTAAAGGGATCAAGGGATATGTGGAAAAAGCGGGAACAGGGTACCGAGTTAGACGATCAGCCGTGATCATTTTGAATGGCGGAGCAGGACCGAAGGGCCGAATGGCCTACTCTCGCTCCTATTTTCGATGTTTCTATGTTTCTATCCAATCTCTCCTCGTAGCTGCAATTTTCAAGCCCTGGCAACATTCTTGTGAATCTTCTCTGCGCTCTCTCCAGAGCAATTACGTCCTTCCTGTAATGTGGTGACCAGAACTACGCACAATACTCCAGCTGTGGCCTTACCAGCGTTTTATACAGTTCCATCATTACATCCCTGCTTTTGTATTCTGTACCTCGGCTAATAACGGAGAGCATTCTGTATGCCTTCTTCACAGCCTTATCTACCTGTACTCCCACCTTCAGGGACCTGTGCACATGCACTCACTCCAAGGTCTTTCACTTCCTCTACTCCTCTCAATATATTCCCGTTTACTGTTTGCCCTCCCTAAGTGCATTACCTCACACTTCTCCGGGTTGAACTCCATTTGCCACTTTTCCGCCCACTCCACCAACCCATTGATATCTTCTTGGAGTCTACAGCTATCCTCTTCACTATCAACTACACGGCCAATTTTTGAGTCATCTGCAAATTTGTCAATCATGCCCCCTACATTCAAGTCCAAATCATTAATATATACCACAAACAGCAAAGTCAATGGGAATCAGGGGGAAAACTCTCCAGTGGCTGGAGTCGTACCTAGCACAAAGGAAGATGGTAGTGGTTGTTGGAGGCCAATCATCTCAGCCCCAGGATGTTGCTGCAGGAGTTCCTCAGGGCTGTGTCCTAGACCCAACCATCTTCAGCTGCTTCATCAATGACCTTCCCTCCATCATAAGATCAGAAATGGGGATGTTCACTGACGATTGCACAGTGTTCAGTTCCATTCGCAACCCCTCAGATAATGAAGCAGTCTGTGTCCGCATGTAGCAAGACCTGGACAACATCCAGGCTTGGGCTAATAAGTGGCAAGTAACATTCGCGCCAGACAAGTGCCAGGCAATGACCATCTCCAACAAGAATGTAACCACCTCCCCTTGACATTCAATGGCATTACCATCGTCCAATCCCCCTCCATCAACATCCTGGGGGTCACCATTGACCAGAAACTTAACTAGACCAGCCACATAAATACTGTGGCTACAAGAGCAGGTCAGAGGCTGGGTATTCTGCGGCGAGTGACTCACCTCCTGACTCCCCAAAGCCATTCCACCATCTACAAGGCACAAGTCAGGAGTGTGATGGAATACTCTCCACTTGCTTGGATGAGTGCAGCTCCAACACTCAAGAAGCTTGACACTATCCAGAACAAAGCAGCCCGCTTGATTGACACCCTATCCACCACCCTAAACATTCACTCCCTCCAACACCGGCGCACAGTAGCTGCAGTGTGTACCATCCACAGGATGCACTGCAGCAACTCGCCAAGGCTTCTTCGACAGCACCTCCCAAACCCGCGACCTCTACTACCTAGAAAGACAAGGGCTGCAGGCACATGGGACCAACAGCACCTGCACGTTCCCCTCCAAGTCACACACCATCCCAACTTGGAAATATATCGCTGCTCCTTCATCGTCGCTGGGTCAAAATCCTGGAACTCCCTTCCTAACAGCACTGTGGGAGAACCTTCACCACACGGACTGCAGCGGTTCAAGAAGTCGGCTCACCACCACCTTCTCAAGGGCAATTAGGGATGGGCAATAAATGCTGGCCTTGCCAGCGACGCCCACATCCCATGAATGAATTTTTTAAAATGACACCCTCTACAGAGTGGCTAACTCCCCATCTGAAAGATGAGCAATATTAAGCAGATATTGAGAGAACTGGATAGAGGCAGACAAAGGTTGTGTTACCTTCAGCGTTGAGGACCAAGTCAACATCTGCGAAGAAAGATTGACCGTGATGCTGCCTGCCCACCTCTTTAAGGCTCCAATCTCTAATATTGTGGAAGGTTAATCCTATCATAGAGTAGGCCACAAGATCCATGGGTTTGGATTAAACTGAGTCCAGAAGCAAGAGATGGATTCTCTCTTAGCTTGTCAAATGGAACTGTTGCATTCCATATATGGGCAGACATAGTTCAGTTGCCGATGGCAACAAGCAGCGGCAGAGCTAAGTTTGGCCGACTGGGAGGGTTGGGGGTCATATTCAATATTTGGTGATTGGCAGGAAGGGGACCAAACTGAGAACTGGGGAATACTGACATTCCTGGTCCACAAGCCGAGCCAGGAGTCAAACAGACTTTCAGGCCAAACCTGGAAGAGAAGGTGGGTGACGGAGGTTCCTGGGTGCAAAATGGAGGCAGTCCTCCAGAGCTGTGTTGGCTGACCTCAAAATGATTAGGGGGAGGCATGACCTAACCCCCCCCCCCCTACTGGTAACAAGTAAAGCTCAATTTTAATGATGATTCCCATACGTTCATGGGTATTTCCAGTCATCTTCAAAACTTGTCTGCCCCAGAGAGATTGAATTTCAACTCAGTTTCAAAATAATGATTTACTAATCCCTCAAAATACATCAACATTGCCAAGTCTTCCATCACACTGACTGATTATCCCCAAGACAATACAACCTTACTGCTGTGACAGAATGACTGCTCCCCCACAACATGACAGCCCTATTGCTATGAACGGAATGTCCATATGACAAAGCTGACCTATTATCGGGTGACTGACTGACAGGTGTTTGACTGTTCCATTACAATGCCAACTTAATGCGGTGATATGTCTTTGTGTCTTGTTGGATTCATGTCCTCATGACAGTACACCCCAGTGAGTAACTGACAGCCCCACAAGAGTGCCCTTAATGTACATCACTCATTGTCTGCCTCCACGACATGACCTACTATTTATATTACTGCTCAACAGATCCACATAGACAAGAAAACTCAGGCAGTGCAAGCCGAATCTTCTGCTCCACATAAATCAGGTTTTGCACCTCAGAAGCCACATCTCTTGGGAGCCCAAGTTCCTCTGCTTCATAATCTGACTTTGCAGACAGCCACAAAAATATAACTTATTGGAACCATTTCTCATATTTGGGGGTAATGTACAAGAACATTTAGACTGAGGGCACCACTTACAGAAATTGCCAAACTCTGGCCGGATGGCTCAGTGTGTAAAGTCATTGAGTCATTCAGACCAGAAGGGAACAGGTTCGAGTCCTGGACTACGCTGAGATAGTTGACCTCGATGGCGGTAGCAGCAGCAGGTAGGTTTCAACAATTGGCCTCAGCACTCTTGCTCCAAAGAGGGGAAATCATCTAGAGTTTTCACTCTTAATTTTTAGCCAATAACCCTTAGTGGAAAGTGGACACCATTTGGAGATTACGTGAGGAGAGGATCACGCTCAGCAGGGATGCCCTCCACAGCTGAATAATCTTCTGAAACTTCTGCCAAGCTTAACTGGGTGAGGTACTCAGTGTGCTGGTGTCAGCGCAAGAGTTGGAACAGAAGGGGAAGAATTGGAGGGAGAAATAAAAACAACCGGATAAAAATTGCCACCTAAAGAATGTAATTGCCGTGCCTTTCATGGCACTTCGATACTAGACTTGCAGTTAGAGTTGGACGACTCGACGGTGCATACCAGCTCAGGTTATAAATGTCCACAACGGTCAGCTTTTACCTTCCACAGCCCTTTGGGCTCTGCAGGAAAATGCCTGACCTGCTTCCAAGCAGCAAGTCGCCTTCTGTCCTCTGCGTGTGTTTTATCTGCTTCGGGTAAACAATGAATTTCTACTGAGGAAAGGCAATTATTGGGGACTTTCCCGGGGATTCGCTGGCACCTGGCCTCGGAACGCTGCCCAGAAGCAATGCGACAAACAAGTGCATCACGGAAGTACTTAACCAGAAATTAGTTACAGTAGAGCCCTATCCCGGCCCGCACAGCCCCGTCCCAGTCACTGCCCCCACAGCCCCATCCCCATCGCACGCGACGAGCCCTGTCACGGCACACAGAGCCCCGTCCCCATCATGACACGCAGAGCCCTGCCACTATACACTAAGCCATGTTACTTTATACTGTCCTTGCATACTGATGTCTGTAAATACTGGTGTTTGCATAGAGAACCCTGTACAATGTTCCTGCATGTAGCCACCTGTGTACTGACCCCACATACAGTGCCTGGATACTGTCCCTGTAAACTGAGCCATGTATACTGTCCTCAAACACCATTACTGCTCAACAGCAATATGCTCTGTAGACTCCAGAGTCAGAAGCAGCTGCTCAAACAAGATCTGGTGCTTTTGTGACTTTACCATGAAGCAGGTCAAAGGTGACACTGGCCTCGATATTAACCTCCTCACGATGGGCGGGAGGTCGTGGGGGGGGGGGCAGGAGAAGTGGGTTAAAAAAACTGGGTACGCATCCCCAAACCGCCATGTATGTGTCCGTTGCTGTTTTTTTTTTTACAGCAGAGGATAGCGAGCCGTGCGAGTGTCCCGTCTTGGAGAGGTGGGGCATTTCATTATTTCAAGGGACTGCTCGCTCCACTCCTCTGTCACCCCAACACCCGCTCTCCTCCCCACGGCACCTTCCCGTGCGAGCACAGGAGATGCAACACCTGCCCCTTCACCTCCTCCCTTGTCACCGTCCAGGGCCCCAAACACTCCTTCCAGGTGAAACAGCGATTTACTTGTACTTCTTTCAATTCAGTATACTGTATCCACTGCTCACAATGCGGTCTCCTCTACACTGGGGAGACCAAACACAGACTGGGCGATCACTTTGCTGAACACCTCCACTCAGTCCGCAAGTGTGACCCTGACCTGCCGGTCACTTGCCATTTTAATTCCCGTCCCACTCCCACTCTGACCTCTCTGTCCTCAGCCTCTTACACTGTTCCAATGAAGCTCAACGGAAGCTCGAGGAACAGCACCTCATCTCTCGTTTAGGCACTTTACAACCTTCCGGACTCGACACTGATTTCAATAACTTCAGATCATAACCACTGCTCCCATTTTTCAGACAGCAGGTGCTGGTAATGGTTCTGCTGCTGCCATTTACAGCTTCTCTAGACCCATCATTTGTTTCTTTACTTGTCCCATTCCCACCCTCCTTGCCTCGCACCATCATCCCTTTTGTCATTTAATCACTCGCCTTCTACCCTATCACAGACCTTCCCTTTTGTTCTTTCTACCCCTCCCTCCCTTTCCCTGGTTCCGTACTTGCTCAAAAACTTTAACTCTTTAACGTCTTCCAGTTCTGTCAAAAGGTCTTCGACCTGAAACGTTAACTCTGTTTCTTTCTCCATAGATGCTGTCTGACTTGCTGAGGATTTCCAGCATTTTCTGCTTTTATTTCAGATTTCCACCATCCGCAGTATTTTGCTGTTCACTTCATCACATTGGCTCCCACGGTGCAATTGGGAGCCTGATTTAAATTTAACAGTTGTGGGCTGGGTTTCCCAGGAGTTGCTGGCTCCAGAAGGTAAGTGCGCTTTATGCACTCCTCGAGGGCTGGGGTGGGGGGGTGAGGGGAGGGAGGAGAGGAGGGTTGAAGGCACTCCTGCTCCCCTAACCCCCGATCTCCGGCCTGCCCCCCCACCCCCCCCGACTTGCTCCCCTGTCCTGACCCCACGATCCAACCTCCCCCAACCCCAATCTCTGAACCCCCAACCCCAATCTCCAGCCTGCCCATCGATCTCCGCCCCTCCCCAACCCCCGATCTCCAGCCTGCCCTCAGGTCTCCGGTCTGCCTTCTTATAATGAGGTCCTGACTTTAAATTCGGCAGGACCTCCGCGTCCACTTCACCGGCCTTGCTGGGTTTCCCCCGCACTACCCCGCAGCCTCCCCATAAATATCGGGGCAACTGAGCTATTCCGATTCCTCAGCCACCCTGTCTGAACCCTCAGCAAAAGTCGGATGCAGTGAGGGAATATCATAACCTCAAGAGAATAAAATCAGCCTCTTCACTCGGTTTACACACTGCCAAGCAGGTTCAGAGAACTGAGTAAACTTCTTTACCCAGAGAGTGGTTAGAATGTGGAACTCGCTGCCACAAGAAGTAGTTGAGGCAAACAGCATAGATGCATTTAAGGGGAAGCTCGATAAACACGAGGGAGAAAGGAGTAGAAGGATATGCTGATAGGGTGAGATGAAGTAGGGAGGGAGGAGGCTCGATTGGAGCATAAACACCGGCACAGAACTGTTGGTCCGAGTGACCTGTTTCTGTGCTGTAGATTCTATGTAGTGTGACAGGCAATAGCCAGCAGAGCTGTTGCTGCTTTTCCCTAGAGAAATAGATAGGAGACATTAATCTCCTGCGTTTCCCCATTGGTAATCTGGCCTGATCCCTGTAGTATACTGAAGATGCGAACGAGGCAGAATTTGGAATCACTGTTCATGATGGACAGGATAGAATTTGATTGTTTATTTTGGTGGGGGGGGGGGGGATGTGGAGAGGGAATACTTCTGATCAAAGATTAGATTAATCTTGCTTAAAGTGGAATTGGAATTACTGCGCCCTTCTGCTACTGCCGACATTACACCGTGGCTGCAAGACCATCCTAGTCTCTTACCTGCACCAGGTCCAGATTCTTCACCTTCATCCAGTAGCACTAACCTGAAAACAAACAAAACCGCATCACATGGAGAAACCTCATCATCCTACCATCTTATATCATAGTTCACTTAGCCTCCAACACCTGTACCAATAAAAATCACAGTTCAGGAGGCTAACTTAAGATAGTACCCGATGTATAGAAATGTTATGGAGAGTCAAAGCAAAATCTAAATACTAAATATCTAATGTACTGACGAGGGATCCTTCCGAGAACTCAAACTCTAGCCCTGTACGCCTTTAAAACACCTCCCTCGAACAGAGATATCATTGTTAGCGATATTAGCAGTTTACGCTAAACAGGTGATAAAATAGTGGAAAAGGGAATTCCATCATCTTCTCTAATCAGCAACAGTAATTTCTAGGCTTACTTAAGAGTTATTTTCAGTCCCTCTTCTTTTGTCTAAGTGTCTCCTCTCTGTGTGCCTTTCACATACTTTTGAGTATCCCTCTTTCGCTCTAAATCTCATTCTCTTTTAATCTGTGTGTCTGGCACTCTCTGTGCCTCTTGTGCTTTCTCTCCAGATGCTACTCCCTTTTTTCCCCTTCCCCTCAGGTCATGGAGACCTGGAAGCAAACCCGGGCCTCCAATCTCTGTTAGTCCCAGAAATTATCGTGTCTCTCTCTCTGGGAGTGACAGTCAAACAGGCCAGGCCAAAATATTTCCTGTGTTATACTTTCTCTGGTTCCCTCTTCACTTCTCTTGTCTTCTGCACCAATACCCTTTCTCCCTCCTTCCTTACTGGGCAGGTTCAGAGAATCTATTCCTCCACTCTTCCTTCACTCTGTTCTCTTCTTTCGCTTGTTTTTTCCCCTCTTTTACTTTCATGTTTTACTTCTATTTCTCTCTCCTTCACTTCTATATTGTGCTCTTCTTGTCCCTTCACTTTTCTTTCTCTCTCATCTCAATATTGTGCTGTTCTGGTTCCTTCACCTCTATACTGCACGCTCTCTGCTCTTTTACAACTGCTTCCCTCTCTCCCTCAACTCTTTATTGCGCTTTCCCTCTCTTTCACTTCTTTCTCTCTCTCTCTCCTCCATTCTGTTTCTCACTCTCCTCTATATTACGCTCCTGCTCTCATTCACTTCTCTCTCCTGCTCTCATTCACTTCTCTCTCCCCTTCACTTCTATTTCTCTCCCCTTGCTCCTCCACTTCTTTCTCTCTCCCCCTCTCCTTTATATTGCACTCTCCCTCCTCCACTTTACCTCTATATTGCACTCTCCCTCCTCCATTTCTGTTTCTCTGGCCTCTCCTACTTCTAAACCTTCTCTTTTCCTCACTTCTCTTTGCTGCTTGCTCTGCAACACATTATCCTCTATTTCTTCCAGCATTTAGGGGGATGGTGGTTGAAGCAGTCTAGAAGATGGGTGGTTGAAGCAGTCTAGAAGATGGGTGGGAGGGAGGGAGGGAAGGAGGGAACTGGTGGGGGCAAGTGATTTAGGAGGACAAGGAACTGGACCAGGACTTTAGGAACAGGGGGAGTGGGAGGGAGAGGGTCAGAAGCTTCAGAAACCAAGAACACAGCAGGCAACTGGCTGGAGCCAGCATGGAGACTGGGTGGGCACAGGACAGGGAATTGAAGGGGCTCTGGAACACAGGGACTGTCACATGAAGAAAGAAGCACATCCCTTCTCCTGTGTGTTGAAGCCCTAGCTGTACAGTTGTTACTGGAAATTGTAGTATTTTATATCAGAGACAGAAACTTTGTTTATTGCAGGGTGGAGTATGGGAGCAGAGAGTGTACCCAGAGCCCATACAATTCAGTGGAGTGGGCAGGGAACTTTTTAATCCCTCCCCCAAATTATTACATTTTTTAATCTGTTCAGTACATTATAAATAAATTATATATATATATTTTTAAGGTGTACGCGATACATAGTACACTTTCGTGATGGCATTGACCATAGAACCGTTTTTTGGTAAGAATGTGATTAGTTGTTTCTGTGACTAAGCCAAACAGCATTGACACTATATAGCTGGATCTGGGATCTGATTGATTAAAGAGACAGAGCACTTTTAGCCCAAGATTGGTCGAAGTTCTGGGATCGGATTGGTTGACCGCTGGTTCTGCAGTCTGATTGGTCGAAGTGACTCCACAGCACATCACCACATGGAACACATCACTTTTAATAAACGTACAACCTGAATTTATTTCCCTCTGTTCAGGGGCAGGAAGACATTGCAGCGCACTTTACATAAAGGTGTCCGCCTTGGCTCAGTGGTAGCATTCTCACCAGAGTCAGAAGTTTGTGGGTTCAAGGTGAACTTGAACACATAATCCAGGCTGACACTTCAGTGCAATACTGAGGGAGTGCTGCACTGTCTTTCGGATGAGACGTTAAACCGAGGCCTCATCTACTCTCTCGGTTGGTTATAAAAGATCCCAAGGTATTTTTCGAAGAGGATAAATGGCATTCTCTTGGTGTCCTGGCTAATATTTATCCCTCAAAACAATATCCCTTAATCAGATTATCTGGTCATTTACCTCATTGCTGTTTGTGGAGCCCACCTGAGAAGGCAGATGGGGCCTCAGTTTAACGTCGCATCCGAAAGACGGTATCTCTGACTGCAACACTTCCTCAGAACAGCACTGAAGTGTCAGCCTGGCTTATGTGCTCAAGTCTTTGGAATGGAGCTTGAACCCATGAACTTCTAACTCCGAGGCAAGAGTGCTACCGCTGAGCCAAGGCTTGATGTGGTCCACTCAGATCTGGCGATGAATGGCTAAACCAATTGTGCAGCAGGTACATCCAAGTCTGCGGCCCTTGGACTTGAGGGAGCAACAATGGGGGCCATACCAGGGGGAACGACCAAGGTGGGAGAGAATAATAGCTCCAAATACCCTGTCCTACACACTCTTCCTTCTATCTACATTTTTACTGAGTTGGAATCAAGATTCAATGCACTACTCTAATACAATTTTTCCCAGTACCTTAAGGTGTGGAACTCCTCACTTTGCTCAAGTCTTTCCTTCCTCCTAATCTATAAGCTTTTAATACCCAACCTCATCACATCCCATCAGTAGTTCCCATTTTACTTATCTTCTCCTTTACTCTTTTTAGTACTGGTGGTGTCCTGTACTATGGGCCTTGGCCCAGTCCCTTGCTGTCTCAGTAAGTTATTTTTGTTAATCATTGAGCATCGTTTATAATGATGCTCCTTAACAGGGAAGTGTATGATGAGGGTCTGCAGGAAACAATGCTGAGGCTATAGTCAGAGGTACAAATAAAATGCTGACATATATTCCTTGATGGAAGAACTAACTTTGAGTTGTTATATCACTTTCTTCGGAATTTCCTTTTGGAAGAAATAAATGGAAGAAAAACTACAAATAGGAATCATTACAGTCAGTCTTTACTGCCAATTAAAAACCTGTTTTGTTTAGGTTTTTTTTTTAAGTGTAAAAACAGGAGAAAATCAGTGGGGAAAAATTGGACCCCAAAAACCCAGGTAATTCAGAGGCAATCAGTTAAAAATAAAACACTTTTATTTTGAACATCACTGAAATTCAAGAAAACAAGCAAAAGACTTTTAAAAAGCATACAGTCAAACTAAATGACAACACCCAATTATTTACACAGTCCTACAACCTCCCTCACTGACTCTGGCTTCTTGTCCGCGCCCCCCCCCCCCCAGCTAACCATTGGTGGCCATGCCTTCAGCCAAGTACGCCCAGGTTCTAAAATTAGTGAACTTGTTCTTTGGTGTGTGACCTGAGTCAGCCTTTGATTGTTGACCTCAGTCTTCAGGAAGACTATCAGTGTGGTAACTGTATCAGTGCTCTGCTGCCTTTGCCCCATACCCAACTAGCAACAAAAGGCTTTCATCCTGCTTCTTGGGCGCCTCTTACAGCCAATTCATGCATGGAGACACGGGAGGTCAGGAAATGGTGTGTATCGTAGAAAGATCTAAAAAGCGGAGGAGGAAATAAAAATGCTCCTTCCCTCCAAAAAAAGCGCTTTCTTTTGGTTCCTGGGATTATCTCAGGGCATCTTACTGCAATCCTAGACTGTAGTCTGTGTTCTATGCTGGAATAGGGCTCGAGACTGAATTAAAAGCTGAAGGGATCACCTCGTACTTTTAGTATCTTGATATCCACTATTAAGAAACAGAACCTATTTGTTCTTGCATGTATCTATGAGACAGCATCTGGCCCCTTTAAAAAAAACTGTGCAGTACTGGAAATTTAAATCAAAATTAGATTATTGCACATCTGGTAGAAAAATACAGATCACTACTTTAATAAACTACCAAATGATATACAAGGTTGTTGAGGTAACCATTTGAGGACTGCAACAATATCTCACTGCCACCAAAGTCAAAGCACAGTAACAAGATCACTATTTTTCTTTTTCTAGAATTTATAATTATTCTTTGAGTCTGTACATTTAGCTCACTATAAATTAGAACATCAGTAGAATTTCATTGTTATAATCTCCAATTTTTCCTCTCCATCTCTCCTAAAGAGAGGTGTGTGTGTGTATATGTGTGTCCCTCCATTAGTACCAGCTGACTTCCAGTACCTCATCCAAAAGATCATTCTTCATGTGCAAACCCAGAGAGTGAGTGCCAGCTGGCTACTTGACCATGGAAGGCATCACAGCTCAGCCCAATCCTGCTCTCCACCCGATATCCATACACAGGCAAGAGTCGCTGGACAGTGATCAGGTGAGGGAACTTTGGCTCATTTTCCATTCCCCAGCCCAGGGTCAATAGTAGTGTCTAACTGCTGCTCCAGCTGAGATCAGCAAACTCAGCAGAGCCTGGGGGTCATGTCAGGGATCAATCTTGGCACTTGCCACTTACTGGGACGTATCACGTGCTGGCACGTGATTCTCCTCGTCTTCTAGAGGGAGAGCGAATATACGCTGTCAGAGCAAGACTCAGGCTATAAGCCAACGGGCAGTTTACTTAGTTACTAAACTGGTAAAAGTGCAGTACTACAGTGCATCTACATCAGTTACAACTTCTACTAATCACCCTGAATTGCCAAAACAAAAGATACTTCTCCTGCACTACCTCTCGATGCAAGATTGTGTTTAATGGATCAATCACTCACATCTTACGTGGTGGAACATTATAAGTCACTGGTCCAGCTCACACTCTCTGCTGGCTTCAGACTAACTGTTGAGCTGAGCCCACAGTCAGAAACTCCTGGGCACAGAGCTGTCCTTCAAAGGGACCTCACAGAATCATTGGCGCCACCCCTCGCATAGGCCTGACCTACATCTTCACCCCACAGACAGTTGTCAATCAAAGCCACAATTCCCAGGAGGGTCGCAAGTAAATAGGATCGCTTGATTTACTGATCTGTGTCAAATACTTTGAATTACCTGCTCAACAGGTTCCCATCTAGGTATAATGCAAACAATCAAACCACAAATACCAAGTACTCCTAGCACAATGCATATCACTGCATCCTGAGATACAAATATTAGCCAGACTGCAATGGGTATTCACTATAACTTGCAAAAACAGCTAGCAGTGACCTCAACCCTGCACCAACTATAAAGACACTAATAAAGAATCTAAGAAAGGCAAAGATGCTTCACTTTCATCACAGGGAGAACAGTCTATGGCCTTTTCTCACACTGGACTTTTTTATTCTTGTACAGCAGTGGTATTCACAATATAACCAGCATCCATTTGTGATCCTCTACCCTTTCATCTGTAGCATGTAGTGCTCCATGCATCTATAGTCTCTATTCATGGCATGTCTGATCCAGGTATCAGTGTGGTTTTCTTTTCATAATCTTCAGCAAAAGTCAGCAAGGGGATGCCACTATAGGGCAGAGTTACTGTCCCAAACAGTAAGTAGAATGGGCTGATTGAAATAGAATGGTTGTACTTATAATTTTTTTGGGCCTCCATTTTGCAACTGCCCATAATTGCAAGATTGAAATCAGGAGCTCACTGTGTGGGAAAAATTACAAGCAGGGAATACTGTGAATCATTCCCTTAGTGTGGTCCTCAACACTATTTGGGATTATGGCCATACCAAAAAATTAGTGAGTAACACTGACATATAATCTTCCTCAACCTCTGAACTTTCATCCTCCACATGCAAATGAATGGGCTCAGCAATAATGCCATGGACAAGCTCTCTTTAAGAGATTGACATATAGAGGCCACCTTGGTCAGATACTCTTCCCACCTCCCAACGTCTGGTCTGTATGGCATGGCGTTAGACCAGATGCTCCTTTTCCTACTGAAGCATCAGGGAAGGTGCAACAAGGAAATTTAAACGGCCACAAAATTAACAATAAGCAGCAAGGTGCACGCGACCAGAGGGAGCTTTGTGGGTTGTGATAGAATGAACGAGAAAGATCACACCTACATCAGGTGATGTAACATTCATTCAGTCTCCACAGGAAATGAATTTTATTAAAGCAGTACAAAATCATGGAGATAGAAGACTCTATGGCAGTGTTAAGGCCAGCTTGGAGAACAGCATGGAGGAAGTATATATCGGCTTGAATTGGCAGCTAAGATCATAATGCTCGTTATGTAAGTTAATCCATGCTTTGCCGATGATATCTAGGGAAACCATCTGCATATGGATCCAAGATGTTTGACTTTCCAAGTGCCTTTTGAGAGCCTGAATAGCATTGGGTGGTCACTAATTGAACTCCCCAACCAAAGAAAGGGAACAAACCCCAACTACTGCTTCATGGCAGATGAAATTTAATGCAGAGAAGTGTGAAGTGACGCATTTTGGTCAGAAGAATGAGGAGAGGCGATATAAACTAAAATGGTACAATTTTAAAGGGGATTGCAGGAATAGAGACCTGGGGGTTCACAAATCTTTGAAGGTGGCAGGACAAGTTGAGAAAGCTGTTAAAAAGCATATGGGATTCTGGGCTTTATTAACAGAGGCATAGAGTAGGAAGTTATGCTGAACCTTTATAAATCACAGGTTAGACCTCAGCTGCAGTATTGTGTTCAATTCTGCACGCCACACTTTAGGAAGGATGTCAAGGCCTTAAGAGAGGGTGCAGAAGAGATTTACAAGAATGATGGCCAGGGATGAGGAACTTCAGTTATGTGGAGAGATTGGATAATCTGGGGTTGTTCTCCTTAGAACAGAGGGTTAAGGGGAGATTTGACAGAGCTGTTCAAAATCATGAATGGTTTTTGACAAAGTAAATAAGGAGAAACTGTTTCCAGTGGCAGAAGGGTCGGCAACCAAAGGACACAGATTTAAGGTGATCGGCAAAAGAGCCAGAGGCGACATGAGGAAACATTTTTTTATGCAGTGAGTTGTAATGATCTGGAATGCACTGCCTGGAAGGGTGGTGGAAGCAGATTCAATAATAACTTTCAAAAGGGAATGGAATAAATACTTGAAGGGAAAAAATGACAGGGCTATGGGGAAAGAGCAGGGGAATGGGAGTAATTGGATAGCTTTCAAAGAGCCAGCACAGGCACGATGGGCCAAATGGCCGCCTCCTGTGCTGTACCTACTATGATACTATTCAACCGGCTGAGAGCCAATAACTCACACATGCATCTTTTCCAACAGGAGTCACTGGCTAGAAATCAGAAGTGGGAACCTGGGTTTCACCTTTCTAGCACGGGCACTGAGACCAGATGTACTGTCCTCGTTAAGATCAGCTAGTGCAGCACTTACTGGGAATCAAACCTCGGATCTTTTGGTTCTACATAGCCAGGACATGGTGCCTTTGCTAGGAATTGGGGAGCTTATTATCCATTAAACATGATAAAAGGAAAATAAAAGAAACACTTGCATTTATATAGCGCCTTTCACGACCTCAGGACATCCCAAAGCTCTGTACAGTCAATGAAGTACTTTTGAAGTGTAGTCACTGTTGTAATGTGGGAAACGTGGCAGCCAATTTGCGCACAGCAAGGTCCCAAAAATAACAATATGATAATGACCAGATAATCTATTTAGTGATATTGGTTATGGGATAAATATTGGCCCAGGACACCAGGGAGAATTCCCCAGCTCTTCTTCAAACAGTGCCATGGGATTGTTTACATCCACCTGAGAGGGCAGATGGGACCCTCAGTTTAATGTCTTGACTGAAAGATGACACCTCCGACAGTGCAGCACTCCCTCGGAACTGCACTGAGGTGTCAGTCTAGATTTTGTTCTCAAGACTCTGGACTGGGGCTTGAACCGATGACCATCTGACTCAGAGGGGAGAGTGCTACCATGGAGTGCAGGCTGGCATCTATGATGACACTCAGTCAATCCCATTTGGTATTTCAGGCCACTTGTGCAATGTGGATAACACATGTAAGCTCCCTTTCCAATTTATTCCAGCGTTTACAGATGTGAGGAAATTGTTCCACATATTGACCAATGGGCTAGAGTTATCCTCAGCTCCCAAGTCAATTTCAGCTGAATTCGGGCAGACAGTTGAGGAAGCTGGTAAGTGAAAACATCTGGAAGAACTTTTTCTTGCAGCACTGGAGATTGGAATAATCCGACGACTGAGCTCATCCACTATATACATGCCTTTACAGACATATGTTTTGTTGAAACATCTGTATATTGCTCATGCCTATTTCATAAACTGGCTAAAACATGCTCCAAGGCAGGCATAAAGTGAGTGTTTAGGCGATGCATTTGCTGCCCAGTGAGGTACCGCTATTCCACTTATCTCCTCCCCTGTTTGTGATTACAGCAATCTTTACTTACTTGTCTAGGTCGTCAGTTATGCATTCCTTCTCTTTCTCCTTTCTCTGGTTAAGCTCCTCCTCGGTCAGATGATTGAACGGGTCCTGTAAGCTCTGTACGTTTAAAAAGAAATAACCAAAACATTTAAAGTCTGAAGAGGATGCACTTTGTGGTTATTCTTAGGTCTAATATTGCACGGAGGAATGGATGATACCTGCTCTAATGTTACTGAGTGCTAGGGTATGAGGTGGCTGCTCCTTCACTCATCAGATTTTGAGGATAGCACTCAGGAAATACTATTTACACTCTCACCAGCAATCCACAAACATCACAAGGCTGGTACGGCTTCTGTCAGCAACCAATGACATTAATGTCAGCTGATGGTATCACGGCCCTGTCTGCCCTCTCGGGTAGGTGTAAAAGATCCCGGTGTCCTGGCCAACATTTACCTGTCAACCAAAACAGACTCATGGGTCATTTGTCTCACTGCTTTTTGTGGGGACATCGGCATTTCCCAACATTTGGGACGTCCTGAGGACACTATATAAAAATGCAGGTTCTTCCTTTTCTTTCAGCAGGCCTGTGCACTGACTGCAGATAATCCATGACCAACAGCACTGATCGAGGGACTGCAGTGTAAGATGAATTCTCTGCGGTGAGTGAGTCTAGCTGATCACTTGCTCCATGAGCGAGTTCTGACCATCCATTATTATTCTATTCATATATAAATATTCACTGGACTGTCACCAAATAAAACAAATTAATGAGAGTTTAAGATTCCCTCTAATTTTTTTTAAACCCCCCCCGCCCACCGCACTGCTCTCCCTGTGGCTTGGACGGCAGGCAAGAGGGCTGCTTCCAGGCCTTCGATCAGCTATAAAATCGACTACTAAGAGTTAACAGTGTGGCCTGGAGAAGATCGTCTTTCTTCCTAATGAAGCACAGTGACTATAGCAGAAAAGTAAATTGTTGATGGTGAAACCCTTTTGGGACGCGCTGAGACGTTGAAAGGCACTATATACATGAAAGTTCCTTCTTCTTTCTAAGGGTCGAGTAACAATTCAATACAAACTGGTGTCTGATTAAACACTGGTCATCACGGCACCACCTGGGGGCTGGTGGGATTGTAGCCACCGTTACACAAATGGATGGTATTATCTGGTTTGCTTTTCCATCTGCACTACAAGATTGAGGGCTCAAGCTACACTCATATTTATTGCTGACCTCCTAGTGCACTGTATGAATGGCCTAGACATCCAATGATGCCCACAATCGGTTGCAAGTGACTCAGGCTGCACATGATGTTTGTGCTGCCTGCGCATTTCAATGACACAGGCGTGCAGCCAGCGATACTCACTGGCTGCACGCCTGTAGGGGGAGGCTGGATATCAGATGTCTATGATGCCACTGAAAGGCAGCCTGCACCTGTTAAAGGGGAGGTGCATTCTGGCTCAAGACACCAGCAAAACACTTTGATTCTATAATTTCTTCATAGATAGAATCATAGAATGATACAACACAGAAGAAGGAGGGCATTCGGCCCATCGAGCCTGTGCCGGTTCTTTGCAAGAACTATCTAATTAGTCCCATTCCTCTTTCCCCGAAGCCCTACAAATTTTTCTCCTTCAAGTATTTATCCAATTCTCTTTTGAAAGTCAGTATTGAATCTGCTTCCACCACCCTTTCAGGCCGTGCATCCCGGATCATAATAACTCACTGTGTATAAACTTTTCTCCTCATCTCTCCTCTGAGGAGGCAGTGAGAGGACACCAAGATGCCCCGATGCTGCCTTGGAGGATCTGGTGCAGGTGACGGACAGGATGGACAGGCATCCTCTATCCCCATTCTGCTGAAAGCCCTCCAGGCATCAACCCAAGAGACAGGGGGAAGAAATTGCAGTGCATGTCAATGCCAGGCAAGAAATGTAATGATCTAACTAGAGTTGTTAAGGTAAGAAGACTGCTCCCATACTCTCTGCTCACAGCTGCACCAGCTTACCAGCGTCACAAGACTCCGCTCCCCACTTTCCTTCACACTCCTACAATCACTGCGCTGCACCTCCTTCTCCTCGTACTTACACAGTCACCACGATTACAACCCTCACTTAACCTCAACTCACATCTCACTTAAACAAATACATTCGGCTTCCGTTAAACATTGAACAGTTTCGTAAATTTTTAAAGCTCAGTTTTATAAAACTATAGAATCATAGAATGGTTACAGCCCAGGAGGGCGGCATCCAGGCCATGCAGGCTCTCTGCAAGAGCAATCCAGTTAGTCCCACTCTTCCCCCACCCTTTCCCTGTAGCCCTGCAATTTTTTTCCCTTCAAGTACTTATCCAATTTGCTTTTGAAAGCAATCATTGAATCTGCCTCCACCACCCCCTCAGGCAGTGCAATTCCAGATCATAACCACTCACTGTGTGAAAACGTTTTTCCTCATGTCACTTTTGGCTCTTTTGCCAATCACCTTAAATCTGTGTCCTCTGGTTCTCGACCCTTCCACCAATGGGAACAGTTTCTCTCTATCTACTCTGTTTAGACCCCTCATGATTTTGAATACCGCTATCAAATGTGTGATTGAGCCTGAGAAAAAAGACCAGCAATTCTTCTCTGCAAGATCTGACGAGCAGATAATTGCGTAGTTTCAGCATTGCTTGATACGAATCAGTCTTTTCCCAAATTTTCTTGTATTCTCACCTGGAGGTGCAGATTCAGGCCCCAGATATACCCCTCACACCCACACCCTGCCCCAGATAGACCCCTCACACCCACACCCTGCCCCAGATATACCCCTCACACCCACACCCTGTCCCAGATATACCCCTCACACCCACACCCTGCCCCAGATATACCCCTCACACCCACACCCTGTCCCAGATATACCCCTCACACCCACACCCTGCCCCAGATATACCCCTCACACCCACACCCTGCCCCAGATATACCCCTCACCCTGCCCCAGATATACCCCTCACACCCACACCCTGTCCCAGATATACCCCTCACACCCACACCCTGCCCCAGATATACCCCTCACCCTGCCCCAGATATACCCCTCACACCCACACCCTGCCCCAGATAGACCCCTCACACCCACACCCTGCCCCAGATAGACCCCTCACACACACACCCTGCCCCAGATAGACCCCTCACACACACACCCTGCCCCAGATAGACCCCTCACACCCACACCCTGCCCCAGATAGACCCCTCACACCCACACCCTGCCCCAGATATACCCCTCACACCCACACCCTGCCCCAGATAGACCCCTCACACCCACACCCTGCCCCAGATATACCCCTCACACCCACACCCTGCCCCAGATAGACCCCTCACACCCACACCCTGCCCCAGATATACCCCTCACCCTGCCCCAGATATACCCCTCACACCCACACCCTGCCCCAGATATACCCCTCACACCCACACCCTGTCCCAGATATACCCCTCACACCCACACCCTGTCCCAGATATACCCCTCACACCCACACCCTGCCCCAGATATACCCCTCACCCTGCCCCAGATATACCCCTCACCCTGCCCCAGATATACCCCTCACACCCACACCCTGCCCCAGATAGACCCCTCACACCCACACCCTGCCCCAGATATACCCCTCACACCCACACCCTGCCCCAGATATACCCCACACCCACACCCTGCCCCAGATATACCCCTCACACCCACACCCTGCCCCAGATAGACCCCTCACACCCACACCCTGCCCCAGATAGACCCCTCACCCTGCCCCAGATATACCCCTCACACCCACACCCTGCCCCAGATATACCCCTCACACCCACACCCTGCCCCAGATATACCCCTCACACCCACACCCTGCCCCAGATATACCCCTCACACCCACACCCTGCCCCAGATATACCCCTCACACCCACACCCTGCCCCAGATATACCCCTCACACCCACACCCTGCCCCAGATATACCCCTCACACCCACACCCTGCCCCAGATAGACCCCTCACACCCACACCCTGCCCCAGATAGACCCCTCACACCCACACCCTGCCCCAGATATACCCCTCACACCCACACCCTGCCCCAGATAGACCCCTCACACCCACACCCTGCCCCAGATAGACCCCTCACACCCACACCCTGCCCCAGATATACCCCTCACCCTGCCCCAGATATACCCCTCACACCCACACCCTGTCCCAGATATACCCCTCACACCCACACCCTGCCCCAGATAGACCCCTCACACACACACCCTGCCCCAGATAGACCCCTCACACCCACACCCTGCCCCAGATAGACCCCTCACACCCACACCCTGCCCCAGATAGACCCCTCACACCCACACCCTGCCCCAGATATACCCCTCACACCCACACCCTGCCCCAGATAGACCCCTCACACCCACACCCTGCCCCAGATATACCCCTCACACCCACACCCTGCCCCAGATAGACCCCTCACACCCACACCCTGCCCCAGATATACCCCTCACCCTGCCCCAGATATACCCCTCACACCCACACCCTGCCCCAGATATACCCCTCACACCCACACCCTGTCCCAGATATACCCCTCACACCCACACCCTGTCCCAGATATACCCCTCACACCCACACCCTGCCCCAGATATACCCCTCACCCTGCCCCAGATATACCCCTCACCCTGCCCCAGATATACCCCTCACACCCACACCCTGCCCCAGATAGACCCCTCACACCCACACCCTGCCCCAGATATACCCCTCACACCCACACCCTGCCCCAGATATACCCCACACCCACACCCTGCCCCAGATATACCCCTCACACCCACACCCTGCCCCAGATAGACCCCTCACACCCACACCCTGCCCCAGATAGACCCCTCACCCTGCCCCAGATATACCCCTCACACCCACACCCTGCCCCAGATATACCCCTCACACCCACACCCTGCCCCAGATATACCCCTCACACCCACACCCTGCCCCAGATATACCCCTCACACCCACACCCTGCCCCAGATATACCCCTCACACCCACACCCTGCCCCAGATATACCCCTCACACCCACACCCTGCCCCAGATATACCCCTCACACCCACACCCTGCCCCAGATATACCCCTCACACCCACACCCTGCCCCAGATAGACCCCTCACACCCACACCCTGCCCCAGATAGACCCCTCACACCCACACCCTGCCCCAGATATACCCCTCACACCCACACCCTGCCCCAGATAGACCCCTCACACCCACACCCTGCCCCAGATAGACCCCTCACACCCACACCCTGCCCCAGATATACCCCTCACCCTGCCCCAGATATACCCCTCACACCCACACCCTGTCCCAGATATACCCTTCACACCCACACCCTGCCCCAGATATACCCCTCACACCCACACCCTGCCCCAGATATACCCCACACCCTGCCCCAGATATACCCCACACCCTGCCCCAGATATACCCCACACCCTGCCCCAGATAGACCCCTCACACCCACACCCTGCCCCAGATAGACCCCTCACACCCACACCCTGCCCCAGATAAACCCCTCACACCCACACCCTGTCCCAGATATGCCCCAGATATACCCCTCACACCCTGCCCCAGATATACCCCTCACACCCTGCCCCAGATATACCCCTCACACCCACACCCTGTCCCAGATATACCCCTCACACCCACACCCTGTCCCAGATATACCCCTCACACCCACACCCTGTCCCAGATAAACTCCTCACACCCACACCATGTCTCAGATATACCCCTCACACCCACACCCTGTCCCAGATAAACTCCTCACACCCACACCCTGCCCCAGATATACTCCTCACACCCACACCATGTCTCAGATATACCTCACACCCACACCCTCCCCGAGATATACCTCACACACCGAGGCACTAAACCGGTTTCATTTTATGGGGAGTTCCCTTTGAATTCACACCTCAATCTTAGAGGGGAAAATAAATTGCCTAATTTGGCTGACCAGGGATAAGAAGGCAGTTAGATCCCATTATGGAGGGGCATTTGCTCAATTGTACTGAAGCGTTCATTAAAATTGTGTGTGCAACTTTGGCAATGGGCTCACTCATGCTAAAGAGAGCTTCAATAATTGGGTGCACTCTGTAATTCAGTGTCTCATTATCAACAAAATACAAATAAAGGTAATTAAAGAAACTCAAAGTCACAGATAGATGTGATGTGGAGATGCCGATGATGGACTGTGGTTGACAATTGTAAACAATTTTACAACACCAAGTTATAGTCCAGCAATTTTATTTTAAATTCACAAGCTTTCGGAGGCTTGAAGGAGGAAGCCTCCGAAAGCTTGTGAATTTAAAATAAAATTGCTGGACTATAACTTGGTGTTGTAAAATTGTTTACAGATAGATGTGGTATACAATACTGGAAAACAAGGGAAATCCCAGGTAAATGGTAAATGCTGAACTGTGATTTGTTGGGTATTCTGCTTGAAGATGGATACCACGGGATGTACTCTAATAGCACCTGAATTCTGATAGTGTGCTATTGGTATATTTGTAGCACACTATCAAATACACAAGGCAAAATCTGCACCTTGCACAGTGCCGAGAACAAGACTCTTTGTGGGTCCGACGGTGGATTTTGGAAACAGAGAAACTTGAGTCTCTTTCTTTTGGTCCTCTGATGGAGACTAACAGCACACTGGTGCAGTAAAAAGGGAGAGGATAAAGGAGATAGCAACGCTTGTAGGTTAATAGGTCTCTGCTTGAGCACCCCTGTCCGGAAGCCCAAGCACAAATATAAAAGTGCCTAAAATGGCCTTAGTGCTAGACACTGAATGAGCAACACCTGTATGTAAGACAGAATAGCCGGAATATCGCAACCAAATAAAAAGTTGCAGTCATGACCCTGACACTAAGACACAACCTTTTCCATTGAACACCATGGGTTTTTAAGGTGTTTTCAATGTTAGTAATTTATTCACCACTTCAGGAAGGTAACCCTGTCTGCTAGACTGACCATCTCAAGAGGCAGGCTATCGAATGGAGGCTGTATGAAGCACTGGGGTATATCTGGCCATCCATATGATATAGTGTCTGTCTATATGGGATGTGGGAGTCAGCTCATGCTCAAACGGAGAAGGTCGCAGAACCAAGTTTTGTTTTTGCTATTAGGGTTTGCCAAGAGGCCTGTCAGCTCCTCTGCTCAGATCTTATAAATTATCCTGATGTGAAAGGAACTAATGGGAAGACGTAAAGGAACTTTGCCTTCCAGTAAATCAAGAGGCCACCTAGTGCATAGTTTTAATGTAACAAAATCAGAGCTGTTTCTTATTTGGAAACATTACCATGAGACTGGTGTCAGAGTAATCCAGTGCTGTCTCATGATGAAGCCTCTATTCAGGTGTTCAAATTTTATTGCGGCTCAGTATTTTCTCTGTACCTCTGTGAGGTGCTCAGTAGAAAAGAGTCCATCATTTTGACAATACCAGTGAAGTACTTGCATGGTGATGAGACACAGACATTCGTTAGTGTGTTACAGGCCTGTTGCATAAAGGAAGGCAGCGATAACCAAACAACTTGATGCTCATCCCCAAACCTACTCACCAAAGATGGATGTCCCATTGTGAGGGAGGAGTTGTTCACTGGCCTTGAGTGTAGCCACAGTAAAATCAAAAGGTTTAAGACCACCAACTTAAGATGTCAGGTAGATCCTACTGTAAATAACAGAGCATGCCTCCAGGGCTACTATGTGAGAAGTTCTGGTTATAACAGTTTCATGAAGAGTTTTCCATCTGTACCATGAAAATGGCTGGTGTCATCAACTTGAAAAATTACTAATAGCTTTGCGCTACAAGCATATACCCAGCTAGGAAGTGGAAGCAAATGGACGAAATGGTCCTGCAGCAGTTTTGTGGCAGAGACTATAATTATAATGAGGATCAAGGCCGTGTGAAGTGCAAATCCTATGCACTGCTGACTATACTTGGGACTTCATTGATTGATGAAGAAACCCAACCTCTATCAGCCACATAACCTAACAGGCCAATGTCTGTGCAGCCGAAGTCCTAAGAAACAAATGGGTCCAGATATGAGTTAACATGTCGGTGCCATAGAGAAAGACTAGTACTGAGGACAAGCACTCCAGATGTTGACTTGAACGTTTATCTGAAAGTATATGTGCTTGATAATATTGCCAATCAGTCTCCAGACAGATTGCACGAACAATCTCTGGTAGTGTTGCCATCTTCAATTTCTGCTTCAGAAGGAAGTAGTTCAAGACCCTCTGCCGGAATGGAACCTTCTAATCCTCTTAGGCACTTCGAACATGGACTCCAAAATAGCGAGGAGCACAGCTTTGAGTTTTTTGGTCTGAAAGGATAGCAGAAGTGTCTGCATCTCTGCAACAAATTGCCATGTAGAGGTTAATATTCAAGAACCTTGTTCACACCAGATTAGCACGACAGACGGGATTGTTGTTTATCTATCTTCAGAGGATGGATAGTTAGCTTGCAATTACTATAAATTTTGTGTCTGATTGTTCTGTCTCGTCTGTCGTGCTAATCTGGTGTGAACAAGGTCCTTGAATATTAACCTCTACACAGCAATTTGTTGCTGACCATCTCTCTCTCCTTCAGACAAGTCAATTTGAACAAGACAGGCTGAGAAATTCTTTCAAAAAATTACCAGGGCAAATTAAATTTAAATACGTTTCTCAAATTCCAAAAGAACTGCCAATCAAACATATATACACAAATAAAACCCACTGAATGCTTGTATTTGAATTGAATGACTTGTCCCCTCACTCAAACATCTGACCAGATGCATCTATATTCTGGGGCTACTGATCAAGACAAGCAGGGCCATGGTTTTTAACCCCTCATAAGTAATGTAACAAAGAAAGAAGCCAATTCCAATATAAGTAAAATGCTTCATTTTTCATGCACCTTTCCCCCAATGTCAGAGAGCAAAGGAGCAACAATGGGACATGGGGATGAAGCAGTCTTGTCACCGTAACTAATGGAGTTGTGTGGACCCCAAAATGACCGTGATGTCGTCTCCTCAAACTTCTCAGCTGATGCACGTCACGGTTGAATCAGTGCCGACTTCTTGGGACATTCTTGAGCACAGTCCGCGGCCGGAAATTGCTCCTCTTTCTCACTTCTAAAAAGGAACCAAGTCCTCTTTCACGTGGTCAGCTTTGCTGCTGAGCTTGGAGAAGGCCTCACTATATCGGCAATTGTGTTACAGGCAACATAACGGTCATCATACTGGCCACTGGCAAGTATCGACGACAGTCCATGCAGACTTGGAAAGTAATTGCTGGCACTGACCAAAAACTGACTACAAGTCAAACAGGAGAAGTTCCGCCTGCGGCAGTGGGAGTCTCGCCTGACCAATACAAAACGCAAGAAGTAATCATCCTCCAATCGGGGCACCAACACCAACCAAACTTGTCAAAAAATTAAGTTAAACTGTAAAACTCTATGCAGAAGTAAACGTCATTAATATGAACAAATGTATTAACCTCTAACAAACAGATTCATTGAGTATCCTATGTTAAGAAGCAACGGTATGACCAACAGTTCAGAATAGGACCCTCAGAATCAAACTCTTAAAAGGCAAGTGCCCCAGTGTTGCGTTTCTCGGTTTGATGCTTTAGTAACGTGGTGAATTTTTCCATTTTTCACACCAGCCACCTTTTTGGCCCCTGTGATAGAAACTGCAAACTTAGTGATAATTAGTGGGCAGTTTTACTCTAGACGTGTGTCCAGTTAGATGTGGATTCAGCCTCAGGCTCCAGCGATGGAAGGACAAGGTGCTAACTCACCTTGATGCCCAATGCCTCTTAAAGCATATTATCTTGAGATTCAGCTTAAATTATTAAAAATGGTGGCCCCTTCCTATGACAGGGGTGTTCACTACTACCTCCCAAATACAGGAAAGATGTACAACTATTGGGAGTAGTGCAGGGGAGCACTACGAGGCTGATCTCTAGATTTAGGAAGGCTGGGTTACAAGGAAAGAGTGTCCACCCTGGGACTTTACTCTCCATGGAGTAGAGGAAGATGAGGGAGGGACTTGATTGAGGTCTTAAAGATTTTTGTGGGTATAAAGAACATGGATCCAGCAAGGTTCTTCTATTGGGGACAGGATTCAAGGGCCGAGGACTCAGTTTAAAGTTAACGGTGTCAAAGGAAAATAGGACATTTAGACAACTTTTTTTTTAAAGTAAGAGGGAGACAGAATTGTGGAAGAGATTACCAGCAAGGGTGGTGGAACAGAAAACCATGGTAGGGTTAAAAAAAGACTTGGTGAATGTGTGTTAGGAAAGGGGATACAGGGATATTAGTTACTGAATCATGAGGAAAAACCCGATGAGAGGTTTGCATGGGTAGGGTAGATGGACCAATGGTCTTTGCCTGGTCAGAACATTACTAGGCTACTATGAAATTACACCAAAATGTAAAACCAGTGTATAATCTTTCTCCTAAACAAAAAAAATCTGCTTCTAAAAAGGACTGTTGTCCACTTGGGGGATTTGGCTTCGTAAAATGAAGTTTTTAATTTCAAAAAGAAATTCCAATGTACCAATTATAGTCTTCAATATCATCTTCTGCCTTCAAGTACAAGAACAGATGTGAAAAATGATAGTGTGTGTGCAGGGACTCCATAGCAATGGGTCTTACTCAGTGAGGTATTACATGACCCACATTAATGCAGATGTTACAAGAGGTGATGTCAGGAGATATAACGAGCATGAAAGCAGCATTTTAAATTGGAGTAAATTAAAAGTAGTGACGCAGGTTAATAAGGCCATAAAAAAAGCAAACCAAACACTGGGGTTAATTTCCAGAGGGATAGAATTGAAAAAACAAAGACCGTTATGTTAAACTTGATCAGAACTTTGGTTGGATCACACTTGGAGAATTGTGAACAGTTCTGGTCTCCATATTATATAAAGGGATATAGAGGCATTGGAGAAGGTGCAAAAAAGGATTTACTAGGATGATACCAGAACTGAGAGGTTATACCTATCAGGAAAGATGGAACAGGCTGGGGCTCTTTTCTCTAGAAAAGCGAAGACTGAGGGGTGACCTGATAGAGATCTTTAAGATTATGAAAGCGTTTGATGGAGTAGATGTAGAGAAGATGTTTCCACTTGCAGGAGAGACCAGAACTAGGGGCCATAAATATAAGATAGTCACTGATAAATCCAATAGGGAATTCAGGAGAAACCTCGCTACCACAAGGAGTAGTGGAGGCGAATAGCATGGATGCATTTAAGGGGAAGCTAGATAAATACACGAAGAAGAGAGGAATAGAAAGATATGGTGATAGGGTTAGATGGAGCAGGGTGGGAGGAAGCTCGTGTGGAGCATAAACACCAGCATAGACCCGTTGGACCGAATGGCCGATTTCTGTGCTGTACATTCTATGTAATTCTATGTAAATAGGAGTGCTGAATCTCTGGCAGATAGATACAAGTTCTGATTAGCCTCAACCCCTCTGGAACTGATTAGTAATAATTTCTACTCACCTCTGATAGGTTCAAAAGCCAAAGGTCATTTTGTGAATGCACAGCAGATTCATTTTTGAAATAAAGGTTCTGAATGGGATTCTAACTCAATTCGGAGTTTCATTAAATCCATGTGGAGTGCAGACAGAAGGAGTTGGATGCAGTGTGGAGCATGATGGATTCTGAGCTACTGGAACTTTGGAAACATGTTAAAAAGGCAGCTAACCAAGGATGTACAAGGACAGAAATTATGATCGGCACTGTTCTTATATGAGCGCTTAATGCACTCGTACCAAACTCCTCTCTGCTATTTCAACACTGGTATTAACCTGTTTGAGATAAAATAAACACCTGCATTAAAAAGCACCCAGCGAAGTTTGGTGGTGTGTTAAATGCCCATACGAGATCTACATCGATTGTAATCTCGATCCTATAATGTAAGGTTAATTTTTTGTTGTTTTGATGGGTCAGAGAGAAAACTTGTGGGACCTTTTGTCATGAGATGAAATGGATGGGTTTGTGGAAGATCACAGGCTTGATGGGCTGAAGGGCCTCTTCCTGCTTCACGTTTTCTTACAGTCTTACCTTCAGTGCGGTAAATTTGTACGGCTGATAGCCCTTGAAACTCTCGTGAATCTGAGACATCATATGGGCAGTCCTCTCCCAGAAGTGAAGCAGTGTATTCTAGCGGAGGAAAGAAAAATACATTACTTCTAGGTGTACAAGGAGAAAATAGATACGGAGACCGAATGAAATTAAGAAAGAAAGGTGACATGATGGCAGTGCAAGGAATGGCAGGACACAGAATTGAGTCTGACTGGGCAAGTTCCTATTCTCAGACATGCCATCGGGGTAGGCACTGAGCAGATAGGATATCCTTCTGAATGGAGAGTAATGAGGGGGGCAGATGAGGGCGGGGGGGGGGGGGGGGGGGGAAGAAATGAGGAAGAGGATTACCTCAGCCCATTCTCAAGTACCTCCGAATAGTATTATCAACAGCAGCATTGACAAGCAAACTGATTGCCCACCTACTCAAGCAGGAAATGGCGCATCACCCAGGGAAAATAAGAGGGAGGGGGAGAAAAAAAAAGTTTTAAAATTGGACGAAAAATAAATACAATAGATAACAAAATATATTTGAACAATTCTTGATACAGAGCTCGCTCGTTAAGTTGCGACTCAATAATATGCAGATAGGGATACACTCATGGAGTGGGGCAAAGGAAAAGGCTGGCTTCACACTTACAGTACTGGACTATATGTAAGGGCATACAGGATATAGGGTATGGTAGTACTGTGGCTATGTTACTGGACTAGTAATCCAGGGAACGAGAGTTCAAATCCCACCATGCCAGTTTGAGAATTGAATTCAATTGGAAAAAAAGACAAAAACTGGAAATAAAAAGCTTGCGTCAGTAAAAGTCCTTTAGGGAAGGAGACGTGCCGTCCTTACACAGTCTGGCCGAAACATGACTGTCAACTGTCCTCTGAAGTGGCCTAGCAAGCCACTCCACTGTATCAGGGCAATAAATGCCAACCCTTGCAAATGTCGCCCACATCCCAAGAATGAATAATAACAAAACAGAATGGCCAGCCTACCAGATCAGACCTTTGAGAAGCTATGAGAATGTTTTAGGGATCAAGACAGCCCCCTTCCAAAAAAAAAACATCTTCAGCAGGTATTTGTAATTATTATTAGTTAAGCACTAACTGTACACTGTGCCAAATGATACTAATTATTCTAACAGGGTGATGCTGCCCTCTTAATTGACAAGTCAGGTACAGAAAGGGAAAAGCACAATTTCCCTGCAGAATGAGCACAGGCCCAAAGTTTGGAGAGGTCATTATGCCACTATCTAACAGCACCTTGGCTGTGTGATGTGTTCAGCTCTGAAGCCTCGTTACCTGGTAAGTGGCAAGTGACTGGGAGAGCAGGTTGCAACGACTCGCTCCGAGTAAGTCCACCTTCTGACACACGTCATTCTTTAGCTTGTCGAACTGAGCCTTGGTATTCCGCACTTGGGCCTGGACCTGGCATTGAAACACACAACAGGAGCATTGCTCAGCCATAGCCCAAGGACATACAATTAAAGGGAATAAAATGCATTCAGAGTTTTTCTTCTTAAAACATAACTGAATTTTCACAGGGCCATAGTCTGCAATTGACAGAAGTGTGTTTTGTTTCCACTAATTTTTCCTCTCCACTCCTCTCTTCGGAGGTAGGGTTCTATAGGTACCCAGCGCCTTCCCCAGTGCAGCCATTCGTCATGAGCGAGCCCAGTCGGTGACCATCGGCAGGCCATTCAACCATAAACTGCATCACAGCTGAGCCCAATCCAGTTCTCACCGGTCATCAACACACGTGCACTTCCCAGCAGGGGTCACACACAGCGATCCCCCCTCCCTGGCCCAAGCACTGAGGGTTAATTGTAGAGTTCCAACTGCTGCCCGAGCTGAGATCAGCCAATGAAAGGGAATTGTAATGCCTGGATCAGATTTGCATTTATTCACTTAGGATTGCGTGATCTGGACAAAGAAATTGAACATCTTCAAAGGCCCCAATAAATTATCTTTAAAGTCGATGATGTGAAATAAAACTTCAAAGAGCCGGCCTGTATCCAAACACTAATTAAAACAGAGTGCTCTCCTCCTCTGAGCAAAATCATCTTAAAAGACATCTGCCGAGCAAATTTCAGGCATGTGCTTAACATATTGACTCAGCCTGTTAATGATTTTGCTTTTTTTTTTAAAAAAGAAGAAATGACTATCACGGTGAATGGCTGGGAGCAGACTTCAGAGGCAAAGCCACGTTTAGTATTCCGAAAGCACGACGCAGATTTACATGGTGGAAAGCCATCTGTGGATGGTTCACTACCCAAGGGACAAGGGCAGGGGAGAAAGACAACTCAAAAAATTACCTGCTCACAAAGTCTCCACGGGTCTGCAACTGAAGGTTTGTGTTTGCTGAAAGGAGTATCAATATGGTGTGTATAACTACATCGCTTCTGTACTCACGAGCCAACAGTCTAACTTATACACAACATTAGTTTTGATGCCTTTGTTACCTCCAGACTCGACTACTCCAATGCTCTCCTGGTCGGCCTCCTATTTGCCACCCTCCGTAAACTTGAGCTCATCCAAACCTCTGCTGCCCATATCTTAACTCACTCCAAGTCCCATTCGCCCATCACCCGAGCTCGGTGACCAACATTGGCTCCCGGTCTGACAACGTCTCCATTTTAAAATTCTCATCCTGATGTTCAAATCCCTCCAGGGCCTCGCCCCTCCCTATCTCTGTAACCTCCCCCAGCCCTACAACCCTCCGAGATCTCTGCACTCCTCCAATTCTGGTCTCTTACACATCCCCGATTTTCATCGCTCCACCTTTGGCTGACGTGCCTTCAGCTGCCTAGACCTTAAGCTCTGGAATTCCCTCCCTAAACCTCTCTTCCTCTCTCTCCTCCAAGATGCTCCTTAAAACCTACCACTTCGACCACGCTTTTGGTTACCTGTCCTAATATCCCTTTATGTCTGATAATCGCTCCTGTGAAGCATCTTGGAACACTTTCACTACGTTAAAAGGTGCTATATAAATGCAAGTTGCTGTTGTAGCCTTCAACGCAGATCCCTGTGACGTCACCGAGGCCCTATCTGGTGGATATAAAAGGTCCCTTGGCACTATTCAAAGACAAACAGAGGCGTTCTCCTGGTGTCCTGGCCAACGTTTATCCCTCAATCAAAGCCCTCAAAGATAAATTAATAGGTCATTTATCTCATTACTGTTTGTGGGATGTTGCTGTGCACAAATTGGCTGCTATGTTTACCTACATTACAACAAGAGACTACACTTCAAAAGTATTTCATTGGCTGTGAAGTGCTTTGGGACGTCCTGAGGACAGCACTGTCCTTCAAAGGGGCTGCAAAGAATCATTGGCCCCATCCCTCTCACAGGCCTGACCCATGTCTTTACCCCACAGACACCTGCCAATCAAAACTACTACTCCCAAGTCATAGTCTCTGTGTACTGACTGCAGGTAATCCTTGACCAACTTGACTGCTGTGTAATGAGAGTCTAGCTGACCACTTGCTCCATGAGTTCTGACCATCTATTATTATTCTATTCATATAGAAATGTTCAATGGATTGTCACCAACTAAAATAAATTAATGAGAGTTTAAGATTCCCTTTAATTTTTTTTAAACCCCCCAACCTCGTTGCTCTCCCTGTGGCCAGGATGGCAGGTAAGTGGCCTGTTTCTAGACCTTTGACCAGCTGCTCTAAAATCGACAACCAAGAGTTAACAGTGCGGCACGGAGAAGATTGTCTCTCTTTTTAATGAAGCACACGGCTTCTATCTCCTCCTTCTCCATAATGGCAGCACTCAGAGTGGGACCTCAGCATGGAAAGGACTGCCGGCATAGAAAGAAAGAACTTGCATTTATGTAGCGCCTTTGACAACCTCAGGACGTCCCAAAGTTTTTAACAGCCAACGAAGTTCTTTTGAAGTGTAATCACTGTTGTAATGTAGGAAACTCAGCATCTGATTTGCGCACAGCAAGATCCCACAAACAGGATCATGATAATGACCAGATAATCTGTTTTAGTGATGTTGGTTGAGGGATATATATTGGCCAGGACACTGGGGAGAACTCTCCTGCTCTTCTTTGAATAGTGCTATGGGATCTTTTACAACTACCTGAAAGGGCAGACAGGGCCTCGGTTTAACATCTCAACTGAAAGTGCAGCGAAATTTACACGCCGGCTCGGAGAATCGTTGGGAGATTTTTTTTTCTCGTTGTATCGTACTGATACTGGAGTGCCAGCTGAGATTTTGTGCTCGAGTCTCTAGCGTGGGGCTTGAAACCACAACTATCTGACTCGGGCGAGAGAGCTACGACTGAACCACGGCCACACCTTAAGAATTGGTCCCGTCAATCCCCAGTGCTGAGCCGCTGCTCTCAGCTGCTGCGATACTGTGCCACCCACTTGTTTCCCGTTTTGTTGGGAGTGCAGAACCAAAGCGTTGCATATAACAAAAGATTTACAGTTGTGTCGGTACATTGCAACTATGAAAATAAATTAGATAATTCCAGTTTAGGAGTCTCATAAAAACAAGAAACTACATAGTGTATTACAAACCGCCTGTCTGTACACACACCACAAGAAAGTGTGTTATAATGTTCACAAGTTTTATTTGGAGATTACCATTGCATTTAAAACAAAGTGCTTGGAATGTCACAACAAACGTCTTCAGCATTCCGGGGTATGTTGACTGCCCACAAGATTAATGGCACTTACTCATGCATCTCTGAAGGAGTTTTTGCTGAGTATGTGCTTTGCCATGTCTACTTGTCCTGTTAGTCTGGGAAACCAATTCCACATTTCTTCACACCAACTGACCTCTCTGCCACAAGTTAGCAGGACTAAGCCAAATACCATGGTACACATCCAAAAGGTTCCTCAACTGCAATTTAGAACTGACAGACTGCAGCACCGTTTAATCTAAGCTGGAACAGTCAGTCAGTCAGTCAATTCAGGAAGGCTCTCAGTGAGCGAAAGCATTTCATGTGCTACTGCTTTTGCAACTCAATGAGAGTTCTGTAAACTATTAAAGCTCCTCCAATAGACTCCAAAACTCTGATTGCGTTTTGTTCTAAAGCATGGATAACTTAGATTACAGTATATAGTAACTAAACACTGGGATGATGCCAAACCCCAAAGAGACTGAGGCATTCCCACAGACAGTTCTCTAAGTAATGACAACCAGACTGTCAAGCATAGTCACACTCCAGGACAAGGATCCTTTTACCTCAATGACCAGGCGTATCGACTCCCCAGCATTTGGCTGAAAACTCATGATCTCACATCCTCCCGTCTAAGGATCGCAATCTACTGCCTGTTTCTCCTGGCATTTCTCTTCAGTAAGGAAAGCCCGCTACAAAATCTAACTGGGAACTATATAGAGGGTAGAACACTGAGCTTTTTTGATCCTATTAATATGTTGGTCGCGTCCATTACCACCACTGTGGTGGAACTAAGATTATTCGCTATTGCCACTGACAGGAAGTGGGAGGACAATACTCACTAAACCTTTGTCTGGAATGTGTAATTTGATCCCGTCTGCTGCAGAGTAATTCAAGTTCTCTGCAATGTGTAATTTGATCTGGTCAGTGTCAGGCAAGCTACAGAGTTCGGGGAACGCAAGGTGCCGACACCCCCGACTTCAGATAGGAAGGTACGAGGCCATGGAGGGATTTCAACATGAGGATGAAATCAAGGTGTTGGTGGACCAGGAGCCAATGTAGATCAGCGAGCACAGGGGTGATGGGGGAACAAGACTTGGTGTGAGTTAGGATACAGGCAGCAGAGTTTTGAATGAGCTCAAGTATATCGAGGATGAAAGATGGGAGGCCGGCCAGGAGAGCATTGGAATAGTCGAGTCTGGAGGTAACAAAGGCATGGATGAGGCTTTCAGCAGATGGGCTGAGGCAGGGGCTGAGATGGGCGATGTTACGGAGGTGGAAGTGAGTGATCTTTGTAATGGAGAAGATATGGGGTCGGGCGTTCAGCTCAGGGTCAATTAGGATGCCGAGATTGCAAACAGTCTGTTTCAGCCTGAGACTGTGCCCAGGGAGGGGGGTGGAATGAGTAGCGAGGGAATGGAGTTCGTGGCGGGGACCGAAGACAGCCACTACAGAAGTGAAAACAGCTGTTATCCCCCTCCTCCTAATGTCTGGTTGCCACAGGAATAGGAGTAGGCCATTCAGTCCCTCCAGCCTGTTCTGCCATTCAATTAGATCATGGCTGATCTGTATCTTAACTCCATCTACCCACCTAGGTTCCATAACCCTTCATACCCTTGTCAAGCAAAAATCTATCAATCTCAGTTTTGAAGTTTTCAATTGACCCTCAGCCTCAACAGCTTTATAGGGGACAAAGTTCTAGATTTCCGCTACCTTTTGTGTGAAATAGTGCTTCCTGACATCACCCCTGAACGGCCTCGCTCTAATTTTAAGGTCGTGCCCCCTTGTTCTGGACTCTCCCACCAGAGGAATTAGTTTCTCTCTATCTACTCTATCAAATCCTTCAATTATCTTAAACACCTCAATCAGATCACCCGTTAATCTTCTATACTCAAGGGAATACGAGCCTAGTCTATACAACCTGTCCTTATAATTTAACCCTTTTAGCCCTGGTATCATTCTGGTGAATCTGCGTCACACTGCCTCCAAGGCCAATAAATCCTTCCTGAGGTGCGGTGCCCTGATCTGAACACAGTACTTCAGATGGGGTTTAACCAGAGCTTTGTACAGCTGTAAGATAACTTCCACCCCTTTGTATTCCAGCCCTTGAGATAAAGGCCAACATTCCATTAGCCTTTTTAATTTTTTTTTGTTCCTGTCCGTTAGCTTTCTGTGGTATCTGTACTCCACAAAAAGGGTGAACCAACCATGGCTAACTAAGGAAGTCAAGGATGGTATCAGGTTAAAAGAAAAACATACAACATGGCAAAGATTACTGGTACGCCCAAAGATTGGGAAAACTTTAAAAACCAGCAAAGGATGACTAAAAGAATAATAAAGCGGGAGAAAATAAATTACGAGAGTAAACTAGCAAGAAATATAAAAACTGACAGTAAAAGCTTCTACAAGTATATAAAAAGGAAGAGGGTCGCTAAAGTAAACATTGGTCCCTTAGGGGATGAGACTGGGGAAATAATAAATGGAAAACAAGGAAATGGCAGAGGAATTGAACAGATATTTTGTATCTGTCTTCACAGTAGAAGACACTAATAATATCAATAATAGTAGAAAATCAAGGGGCAAAGGGGAGGGAAGAACTAAAAACAATCACTATCACTAGAGAAAAAGTACTAGGTAAACTAACGGGTCTAAAGGCTGACAAGTCCCCTGGACCTGATGGCTTGCATCCGAGGGTCTTAAAGGAAGTGGCTACAGAGATAGTGGATGCATTGGTTGTAATCTTCCAGAATTTACTGGACTCTGGAAAGGTCCCAGCGGATTGGAAAACCGCAAACGCAACACCCCTGTTCAAGAAGGGAGTGAGACAGAAAGCAGGTAACTATAGACCAGTTAGCCTAACATCTGTCATTGAGAAAATGCTAGAATCCATTATTAAGGAAGTAGTAGCAGGACATTTGGAGACTCATAATACAATCAAAGAGAGTCAACATAGTTTTATGAAGGGGAAATCATGTCTGACAAATTCATTAGAGTTCTTTGAGGAAGTAACGGGCAGGGTGGATAAAGGGGAACCAATGGATGCAGTATATTTGGATTTCCAAAAGGCATTCAGTAAGGTGCCACATAAAAGATTACGCATAAGATAAGAGCTCATGGTGTTGGGGGTAATATACTGGCATGGATAGAGGATTGGCTAACTAGCAGAAAACAAAGTCGGGATAAAAGGGTAATTTTCAAAATGTAGCTAGTGGGGTGCCGCAGGGATCAGTGCTGGGGCCTCAACTATTTACAATATATATCAATGACTTGGATGAAGGAACAGAGTGTCTTGTGGCCAAATTTGCTGATGATACAAAGATAGGTGGAAAAGTAAATTGCGATGAGGACACAAAAGTGTCTGCAAAGGGATATTGACAGGTTAAGCGAATGGGCAAAAATTTGGCAGATGGAATATAATGTGGGGAAATGTGAAGTCATCCACTTTGGGAGGAAAAAGAAAAAAGAAAAATATTATTTGAATGGAGAAATATTACAAAATGCTGCGGTACAGAGGGATCTGGGTGTCCTCATATATGAAACACAAAAAGTCAACATACAGGTGCAGCAGGTAATCCAGAAGGCAAACGGAATATTGGCCTTTATTTCTAGGGGGATGGAGTATAAAAGCAGGGAAGTCATGCTACAACTGTACAGGGTGCTGGTGAGACCACACCTGGAGTACTGCGTACAGTTCTGGTGCCCTTATTTAAGGAATTATATACTTGCATTGGAGGCAGTTCAGAGAAGGCTCACTTGGTTGATTCCGGGTATGGAAGGGTTGTCTTATGAGGACAGATTGAACAGGTTGGGTCTGTACTCATTGGAGTTTAGAAGAATAAGAGGCAATCTTATTGAAACATACAAGATTCTGAGGGGACTCAATAGAGTAGATGCTGAGAGGATGTTACCCCTCATGGGGGAATCTAAAACTAGGGGGCATAGTCTCAGAATAAGGGGTCGCCCGTTTAAGATGGAAATAAGGAGGAATTTCTTCTCCCAGAGGGTCGTGAATTTTTGGAATTCTTTACCCCAAAAAGCTGTGTCATTGAATACATTCAAGGCTGAGTTAGTCAAATTTCTGATCAGCAAGGGAGTCAAAGGATATGGGGAAAAGGTGGGAAAGTGGAGTTAAGATAAAAATCAGATCAGTCATAATCTCATTAAATGGTGGAGCAGGCTCGAGGGGCCGAATGGCCTACTCCTGCTCCTATCTCGTATGGTCTTATGGTCTGTACTTGGACCCCAAAATCTCTCTGCTCAACCACAATTCCTAGCTTCTCACCATTTAGAAAATATTCTGATTTATTTTTCTTGGGTTCAAAGTGGATGACCTCACACTTTCCCACATTAAACTCCATCTACCACTTTGCCCACTCACTTAATCTATAAACATCCCTTTGCAACTTTCTGCTCCCTTCTACACTATTTACTGTGCCACCTAACTTAGTGTCGTCAGCAAACCTGGATATACGGCCCTCTATTCCTTCATCCAAGTCATTTATAAATAGTGAAAAGCTGAGGCCTCAGTACAGATCCCTGAGGGACACCACTAGTCGCATCCGGCCAATTTGAGTACATACCCATTATCCCTACTCTCTGTCGCCTACCTCCTAACCAATTCCTTATCCAAGCCAATAGGTTGCCTCCAATTCCATGCGCTCTCATTTTTGTTAACAGTCTCTTATGTGGAACTTTGTTGAATGCTATCAGCATGATCTGTAAAAACTCCAACAAAACTTCTGCCTGCTGGAGAAGCGAGGTCTCCACAGTGAGCAGCCTCCCAACCCTGCTCTGACTGTGAAAACCCTCCACGCCAGGCCACACAAACAGCAATGAGATAATGACCAGATAATCTGTTTTAGGTGTTGGTTGAGGTATAAATATTGGCCAGGGCGCCAGGGAAAACTCCCCTGCTCTTCTTCAAATAGTGCTGTGGGATCTTTTATGTCCACCTGAGGGGACAGTTTAACGTCTCATCTGAAAGACGGCCCCTCCGAGAGTGCAACACTCCTTCAGTACTGGCACTGTAGTGTCAGCCTGCGTTTGGTGCTCAAGTCTCTGGAGTGAGACTTGATCCCACAACCCTCTGACTCAGAGGCAAGAGTGCTACCACTGAGCCACGGCTGACACTCTCATACTTCCCAATGAACTGAAGCCAGCAGGGAATGGTGACAGAAAGTGAAGACTGGTGGTCCTTAGTGATTCTGTAGAGCCTGACCACTTTAAAGGACGCTCAGCCCACTTGGTTTACGTGACCAAGGTTGATGAACAAAATTCGAGTCTCATAAAATCCTGATGAAGTTAAGGCAGGAAGCAGTTTTAGCAGAGCATTCCCTTTTTCCCAACTGGGATTCAATACCTTTGACGTAGGGCATTGGAAGCATTAAATGCTACTGGTCCTTGTGGGATGCTCCGTGTCCAATAGCATCAGGTCTTGCCCTTCCTTGATACAAGTCAGTTACCTCGCCTTACACACATGCAACAGCTGTTCTTTGCAAGTTTGTGTCAATGAAGGTGGAAAAACATGAATTTCAGGCACTATTTCCAATGCTGAGAGACAACAGTCTGCATTGATATAGCACCTTTAACTTGAAGAAAAAAAAAAGCTTGCCATGCTGCTTCACAAATCAGCATGATGCAACTAGATGTTGAGCAGAAAGGAAGAGATTAAGAGGAGTGATCCGGTTGAGGACCAAAAGCTAGGTGAGGAGGTTTTGATGGTGGGGCGAGAGAGAGAAAAAGAGAGAGAGAGAGAGTTAGAGGGATGTAGGGAGGGAGTTCCAGAGAGTAAGATTGAAGTGACTGAACATTATGTCACCAATAGTGGGGATCTACAGAAGGCCAGAGACAGAGGAACAGGGTGTTAGGGAGGGGATACAGGGCTGGAGGAGATTGCAGAGATAGGGTGGGGCAAATCCATGGAGGGATTTATAGATGAATACAAGGATTTTTAATTGAATATGTTAGGGGACAGGAAACCAGTGCAGGTTAGCGAGGACAGGTGTGATGGCCAAGCAGATACATGCGGCAGAGTTTTGGACAAGTTAGAGTTTACGGAGGGTGGAGGATGGGAGGCCAGCAAGGAGAGTATTTGAGTAGCCTGGAGTTGACAAAGGCATAAGGTTTTCAGCGGCACAGAAGCTGAGGTGTGGCGGAGGAGGGAGTAAGTGATCTATGGAACAGATTGGATGTGAGGGTTAAAGGTCAGCTCGGGCCGAAAAGAATAGCCAGACCATGAGTGATGTGATTTAGTCTGAGAGTGTGACCGCGGAGGGGGATGGAATCAATGGCAAGTATGTAGAACTTGTGGTGAGGGCTGAAGACAATAGCTTCAGTTTTCCTCAATGCTGAGCTGGAGGAAGTCAAGGGAATGTCGGACAAGCAGACTGATAGCGCAGACCACACTTGGAGTACGGTGCACAGTTCTGGTCTCCATATTATAAAAAGGATATGGAGGCACTGGAGAAGGTGCAAAAAAGATTTATAAGGATGATACCTATCAAGAAAGATTGAACAGGCTGGGGCTCTATTTTTCTGGAAAAGGGAAGGCTGAGGGTTTGATAAGGTAGATGCAGATATATTTCCACTTGTGGGGAGACCAAAACTAGTGGCCATAAATATATATATTTTTTTTCGTTCATGGGACGTGGGCATCGCTGGTGAGGCCAGCATTTATTGCCCATCCCTAATTGCCCTCGAGAAGGTGGTGGTGAGCCGACTTCTTGAACCGCTGCAGTCCGTGTGGTGACGGTTCTCCCACAGTGCTGTTAGGAAGGGAGTTCCAGGATTTTGACCCAGCGACGATGAAGGAACAGAGATATATTTCCAAGTCAGGATGGTGTGTGACTTGGAGGGGAACGTGCAGGTGGTGTTGTTCCCATGCGCCTGCTGCCCTTATCCTTCTAGGTGGTAGAGGTCGCGGGTTTGGGAGGTGCTGTCGAAGAAGCCTTGGTGAATTGCTGCTGTGCATCCCATAGATGGTACACACTGCAGCCACGGTGCACCAGCAGTGAAGGGAGTGAACGTTTAGGGTGGTGGATGGGGTGCCAATCAAGCGGGCTGCTTTGTCCTGGATGGTGTCGTGCTTCCTGAGTGTTGTTGGAGCTGCACTCATCCAAGCAAGTGGAGAGTATTCCATCACATTCCTGACTTGTGCCTTGTAGATGGTGGAAAGACTTTGGGGAGTCAGGTGGTGAGTCACTCGCCGCAGAATATCCAGCCTCTGACCTGCTCTTGTAGCCACAGTATTTATGTGGCTGGTCTAGTCAATGGTGACCCCCCAGGATGTTGATGGTGGGGGATTCGGCGATGGTAATGCCGTTGAATGTCAAGGGGAGGTGGTTAGACTCTCTCTTGTTGGAGATGATCATTGCCTGGCACGAATGTTACTTGCCACTTATAAGCCCAAGCCTGGATGTTGTCCAGGTCTTACTGCATGCGGGCACGGACTGCTTCATTATCTGAGGGGTTGCGAATGGAACTGAACACTGTGCAATCATCAGCGAACATCCCCATTTCTGACCTTATGATGGGGGGGGGGGGGGGGGGAAGGTCATTGATGAAGCAGCTGAAGATGGTTGGGCCTAGGACACTGCCCTGAGGAACTCCTGCAGAAATGTCCTGGGGCTGAGATGATTGGCCTCCAACAACCACTACCATCTTCCTTTGTGCTAGGTATGACTCCAGCCACTGGAGAGTTTTCCCCCCCGATTCCCATTGACTTCAATTTTACTAGGGCTCCTTGGTGCCACACTCGGTCAAATGCTGCCTTGATGTCAAGGGCAGTCACTCTCACCTCACCTCTGGAATTCAGCTCTTTTGTCCATGTTTGGACCAAGGCTGTAATGAGGTCTGGAGCAGAGTGGTCCTGGCGGAACCCAAACTGAGCATCGGTGAGCAGGTTATTGGTGAGTAAGTGCCTCTTGATAGCACTGTCGACGACACCTTCCATCACTTTGCTGATGATTGAGAGTGGACTGATGGGGCGGTAATTGGCTGGATTGGATTTGTCCTGCTTTTTGTGGACAGGACTTACCTGGGCAATTTTCCACATTGTTGGGTAGCAGCGGTTCAAGGCGGCGACTCACCACCACCTTCTCAAGGGCAATTAGGGATGGGCAATAAATGCTGGCCTTGCCAGCGACGCCCACATCCCATGAACGAACAAAAACAAAATCTATGGATTTCTATGCAATTCTATGTAGACGCACTCGAGGAGTTGAGAGAAGTGATGGCAATGTAGAGCCAGATATCGTAGCTGGACATATGAAACTTGACCCCGTTGCTGCGAATGACCTCACTGAAGGGCAGTATGTAGATAAGAAATAGGAGGAGGAACAGAAAAATCCTTTGGGGACTTCGGAGGTGACAGTGTGGGTGAAGAGCGGTAAAGCCATTGCGAGTGATGCACTGGCTGTGTTCAGATAGGAATGGAACCTTCCAAGGACAAGTAGCAAAGTGCCCTCAAAATCTAATGCCCTACAAATCTCAGAGATCTCTGCCTTCCTCCAATTCTTGCCTCTTGAGCATCCCCGATTTTAATCGCTCCACTATTGGTGGACGTGCCTTCAGCTGCCTAGACCCCAAGCTCTGGAATTCCCTCCCTAAACCTTTCCGCCTCTCTCTCCTCCTCTCACCTCTTTGAACAAGCTTTTGGTCACCGGTCCTAATATCTCCTTATGTGGTTCGATGTCAAATTTTGTCTAATAATTGCTCCTGTGAAGTACATTGGGACGTTTTACCAGGTTAAAGGCGCAAGTTGTTGTTGTTGGATGTTCTCTATCGTGGTCACAAACTCTTTGAAAATACAAGTAGGTATGTTCAAGTTGCAAGACTCAGTCCCCATCGAGTGACACGAGCTGCCCCAAAGGAACACAGATGGCCACAACTTGTATAACTTTCATTTCGATCGCCAAGCCTGGCATCTAGTCTCCTTCCCAAAAATCCAGCTAGCAACAGTCAACTGGAATCCGTAGATGGTCAGATGCAAACTTGTGACCACACCATTAGAAGACTGGCAAGACTACGGCAATCCAGGTTTGTTTTGAACGCTCCTTAATGAAGCTGGTTTTCTTTTACCTTAAGGACACATTAATAGTTGTGAAGTCTGTAAACAGAACGTGTGATTACAGAAGCTGACACAGTCAGCGTGAATAAAACAAATCTTCAACAACCCCCTCTTCTCCCTAAGTAGGTAGCCCATGGAGAATAGCTTTTCAGGCTGATTCAAGCTGACAAGCAAACAGTGCACCCAACCGTGCTGTGAAGCAATGGAGCTATTCTTGGCAGGCAACACTTGCTGCAGCAGAAGTAACTGCTGGAGGTCAAGTCACTGAGCACAAGCAGCCTTCTCCGGGAAGGAATCAGCTCATCTTCAACAGACATATTTACACATCCCACTGCAAAACAAATGGATTATTCATGCAAAGCTCGATGGCAAACCCCAGTAACAAAGAGCATGGAACTTAAAGAGGCATTTTCTTTAAAAGTGCAGTGCTGCCATGCAAACCACAGAAAAGCATTTGAAGCATTAAAATGACGATATTTGTAGAAGAGATATTAAAAATATTACATTTCCAAATGCTAATAATATTTGTAAAGCACATTTATTTACATTGCTGCAGCATTTTTACTTCCTAAGTATAACCTACAACCCAATGTGACAAGCCAGTGCAATGATATGGTTTGTAAGATCATTTAGAACTTAGGAACACACTGCAGTGGCAGTGAACACTAAACCAATATTTTCTGTCAGCCCGAAGTGTAACAGGGCTAACATTTATTAACAGAGCTCAAATCCTAAATTATTTTAAACGATTCTCAATGTTGTTACTATGCATATTGAGTGTATTGCTACCAGTTAACGACAAGGAAAATCACACGAGCCAATACACATATATTGTGCAAATACCCTTAGTTCATCACCTCATATTATGCTCCCATTGCCAGTTACATAATTGTACTGCACCCCAGTGTTACAGTGACAGACCTGTACCCACCAGTACTGCACCCCAGCTTTATACAGTGACAGACCTGTACCCACCAGTACTGCACCCCAGCTTTATACAGTGACAGACCTGTACCCACCAGTACTGCACCCCAGCTTTATACAGTGACAGACCTGTACCCACCAGTACTGTACCCCAGTGTTACAGTGACAAACCTGTACCCACCAGTACAGCACCCCAGCTTTATACAGTGACAGACCTGTACCCCAGCTTTATACAATGACAGACCTGTACCCACCAGTACTGCACCCCAGCTTTATACAGTGACAGACCTGTACCCACCAGTACTGCACCCCAGCTTTATACAGTGACAGACCTGTACCCACCAGTACTGTATCCCAGTGTTGTATAGTGACAGACCTGTAACCACCAGTACTACACCCCAGTGTTATACAATGACAGACCTGTACCTACCTGCGCTATATCCCAGTGATGTAGTGACAGACTTGTACCCAATGATGCTGCACTCTTATTTTATACAATTCAAACTGCTCACTCAAAAAAAGAGAAAGGTCTGGTGTTGGGGAGACCACACTTTTAGTTTAAGGTACTCACCACAATGTCTAATTGGTAAAAAAAAATTGAATTTCTCGCCTGATATCCTGCAATGTGGTGGGGGAGAAAGACAGGGAGACTGGGAAATGGGGGAAGAGAATGATGGGAGTAGGAGTGGGCGTGGGGACCAGTATTTCCTGCAGAGCCAGGAGCAGCAGCCAATAAAGGGGTGAGGGGGAGAGGAGCAGCAGCCAGTAAAGGGGTGAGGGGGAGAGGAGCAGCAGCCAGTAAAGGGGTGAGGGAAATCTAGGGACTTTACTGTGGGTAAATAGTGAAAGATTGTTTCCACTGGTGGGCGAATGGGGAACAAGGGAACGGAAACCAAGGATTCTCACTGGAAGAGCCAAGGGGGAAGGGAGGAGGAAGGTTCTTAAACTGAGGGCTATTAGACCATGGGATCCTTCAACACATGACTATTGAGGTAGAGACTAGAACATCATTTAAAAGGGATGGAGATAAATATTCAAAAAGGAGGAATATAAAAGGATCTATGGGGGAATGGGATTACAGGATAGAGCACAGGCGCTGGGGGCCGAATGGCCTCTCCTGTTCTGTCGTTTCTATTAATTTATGAAAAGTCTCCCAGGGAGTGGTTTGGAAATGTTGGTGCTGAGCTGTGTTCAGGACGACGTACTGTGTGAGAAGTGCCCCAAACAGAGCCCGTTGCCCTTTTGCAATCTTCTCTGTTTAGTTCAGGTTCAAGTACTGGCCGGTTTTGACGTGTGAAGTCCAACTAGAGATCAGCTCTCACTGAGATTCCCAGTTGAGAGTTGTCATTTTCACATGGAACCGGAGTATAAGGAAATAGGGAGAGAGATCAGGCATGTTTAAAATGCCATCGACTGGGGAGCCTGACCACACCGTGTGCAGGGGAGGGGGATTCTGGCTATGCTTTCAGGGTAAATATCAGTCGGGTAAACGATTACTACTAGTTACAGGTAGGATATCAGGGCATTACACCTATTACTGCCAGTTACACAGACTACCAGTGAGTTATTGTATTACTGTTGGTTATTAGGGGAATCTGAGTGTTACCAGTTTTACTATTAGTTATCTGTGCAATTTCAGTGAGTTACCATTAGTTACAGGTGAAATCAAAATTCCTCCCACCTCTAATTCCCCCCTGTGAATCGCTTCCACACTCACCGTCTCCCCCTCTGCCCCGCCCGCCGTCTCCCCCTGGTTTTTAGAACAGCTGTTGGCATGAAACCACAAGCAAAAATACTCAACCACAGAGAACCCAAGCTTTATATGGTAAATGCAATAACATTTGTAGAAGTCATGTGCTCGGATATCACATGATCAGTCACCATGTGGTCAAATCTCTAGGGATACCTCCAACCAGAGTTGGCAACACAATCCTACGTTCCCCAGACTGTCCCTATTCACCCTGCATTCCCCAGACTGCCCCATATCACCCTGCATCCCCCAGACTGCCCCATATCACCCTGCATCCCCCAGACTGCCCCATATCACCCTGCATTCCCCAGACTGCCCATGAACGTCTCTCCATTACAGACCATTTGTTCTGATTTTACTACCACCTAAAGCAAGAGAGAAGACCCACTCGTCGAAAGTTTCCATTCAGCCTACATTCACCAGATTGCCCAGCACAATGGTATGTTCGGTATGCTGTTTGGAAGGACTATTTTGGACAGTGATGGCAGCTGGAGACATTGCAGCTGTGTTTTTTTTACACTTTGTCCCCCTACCCCCATGGGCAACTGTGGCAGCCATTTTGTGCATGCACAGCAAATCACAAAAACAGCACTAAGAGAAATGACCAATTAATTTATTGTTTTGGTTAATGGGGGAATGTTGACCAAGATACCGGGAGAACTTCCTGCCTCTCTTCAAATAATGCCATGGGATCTTGAACGCCCACTTGAATAGGCAGACGGGGTCTCTATTTAATATTTGATCTGAAAGACAGCATCTCCGACAGTGCAGCACTCCCTCAGCCTTTGTTACATGTTCAAGTCTTGCACTGGGGATTAAACCAGTGAAAGACAAGAGTCCTACCATTGAACTAAGCTGACACCATGTTTAATGATATTGAAGAGCGGGGGTGGGGGGGGGGGTATTGTTGTTAAGGTAGAGGAAGGGTGAATAATGAACTTGGAACCAGCAGTCTTAAGATCAGCTTTCAGCTACTTTCTTTTCTGCCAACATCAGCAACAATCCACAGCGAAGGCCAGACACACACAAGAAAATATTAATGAGGAGTGAACATACGAGACTACTCTTCCTGAATAATGCAAAATATTCTACATTTTTAACGAGTTTTGCTTCCTTTTTGTTAAACTTTCACTCCAATCCCACCACTGTGATGGGTTTCCTGTTTTTGTTCAGTGACTAGTTTTCCAGAACATTTGCCCTGGAGCATTTTAGGGATTTTCGTTAGGTCCAAGGGGCATGGTCTGCCTGTACAAGAGATGGTCACATACAGGTTGCTATGTCCTCAGTAAGTCAGGTCAGGTATTGAAACCTGTTACCACAGCGACAGTAGACGGTATTATCTGCGACTGGTCAACGCCGAGTGCTGTGCAGTGGTTAAGTAACCAGGCCACCTCCTGAAAGTGCCAATGGCTTTGGGGCAGAAGAGCACCTGGAGGAGGGAGCCATGATGGAGGAAATTCCATCAAGAGGCAGATGAGCGAATCCTCGAATTAGCCAACCTGCAGGCCGTGACTCAGCTACAGTACACAACAAGTCAATGGAAGAATGACCATAGACAGTCCAAAAACACAATACCAGGGTCCAGGCGTGGGGGACAGCTCCAACCGTAGACAATGACGACGAACACGATGTCCTCAATGAACCATAGATTATCAAGCTGGACACTCCCAACAAAGAAATTCTGCAAAATGGGGTATAAACTCCATTTGTTTCAGTTATCTTCTCCCCCTTTCCCCAATCTCTGTGCACCAGCACCTACACTGCTGACCTGCCAATATCACTCTGATCTGGCCAAGAGATATAGAAAAGTGGCCCTGGGGCACCTCCCCAACCCTATCTTCACCCCCTCCCTCTGCTCAATGCCTGCCCACTGCAGCACTGCTGAGATTGACAACTTTGTTTAAGGAGTAGAGGGGGTGAAAGGGGTGAAGGGGGTGGGGGGGGGGGGGGGGGAAGCAGAAAGAGACTTGCATTTATGGAGGGCCTTATTACGCATAGAATCAAACAGCACAGGAGGTCATTCAGCCCATCGTGTCTGTGCCGGCTCTTTGAGTTACTGTTGAATCTGCTTTCACCTCCCTTTCAGGCAGTGCATTCCAGATCATACCGTCTCTCAGAAATAACCCAAATTGTTTCATGTATAACGGATTATTCTACAGCACAGTCACTGTCGTTAAGTTGTCATTTTGTGCAAAGTAGTAAGGTGATCTTTAATGGTGTGTTGAGGGAAGAATGTTGGTCAAGGCACCGGTGGACCTCCCTGCTCTTTTTTCAATAATGGCATAGGATCGTTAACCCCCTGAACAGACAGGCACGGCCTCTGTTTAACATCTCATCTGACGGCTGCAGCCCATACGGCCAATAAAAGGCCATATTACATCAGTAGTGTGGTGCCAACACCAAGTGTGTTCTAGTCCCGTGAACTGCGTGCCCCTGAGGGTGCCTAGGACTAACGTTTTGTGCGTCCTGAGAAAGGAGATGAGAAAACAAGCTCCTCTTTCCCAATGGTTCTTTAACAAGAACTGGTGGCTACCTGGTGCACCATAAAGGGGTGGGACGGCTCCCTCCTGAAGTGTGGCACGTGTGGGTATTCCAACATTCTGTGCGACTCTGCACCCCCCACACATCCGGTGCTCTTTTCATATTCAGCTTGTTAAACCACTCTCTCATTCTTTGGAAGGTCAATATCCACATCAAAACAGAATTATTATCCAGCAGTAATAATCTATGGGAAGTCTTACCTTTAAGAATCTCATACCTTCGACATTCAGGTGATTCCACCTCCCTCATAGAAACATAGAAAATAGGAGCAAGAGTAGGCCATTCGGCCCTTCGGGCCAGCTGCGCCATTCAAAATGATCATGGCTGATCGTCTAACTCAGTATCCTGTTCCTGCTTTTTCCCCATATTCCTTGATCCCTTTAGCATTAAGAAATATATCTATCTCCTTCTTGAATACATTTAATGACTTGGCCTCCACTGCCTTCTGTGGTAGAGAATTCCACAGGTTTACCAACTTCTGAGTCAAGACATTTCTCCTCATCTCGTTTCTAAATGGCATACCCCGTATCCTGAGACTGTGACCCCTGGTTCTGGACTCCCCAGCCATCAGGAACATCCTCCCTGCATCTAGTCTGTCTCGTCCTGTTAGAATTTTATATGTTTCGATGAGATCGCCTCATATTCTTCTAAACTCTAGTGAATATAGGCCTAGTCGACCCAATCTCTCCTCATACATCAGTCCTGCCATCCCAGGATTCAGACTGGCAAACCTTTGTTGCACTCCCTCCATGGCAAGGACATCCTTCCTCAGATAAGGCGACCATAACTGCACACAATACTCCAGATGTGGTCTCACCAAGGCCCTGTACAACTGCAGTAAGACATCCCTGCTCCTGTAATCAAATCCTCTTGTAATGAAGGCCAACATACCATTCGCCTTCCTAACTGCTTGCTGCACCTGAATGCTCGCTTTCAGCGACTGGTGTACAAGGACACCCAGGTCTCGTTGCACCTCCCCTTTTCCCAATCTATCACCATTCAGATAATAATCTGCTTTTCTGTTTTTACAACCAAAGTGGATAACCTCACATTTATCCACGTTATACTGCATCTGCCATGTTCTTGCCCACTCACCCAACTTGTCTAAATCACATTGGAGCCTCTTTGCATCCTCCTCACAGCTCACATTCCAACCCAGCTTTGTGTCGTCTGCAAACTTGGAAATGTTACATTTAGTTCCCTCATCCAAATCATTGATATATATTGTGAATAGCTGGGGTCCAAGCACTGATCCCTGCGGTACCCCACTAGTCACTGCCTGCCACCCAGAAAAAGACCCGTTTATTCCTACTCTCTGTTTCCTGTCTGTCAACCAATTCTCAATCCATGCCAGTATATTCCCCTCAATCCCATGTGCTTTAATTTTGCACACTAACCTCTTGTGTGGGACCTTATCAAAAGCCTTCTGAAAATCCAAATACACCACATCCACTGGTTCTCCCCCATCTATTCTACTAGTTACCTCCTCAAAAAACTCCAGTAGATTTGTTAAGCATGATTTCCCTTTCATAAACCCATGCTGACTTTGTTCAATCCAGTTAATGCCTTCCAAGTGTTCTGTTATCACATCTTTTATAATAGACTCTAGCATTTTCCCCACTACTGATGTTAGGCTAACTGGTCTGTAATTCCCTGTTTTTTCTCTCCCTCCTTTTTTAAATAGTGGAGTTACATTTGCCACCCTCCAATCTGTAGGAATTGTTCCAGAGTCTGTAGAATTTTGGAAGATGATCACCAATGCATCCACTATTTCCAGGGCCACTTCCTTTAGTACTCTGGGATGTAGATTATCAGGCCCTGGGGATTTGTCAGCCTTTAGCCCCATTAATTTCCCTAGCACTTTTTTTTTACTAATACTGATTTCCTTCAGTTCCTCCCTCTCACTAGACCCTTGGTTCCCTAACATATCCGGGAGGTTATTTGTATCCTCCTTTGTGAAGACAGAACCAAAGTATGTGTTTAATTGTTCTACCATTTCTTTGTTCCCCATTTCTGACTGTAAGGGACCTACATTTGTCTTCACTAATCTTTTTCTCTTGACATATTTATAGAAGCTTTTACAGTCAGTTTTAATGTTCCCTGCTAGTTTACTCTCAAACTCTATTTTTCCCCTCTTAAATCAATCTTGGTCATCCTGTACTGAATTCTAAACTGCTCCCAATCCTCAGGCTTGCCGCTTTTTCTGGCAATATTATATGCCTCCTCTTTGGATTTAATACTATCCCTAATTTCTTTTGTAAACCACGGTTGAGCCACCTTTCCTGTTTTATTTTTGCGCCAGACAGGAAAGAATAATTGTTGTAATTCCTGCACACGTTCTTTAAATATTAGCCATTGCCTATCCACCGTCATCCCTTTTAGTAAAGTTCCCCAATCTATCATAGCCAACTCGCACCTCATAGTTTCGTAATTTCCTTTATTTAGATTCAGGACCCTAGTTTCGGATTCAACTACTTCACTCAGCCTCAGTTTCGGACATGCCTGTAAGTGTTTTTCGCTGTGTGGCCGAAAGCAGATGCCAGGTTCTCCCTTCAACAGATGTGCCCCTAAGTATTAATGACCTTACCCGACGGGAATCAGCAGCGTAGGCCCATGAAATTGTGGGTCTACAAATCTGCTGTCGGAACAAGCACCTTTTGTTGTGCAATCTGAATGCAAGGGGCTGGTCCCACGTGGCTGCACGTCTCTGAATCAGGTCTTTATATGTCGCAATGCACCTCAACAGGCCTCACCTGTCAACAAATCTAGGTAGGAACAGGAGTAGGCCATTCAGCCCCTCGAGCTTGTTCCGCTGTTCAATTAGATCGTGGCTGATGTGTATCTTAACTCCATCTACCCGCCATGGTTCCGTAACCCTCGATACCCTTACCTAACAAAAACCTATCAATCTCAGTGCTGAAATTTTCAATTGATCCCCAGCCGCAACAGCTTTTTAGGGGAGAGAGTTCTAGATTTCCACTACCACTAACCTTGTCTGGTAAGCTGCTAGAATAATGAAACATAACTGTAAAGAAAAAGCATGGCGAAGCCAAGGTCAAAATGTTTTGATTCTGGAGCCTCCCAGGGTTAGTGCCGCCCGTCCTTATACTTCTATGCAAATTCCAGTCAGCAGCATCCACCAATAAAACTGGAACCATTTTCATCCCGGATAGAGTCCCTACACCTGTGCACTTAGTTCTGCTCCAGTTAAGACAGCATGGCACGCATACCTTCCTGAACTTCTCCATCTGCTTGTATGTGTCGGGATCCAGCTCCTGAGAGACGTCCTTCATCCAGAGCAGCGCCCCCCTGTATTCCGTTCGAGACTGTTCCATCCGATTCACGGTGAGCAGGGTGTCGGAGACCGCCCGCCGCCGAAACGTTTCCACCTCCTGCTCCAGTCGGAAGAGTGGAATACGCAACGCTAGTCTGGGATGGGCAAAGGGGAGAAGCGGGTGAGCTGTGCATCTCCAGTGCTGTCACTAAACTTATTTAGCATACTGGTATACAGGGTATGGGGGAAAAAAGGGATCACACTAAAAACCAAGACACTTTACCGCTTTGTATGATGCCCTTAATTCACCAGTTCACATCACTCCCACCAGCAGTGAGACCTGCAACCACTGATACTTCGCTCTAGCTCTCCAGGCATAACCCAAGTCTGGAAGGAATCTATAATTGTACTGTTGGGTGTTTCTCCGTTCACAGTGTGGAAATTTAAAGACGCTTCACTAAAATCATAGTGAGAACCATTCAACACAATGCACTGTTTTCTGCACTGATGTCCCTATTATCAAACTTGCAACCATTTGCAGTACCAGTGTTAAACTGACCCTCTCCCTGCAAATCACTACATCTAATTAGCTTTAGATGCCCACTGGGAAAACAGATTTCCTCAGGAGCAAAGTGACTAGAGTGACTTTGGGCTGGAATGCTTACTCGAAGGTGGAGTCCGCTAATTCAGTATCGTCTGGGAATCCTACCATAGTCTGTATGGCTTGGCACTGCACCAGGTAGTCCTTTACCTACTAGGACACTGGGGGAGTTTGAAGCTCAGTTCTTGAATTGAACCACACGTCTTACATCCAATCCATTCACAAAAACAAACTGCGTGCACTGTACCATTATTAGACTTAAAACCAAGTGAAGTGAGCAAATGCATATTAATGATTTATTTTATTTATCAACACCAAGCCTACACGAGATAAAAGGTAGACAACAAATGAGGCAGCAAGACACAGCGAGTACGAAGGTGGGCCTGAGCCCCGGTAGGTGGGAGTACCTTTGTTTTGCAGAACTACACAGGGCCTTACTGGTAGCATTCATCATCCTCCCAGCTGGGGTTTTATCCTGCTCACTCTGTGCCTTGAGGAACATGCCCAACTCATTCTCCTCCTGGGATAGAGCTGCAACATACAAATCAGGCAGCAGTTATCATTAAAATCACAAAAAGCACTGTTGAGATACATTATCAGCCAGATGTCTCCCTAAAGAAAAAATTCTAATTCAGACATCAAGATAACAGCTTGCGTTTATATGGCTCCTTTAATGTAGCAAAGGAGCTTTACAGAGACGTAAGGAAAAAAGGACGAGGAGCCAAAGAAGACAATAGTGCATGACCAAAAACTAAGTTGAAGAGGTGGGTTTTAAGGTGAGTCTTAAAGGAGGAGAGGGAAGTGGGGAGACGGAGGGGTTTAAATAAGGGAATTTTAGAACCTGGGTGTACTTGGCTGAAGGCATGGCCGCCAATGGTTAGCCAAGGTGGGGGGGGGGGGGGCGCGGACAAGAAGCCAGAGTCAGAGGGGGAGGTTGTAGGGCTGGAGGAGGTTATAGAGATAGGGAGGGACAAAGCCATGAAGGGATTTGAACACAAGGCTGAGGTGTCGGTGGGCAGGGAGCCAATGTAGGTTGGCGATGGGTGAGTGGGACTTGGTGCGGGATAGGATACGGGCAAAGTTTTAGAGGAGGATGCAAGGTGGGAGGGCCGGTGAGGAGAGCATTGAAAGAGTCAAATCTGGAGATGACAAAGGCAATAATGAGGGGTTTCGGCAGCAGATGAGCTGAGGCAGGGGTGGAGACAGGTGAAGTTAGGGAGGTGGAAGTAGACGGCCTTTGTAATGGCGAGAACATAGGGTCAGAAACTCCATGCGCGGGGTCGAATTGTCCAGATGCTTTCACATGAGCCAATGCTTCAGCCAAGTCACTTCATAATAAGAGAGGATTCAAAGCTGATGATCTCCAACGCTGCCCAGAGCCCTTGTACACTCTGAGCAGAGGCACCGAGTGACAACGCAAAGATCTGAGCACCAGTCAAGGAACTTCAGCCCAAGATCAGAGGTTCTAGTGTCGGCAAACATTCACCTATATATTAAATAGAACTTTGGATGCTCATGATGTGCTAGCACATCAGCCTTTACTGTGGGCACCTAGGTTTGAATACAGCCAGGGATCAAAGTCTCCTCTTTTGTTGACTATGAAGGCCCTAATATGAAATGAGCCTACACAGGCTTAACCCAATTTCTTTGAGGTATGGATACAAGCACAATTTGCACATATCAGCAAACTTCCTCAGAAAGGCCGCAAGATGGCTGGTGTGGGAGATGGAAATACCCGACTGGTTCTGAGTTGCAGCAGAGGAGAGAGGCCTTCACTCTCCAATTCACCAACCTACACCTGACCTGGGAGTGCTTGACACAGGAACTGGCTGCCTGAAATGGACACCATTCTGTTCTCTTAATTACTGGCGCGAGACTACTAGTCTGGAGATGGGGGTTTCGACATCTTAATGCATGCACATTATACTGGAGACCGCATCTTGTTAATCCAATGCAAGACAATGTTTTTAAAACAAATGTTTTTAAAAGCTTTTTTGTTTAATGAATGTTGTGCTCCTCAAGATGAGGGATGTTGTTGGTAAAGAATAGAACAAGTCATTTCAGGCACTCACTGCCAGCAGCAAGCACTCCCAGATCAGGTACAGCACAGTTAGATTCAGAGTAAAAGCTCCTTCTGCTCTGTGCCAAGAATCTGCCACAGCTCCAGTCCGAGCGCGCCCTTTTAGACATTTTTCCACCTCTCACCAGCCACTCTATGGCGTTCCTGAGCCAGATTGCCAATTCAATGCCAACTAGTCCTGAATTAAAGGCAGTTTTGTGCTGTGGGCACCAGGAACTAGACTCAGACTGCTGAAACTCATTTCACGTAGAACCCTTCTAGCCAGCAGACACAGGAGGCTTTCATTCCATCAGTCTGGCCTGGATTTGAACCTCGGTCCCAAAGGCCAGTCTCTAACTCACTGCGTCCCATCAGACCACCTTCTTTAGGTTAATTTCACTGCAGTCTGTTTGACTGCACTCATTTTGGATATGGCGGAGTGACACTAGGAGTTTGGTAACTAGCTCATGCTGACATGGACATAAATTCATCATAAATATTTTTGTTGTGTAGGAACAGTCTCTTATAGTGCGCCATACATTGGTACAAAACATGCAAACAGCTCCACCTACAGGCACAAACTGTCTCAACACTTCAACAGCAGAACCAAGCACAGAATCATTTGCTTTTTATGACTGTCAATTAAAATACAATTAGCTACACTTGCATCAAAGGCAAAGAGCGTCAATGAGCAAGGGTGTGGCATGTGTTGCACTATTAGGTGATTAAGCAACCACAGTATTCCGATTCCCGTAGCATCATTGTATTGTTACTGGGATTTCAGCAAACCATAATTGTTGGTGTGTGAAATTTTCATATGTCCACTTGAACTGGACAAGTCTTTCCAAACTTGGGCTGTGTCTGGTAAAAGCATTTTGTACTGAATGGCACTAGGGTGAAGTACTGGTTGGTACAGGTACCACGTGGGAAAATGTGAACTTGTCCACTTTGGCAGGAGGAATGGAAAAGCAGTATATTATTTAAATGGAGAGAGATTGCAGAACTCTGAGGTACAGAGGGATCTGGGTGTCCTAGTACATGAATCACAAAAAGTTAGTATGCAGGTACAGCAAGTGATTAGGAAGGCAAATGGAATGTTGTTATTTATTGCAAGGGGAATGGAATATAAAAGTAGAGATGTTTTGCTACAGTTATACAGGGCATTGGTGAGACCACATCTAGAATACTGTGTGCAGTTTTGGTCATCTTATTTAAGAAAGGACATAATTGCTTTAGAGGCGGTTCAGAGAAGGTTCACTCAACTGATTCCTGGGATGAGGGGGTTATCTTATGAGGAAAGGTTGGACAAGTTGGGCCTGTATACATTGGAGTTTAGAAGAATGAGAGGTGATCTTATTGAAACATATAAGATCCTGAGGGGACTAGAAGGGGTAGATGCTGAGAGGATGTTTCCCCTTGTGGGAGAGACTAGAACTAGGGGCCACAGTTTAAAAATAAGGGGTCTCCCATTTAAGACAGAGATGAGGAGAAACTTTGTCTCCGAGGGACGTGAGTCTGTGGAACTCCCTTCCCCAGAGAGCGGTGGAGGCAGGGTCATTGAATATTTTTAAGGCTGAGTTAGATAGATTCCTGATTAACAAGGGAGTCAAAGGTTATGGTAGGTAGACGGGAAAGTAGGGTTGAGGTCACAATCAGATCAAACATGATCTTATCAAATGGAAGAGCAGGCTCGAGGGGCCAAATGGCCCACTCCTGCTCTTAATTCGTATGTTCGTGTGGTCACTGCTGGTGGCAGCAACGGGAGCAATTTAAGGTGATGAATGAAGAGCATCAGAGAAGGTGATCTTACAACATTAAAAAGTGTGATTTTCCTAAAAGCGTGTTAATTTGAAAATTCCAAATATACCTAGTGACAATACTGGTAACTGTGCTGTACGCAAATCTGATTCAGCCATGCTGACACCATTGCAATAACAAATATAACACCTAAAATCTCTTATCTATCTTTAGTTTATCTGCTGGGCAACAACCTATAATTAAAAATAAGCTGACGTTAACAGCACATCCTGACTAACTGTGTGTTCAGTGCCTTTAAACACCAGGCCTTCCTCCTCTTCCCAATCGTCCTGGGGGAGGGATGAGGTGGTAACTTGGCTCCATACACATCTCTCTTTCTGAATTAGGTCTTTCTGAGCTGGATCCTGTACCAGCATGAATGGAGTTTGGGTGTTCTACCGGCCTGAATCCCTTTCCAGCGATTTAAAAGCTCAGTTTACAGCAAGACGGATATGTGGAAAAATCCCAGCTGGACGGAAAGCACTGAAAACAGGGATCGTGTGTGCCACTGATCAGAAAAAGTCCACAGCTTCGTGCCAGGCCCACTGCCCCATGAAAGTTGAGTCAGACTGGATTGAAAAGTCTAATGGACACAAAGATAACGGTGCTGACTGGGGACGGTTTCAACATTTAAAAAACTACGTGTGTGTGTGTGTCGCGGGATCAGGCTCACCTCCGACATCCCCCATGGTCAGATGATCTCTGAAAATTCACTGGCTAGGCTCACACGTGAACAATGACCACTTGGGTGAGGTACCGGGGGAAGAATGAAAACACTAAACTTCTCCTTTAACATGTTACTGTAAGCCTGAGGAGAGCCACAGCGCTAAACGTTTCATTTCACCTTGATGCATAATTATTAGTGACTGAATTCAATTTGGGCTCTCATTTTTTTTTTAAAAAGTATGTAATCTGGGTTGAAGAGGGTCGAACCACACAGTGCAGCACATTTCCTCAGACAGGTGACTAAGCAACAATAATTAATACTTATTGGTGCCTGTTGTCAGCTTGAAGCCAAATTGCCCTTACGGTCCACCATATACTGCAGTTAGTTATTCTCCTTTGCTTTTGCTCTTCCTTTTTTCTGCTAATTTTCTTTTCCTCTCCTCCTCTCTCAGATATGTTGACTCCAAGGACATTCCCCAAATGGCCATTCTTCATATGTGAGCCTAGACAGTGTCAGCAAGCTATTCGGCCACAGGGGAATCATAACTGAGCTCCATCCTGTCCTCACCAAAGTTAGATACAGTTTCCTACAGATATCACTGGCCTCGCCCCTCCCTATCTCTGTAACCTCCTCCAGCCCTACAACCCTCCGAGATCTCTGCGCTTCTCCAATTCTCGCCTCTTGCACATCCCCGATTTTATTCGCTCCTCCATTGGCGGCCTTGCCTTCAGGTGCCTAGGCCCCAAGCTCTGGAATTCCCTCCCTAAACCTCTCCACCTTTAATACACTCCTTAAAACCTAGCTCTTTGACCTGTCCTAATGGGCCCGATGTTACCAGGGCTGCGGGTTCTCGGCTGGGGGGCTATCAGGCGCGTGGGTAACGTGCCCGGCGAAATCAGTCAGCTCCCCGCGCGATCGCAGCCCAATTGGTTCCACTTACCTTGTCTTCCGGGTTCCCCACTGCTGGTCTGCGCGTCGGGCGGGCTGCGCATGCGCAGTGAGATCTGTCAGCTGGAGGAGCTCTATTTAAAGGGGCAGTCCTCCACTGACAGATGCTGCAACAAACAGAAAAAAATCACAGCATGGAGCAGCCCAGGAGGAAGGCTGCTCCCAGTTTAATGATGCCTCACCCCAGGTATCATTAGATGGGGTGAGGAGGAGGGGGAGGACAGAGATCTTCCCCCCAGCGGGCGGGAGGAAGCGGCCTGCCTCTGCCACCAAGAAGGCCTGGCTCGAGGTGGCAGAGGAGCTCACCTGCACCACCAACATATCGCCCACCTGCATACAGTGCAGGAGGCGCTCCAATGACCTCAGTAGGTCAGCCACTGTGAGTACACTTACTCATTCCCCTACACTCCGTCTGCCACATCACCGCCCCCACCCCACATCTCCTTCTGCACTGCCAACACTACTCTGTCACATCACCCCTCATACCCACTCAAAGCTCATCCTCATCTCACCTGCACTTACTCACCTCGCCAGTACTCATCCCGCCACTACCACTCAACCCAATCCTCATACAATCTCATGGCTTTTTTCCATACTCGCCCTCTCGTGCATCTCTTTCACGGCCAGCCTCACTCAACCTGCCACTACCTGTGCTGCAGCCACAGGGCATGCATCACATATGTGCAATGGGCAGCGTAAGGCAAACGTGTCGTGAGCATGAAGAGGATGCACAAGGGTGTTTGAGGGTTTGTCATGGTTGTTACTTATATTGAATTTCTGACCAACTCACATTACATATTATATTGGCACCACTACTGCCATGTCTTCGCGAATCTTGTCTGGTTTGTGAAATAATGCCCTTTCCTGAGGATCACTATGAAGACCCACAACTGATGACACCCATTGTGTCACTGCAGAGTGGGTGTAGGTGTATTTGCAGGGCTCTTTTGTGCAGACGGCTGAGAGACGTCGGCGATGTCCCCGGTGGCACCCTGGAAGGATGCGGAGGAGAAGTTGTTGAGGGCAGTGGTGACTTTGACAGCGACAGGTAAGAAGATGGTGCTCGGGCCAGCCAGGAGCAGCTCGGCATGAAGGAGGCTGCAGATGTCCACGACTACATGTCGAGTGACTCTGAGCCTCCGTGTGCACTGCTGCTCAGAGAGGTCCAGGAAGCTGAGCCTCGGTCTGTGGACCCTGTGGCAAGGGTAGTGCCCTCTGCGACGCATCTCTCTCTGCGGTAGCCCTCCCTCCTGCTGTACAGGTGGATGTGTCACAGCACTCTGTTGTGGAGCTCCACATGTCAGAGGTGGACGGCATGGATGGCGAGGCTGGTGATGCTGTTCGCCCTCCAAGCAGGTCATGACTGCAGCTACGGCGGACCCCCATCCGGAAGATGTACATCTGAGGGGGTCCGCAAGGTAGGTACATGTCTCTGGACCCCGGTTTAAGTGTGCAAGTTGGTGACTTTGACTGTCAGGAGGAGGGTGGTGGAGGCCAAACTTTGTCCCAAGTGACAGAGTGGCCTCCTGCAATGAGTGAGGGTCTCCCCAACCCCCCCCCACCTGTCAAATGGACCTTTGCAGCGGCCACAGGCTGACAGCTGCAACACGTCCATTTGAACTGGGAGTGTTTCCCCCAGTGTGGGAAACAGTCCCAGTTTGCTCTAAAATCCCACCCCTCCTCACACAATCCCTTAATCAGGTCAGTTAATGACCTGAACAAGCGAAATAAATGTCTTCAAGTGGCATCCCGCTGGCTTTAATTGCCTGCGGGATTCCCACCAGCGGGGGCTGCGCGCGCACGCCGGCGCGTCAGTGGGGAACCCGGAAGTGCGCGGGTTCGAGGCGGGCTCCGGTCCCGCTCCGGGATTTCCCGATTTTCAGGGCCCCCTTGCCAGGAACGCACCAGATAGCGGGTGCTAAAATGCTGCCCAATGTCTCCTTATGTGGCTCGGTGCCAAATTTTGTTTGATAATTGCTCCTGTGAAGTGCCTTGGGATGTTTTACTACATAAAAGGTGCTACATAAATGCAAGTTGTTGTTGCTGCTGCTGCAATAAGGAGTGGGAACCCTGGACAATTTTCCACTTTCTTTCCCAGGAGCAGAGACCGACAGCAAGTGCTCCAACCACCACCCCAGTACAGATTAGCTATCTTAGCACAGGCCAGAGAAGCGAGCCTGGAACCTCTGGTCAGCATGGCTCAGCTACTCACTGCCTTTATCGGCTGAGGCAATGGGGAAACCACTTACGTACTCTGTTCAGGGCTTGGCACGAGCCTCCACCTTGTCTATGAAGCAAGGGAGATTCACTATGGTGGCACAAACCACATTTGCCAACCTTCTACCCTTCTCAGTACAAGTACCTAACCAGTAATTTAGCACCGTGCTTAAAACGAGTCTGAAATTTAATCACCCCATTTTGAAACTGATGGTGAACTCCGTAATTGAATTGCAGATGAAAAGAAAGATATTCAATCATTGCCCATTTTAATGTTGCAGGAACTGGTCTCAGACGAGTCGGCTGGAAGCCCAGCAAACCCGCATTCCAAATAGTGATCAGACTAAACGGCTAGTACAAGATTTTCCTAACTCAGTTGGCATCCAGGATGGGGAAGAATACCAACCCTGTCCAGGCCAATATTTATCCCTCAACCAATATCACTAAAAACAGATTATTTGGTAAATTATTTCATTCCAATTTGTAAGAACTTGCTGTGCGAAAATTGGTTGCCGCGTTTCCTACATTACAACAGTGACTACACTTCAAAAGTGCTTCATTGGCTGTAAAGCACTTTGGGGCATTGAGGTTGAGAAAAGCACAATGGAGCCGTTTACTGATGATCCCACAGCCAACCAGCTCTTGCAACTGGTTTTGTCAACCTTACAGAAAAGAAGCATGTGGTTACTTACCGTTGAGTCTCTGCTGATATTTTTCAATCGCTTTCAGAAGCTCCATGCATGATGTCTGTATTATACGGTAAACCTGGAACAGTCACATTAGAATTGTGTGAGATATTAGTGCAGGGAGGGACAGGAAAGCAACAGCCCTTTTGATTCCAGCCCAGGCTTATCAGCTAAAAGTCTCCTGTGTTAATCAATTAAAAGGGTCCTAAGTCAAATGAACCTGAGCAGTCTTAACAGTTTCAAATAAGTGCGAGTCCACAGCACAAAACAGTCCATAGTTCACCGTTAATTGACAATCTCATTCAAAGACCATAGGAACAGCTTGTGTGGGAAATGTTCAGCTATCCATTGCATGAAATTGGCTTCCTCAATCTTTGAAAGTTCAACTTCCACACACAACAAAACCATCTTAAACATTACATTTCTGCTCCCAATGTCACAAAAATGTCAGCAGCCCCAACTGGGAGGCAAGTCACCTTTTATTTACATCATTAAATTCACAGACAACTATTTGAGGATATGGCCACTGTGAACTTTACCCTGGACTATCCCTTTAAAATCATTCGCAAGTCTACCAATTGTGCATTAGGGTACAGTGTCATCGGACGAGCTTGCTTCAGTTCTTCAAAGGATTACTTTTCATGCTGGAATTTCTATTTGTAAACTCCTTGGCATTTATAAAGCTTGCCATGTGTGAATAAAATACACTTTTACAGACAACAACATAACAAACTGCAAATGTCATAGCATTTGATTTATCTCTGTGTAGTTGTTTATTAGCAGGGTGAGGGATACTCTCCGTGTAACAGCATGGAGTGTCTTAGTCTTCAACCCACAAACATTGTCCTCAATTCTGAGAATGGATCCTTCACATCCCAAGAATCCCTACGATTCCACTTGTAAGTACAGACGCCAATTGCTGCCTCTCAGAGGCAGATGGCCAGGCAAACGCCACAGAGTCCTGATAACACTGCAAGACTTCATCACATGAATACCTCAGAATGTAAACTGCTACACCATTTTTCACTTCATTCTCATCTAAATGAGTTTAAAACCCTCCAGAAGGAAGCTTGGGGAGAACAGAGAGCAATGGGAAATGATGTGAACTGTGGAGGACAGTGACCAGTTATATGAAGGCCAGTCACATGAAACATGCCAGATACCCAAAAATGGTCATCAGACCCTGGTGTACACTGCAGGGGTACTGGTAACTGTGGCCACATTGCACAGAAGTCCAACCATAAGAATGAAAGTTATTACTGGGATCCCTATTGCACTAAAATCTAACCTCCTCCTGGGCTCCTACTGAAGATCTTACTAGACCCTCTATGGTTTGACTAATTGACATACAGGCTATATGCACTCCAATGATGTGGCACCAGATGATGCTGCCTTTGTGACTTCCTTGGGTCCAGATGCTTTGAAAGACTGTCTAATCCAAGAGATTAACAAAGGCTGAACGAAGGGTGATTTGGTCGGACATGGACTGCCTTCAGGAGACAGATGGCTAGCTCTCTGGTCCATTCCTATCCCTCACACCGGAACCAACTCGGAAGAAACAATCTCTGGAAAAGACAATGCCATCCAACCAATCCATCTCTATCCGAAACTTCACTGCTCTTCCTTCTCCTGACAGAACATTCACAGCTGTGAGATTTTATTTGTACATCAGAGGGCAAGTCAGCCACACCAGTATGGGCATCTCCAAATAACTAAGTTCAAGGGTAACCCTGTTAGAAGCCAGGGAATGGGTCCCTTACTCACTCCCTGGATTGAGTATTGGCACTGGTACAGGGACAGGCAACAGCTACAGGATAATACAGTATTCCATAGGAACAGGAGTAGGCCATTCAGCCCCTCGAGCCTGTTCCTCCAAAATGAAAAAGCAAATAAACACAGAAACTCAGGAATAATAAATTCTGAGGCTGCATTTACATTACAACTATAGTATTAGCAAGAGACCGTTTTGTTTTGCACCGAACCCAAGACATTATAGTGGAAACCCAGAGTCAAGACTCGACCTGGCTGTGGAGTGAAGCAGACAGAGACTCCTGGGAAGCGGGGGCCTTGACTCTCAATTTACACTACAGCTTCTCAGCCTCAGCACAAAGCGAGGCCACTTCGCGCCAACTCTACAGTTGTATTGTAAATGCAGTCTAAGGCTTCCACTGCGACATAACCGGTCGATTTTAATCCCAAACATGTTACATGGGAAGTTATCCAGGGCAGCGCTAATGCCAGTCTGTAGCCAGTAGCAACAACACATAATTTCTTTTACGTTCCCCAGCCTTTCATGGTTAACTGCAGGCCATCTGCCAAGAGTCAGGACACACTCCCTATATTACCTTTGTGCACTGTGCAATCACAGCTAATTACCAGGCCTCAACCATAAATGAGAATTAAAAAGCACAGGCAGCTGTTACAAGCCCAATAAATGGCAGGCAAGATTAAAATGAATGAAAAGCTGAACGCTCTGATTTTCGGTGATGCGACTAAACAATCGTAGGAGCCGCTGGGTGTCAGGCAACAGAATTATAGTGCTCTCCATCAATTACAAGTAAACTGAAACACATATTTTTAAAACTACAGCTGAACATTTCCACTGTGACCTGACATGACTCACATATGCGTTCCCTGTAGAACGCCTTCCACTAGAGCTGGTGTCAATGCCAGTGGAATGCTCTGGAGTCTTCTTTTATTTCCCTCCCCATCCCCCAATTTTTCTCCCCTCCTGTCCAGAGAGCACTGAACCGGGCCAGGGTACGGTCCTACGGGCACCAGTAGCTCTCCAGTAAAGTATCCAAATGGTCATTCTTCACATAAGCTACTGGTGAGGCTCGTCGAGCTATTCCACTGTGCAGGGCATCGCAGAAGAGCCCCGTCCTCTCCTCGCCAGACATCCACCCACACATAATGTCCAGCAAGAGTCACTGGATAGTAATCAGGAGTGGGAACTTTGGTTACCTAGCCCAGGGGCACTAAGGCAAATTGTGGCATCCCTACAGCTGCCCTGAGATCAGCTAAGAACAGACTGGGGAATGAACCTAGGGGCTTCCATAAATCACACTTCAAAATACTTCATCGGCTGTGAGGTGCTTTGGGACATTCAGAGGCTGCGAAAGGCGCTATGTAAATGCAAGCTCTTTCATGAGAAGGGATGTCCAAACACATCCTCTTACCGTTATTAACCTGAGCTGGATTGCGGCCAGGCAAAACACACAGAGGCCTTATAGATAAAATGCAGTCACGTCTGAACTTGGGGGTTTGTGACTCTCTGTAGGTTGCACTATGCTCGTGGTTTGAGTTGCTGAGTGACATCTTTTAAGCCCATTCAGACCAGAAGGCCCAGGTTCATCCCCCAGTCTGTACTTAGTCAGGGTTTACTGTGTGCAGCTTTCGTCTCCATATTACTAAAAGGATACTGAAGCACAGGAGAGAGTGCAGAAAAGATTTACAAGGATGTTACTAGAAGGATGCAACTATCAGGAAAGACTGAGCAGACTGGGGCTCTTTTCTCTGAGAAAGAGACTGAAAGGAGATCTGATCGAGGTCTTTAAAATTATGAAGGGGTTCGATAGGGTGGATGTGGAGAAACTGTTTTTGTGGGGTCAGTTCAGAACAAATGGGCACAAATACAAGACAATTACTAACAGATCAAATAAAGAATTTACATCAAAACTACAGCACAGAAACAGGCCATTCGGCCCAACTGGTCTATGCTAGCGTTTATGCTCCACACAAGCCTCCTCTACTTCATCTAACCCTATCAGCATACTCTTCTATTCCTATCTTCCTTGTGTTCATCTAGCTTCCCCTTAAAGGCATCTATGCTATTCACCTCAACTACTCCTCGTGGTAGCGAGTTCCACATTCTCACCACTCTCTGGGTAAAGAAGTTTCTCCTGAATTCCTTATTGGATTTATTAATAACTATTTTATATTTATGAGCTCTAGTTTTGGACTCCCGACAAGTGGAAACATTTAGGAGGCGTGTGAGAATGTGGAGGTCGTTGTCACATGGAGTGGTTGAAGCAGATAGAGTTGATGCATTTAAGGGGAGGCTCGCTGCATACATGAGGGGCAAGGGAATAGGGGGATAAGGGGCAGGGTCGGAAGAGGCTTGTGTGGAATATAAACACTGGCATAGACCAGTTGAGCCGAATGGCCTGTTTCTGTGCTGTAGATTCTGTGTAATTCTATGTAGAAGTTCCTACAATTGAGCTCAGTGCCCATGGGCTAGGTGGAGGAAAGAAATCAGCCTGCGTTCCCAAATTCATTGCACACAAGACCCTTACAGCCAGCAGACAGGAGACTTTGGTCTGGGCTGTGAAACCCAGGTCCCATGTGAAAAGCCAGTGTAAAACCCAATGCGCCATCCAGTTAAAGAAAGACTTGCATTTATACAGCGCCTTTCGAGACCTCAGGACGTCCCAAAGCGCTTTACAGCCAATGAAGTACTTTTGAAATGTAGTCACTGTTGCAATGTAGGAAATGCAGAAAATTTGTGCACAGCAAAGTTCCACAAATAGTAATGTGATAATCTGCTTTAATTATGTTGGTTGAGGGATAAATATTGACCAGGACACCGGGGAGAACTTGGCCTTCTTCGAAATGGTGCTGTGGGATCTTTTAAAGTCCACGAGAGGGCACACTCGGTTTAATATCTCATCGGAAAGACGGCATCTCCGATAGTGCAGCACTCCCCCAGTACTGCACTGGAGTGTCAGCATAGGTTTTGTGTTCAAGTCCCTGGAGTGGGACTTGAACCCACAACCTTCTGACTCACAGGCAAGAGTGCTAGCCACAGCTGACTCTAAGGTCTGCTACCTCTCAAAAAATAAATATTTGAAGACTGGGCGGTGCAGTGACTGATTGTGTGACGGTCTCTCTCTCTCGAGATATGAAATAAGTATGGTAAAATATTAACCCAGTTCCTATTGGGTGTAGGCTCATGAGGTAAAACTGCTCACAGAGTGATAATCCCAGTTAGAAAGGCCACAAGGATGGAACATAAGTAGGCCATTCAGCCCCTCAAGCCTATTCAATTAGATCGTAGCTGATATGTATCTTAACTCCATCTACCCACCTTGATTCCATAACCCTTGATATCCTTGCCTAACAAAAAATCAATCTTAAATCAATTGAAATTTTCAATTGACCCTCAGCCTCAACAGCTTTATGGGGGAAGAGAGTTCCACATTTCCACTACCCTTTGTGTGAAGAAGTGCTTTCGAACATCACCCCTGAACGGCCGAGCTCTAATTTTATAATGTCCCCTTGTTCTGGACTCTCCCACCAGAGGAAATAGTTTCTCTCTATCTATCCTATCAAATCCTTTAATCATCTTAAACACCTCAATTAGATCACCCCTTAATCTTCTCTACTCAAGGGAATACAAGCCCAGTCTATGCAACCTGTCCCCATAATTTAACCCTTTTAGCCCAGTATCATTCTGGTGAATCTGCACTGCGCCCTCTCCAAGGCCAATAAATCCTTCCTGAGGTGCGGTGCCCAGAACTGAATGCAGTATCTCCAGATGGGGTCTAACCAGAGCTCTGTACAGCTGTAACATAACTTCCACCCCTTTGTATTCCAGCCCTCTCGAGATAAAGGCCAACATTCCATTAGCCTTTTTAATTATTTTTTGTACCTCTCCATCAGCTTTTGGTGATTTCTGTACTTGGACTCCTAAATCTCTCTGCTCATCCACAGTTCCTAGCTTTACGCCATTTAGAAAATACTCTGATTTATCCTTCTAGGGCCCAAACTGGATAGCCTCACACTTCCCTACACTGAACTCAATCTGCCTCAGTTTTGCCCACTCACTTAATCTATCAATGGCTCTTTGCAACTCTCTGCTCCTATCTGCACTATTTACTGTGCCACCTAACTTAGTGTCATCAGCAAACTTGGATATACAGCTCTCTATTCCTCCATCTAAGTCATTTATAAATATAGTGAAAAGTTGAGGCCCCAGTACAGATCCCTGGGGGACACCACTAGTCACATCCTGCCAATTTGAGTACATACCCATTACCCTACTCTCTGTCTCCTACCTCCTCACCAATTCCCTATCCAAGCCAATAGATTGACTCCAATTCCATGCGCTTTCACTTTTATTAACAGTCTCTTATGTAGAAGCTTATTGAATGCCTTCTTTAAGTGTGTGTGATATATATATATATAAAATATGTATGTATGAAAACATTCCCATATCTACCACATTAACGACCTCCTCAAAAAATCCAACTCGGTTCATTAGACATGACTTCCCCTTTACAAATCCATGCTGGCTCTCTCTGATCAGTTCATGTTTGTCCAAGTGCTCAGTCACTCTGATTCTACAGATTCTACAGGCCCACATCACCCTGCATTCCCCAGACTGTCCCTATTCTACAGGCCCACATCACCCTGCATTCCCCAGACTGTCCCTATTCTACAGGCCCACATCACCCTGCATTCCCCAGACTGTCCCTATTCTACAGGCCCTGATAATAGATGCTAGTAACTGCCCCACAACAGACATTAGGCCTATAATTTCCCAGTTTATCTCTCTCACCCTTCTTAAATATTGGAGTGACATTGGCAATTTTCCAATTCAGGAGGACAGTTCCTGAATCGAGAGAGTTTTGGAAGATCATGACTGGAGCATCTACAATTTCCTCACCTACTTCTTTTAATACCCTGAGGTAGAAACTATCAGGCCCTGGAGATTTATGTATCTTTAGTCTCATTATTTTCTCCATTATCATTTTTTTTTAAACTTGTATTAAATCTAGTAAGTTCCTCCCCTTGATTTATTTTTTGTTTTCCTTGTAGCTCTGGTACTTTATCCTCATCCTCTGATGTGACGACTGATACAAAGTAAGTATTTAGTAAGTCTGTCATTTCCTAATTTCCAATTACAATATCACCTGTGTCTGTCTTTAAGGGGCCCACATTACTCTGATCTTTCTCTTAACACACTTATAAAAACCTTTAGTGTTGTCTTTGGTATCCCTCAAGCTTTTTCTCGTATTCCATTTTTGCAGCTCTAACTACTATCTTTGTATCCCTGTGATGTTCTTCATATCTCTCCCTACCTGCAGGATCTCCACTGTTCTTTGCAGTCCTGTAAGCCCTTTCTTTTAGCTTTATACTATCTCTTACTTCTCTTGTTGACCAGAAGGGTCCTGGTGCAGAAGGGCTTCTAAAGTTTGGCTTCTTTTTTACAATTCAGTTTAGGGAATGAACAACGCTGGCAAGGCAGCATTTATTGCCCATCCTAGTTGCCACGAGGGTATAAAGAGTTAACCTCGTAGTGCGGGACTGGAGTCACCTGTAGGCCAGACCAGATAGAAGCAACAACTTCCATTCCCTGAAGGACATTAGTGAACCAGTTGGGTTTTTACAACAATCCGGCAGCTTTCATGGTCAATTTTTCTGGTGCTAGCCCAGAGATTGCCAGATTTATAGGCCCCGATATTACCAGGGAGGCGGGATGGCAGCCGGGGCCGGGGCGGGGGGGGTGGTGCCGATTGGGCGTATGGGTAACCCACCCAGTAAAATCTGTCCATCCCCACGCGATCACGGGTAAATTGAAGCCACTTACCGTGGCTTCAGGGGTTTCCAGTCATCAACCTGCGCAACGGGTGGACTGCGCACCCGCATCACAGGCCGTCAGCTGGAGGAGCCCTATTTAAAGGGGCAGTCCTCCAATGGTGCTCCTGCAGCAAACAACCAAAATTATACAATGAAGCAGACCAGGGAAAGGCTGCTCCCAGATTTACTGATGCCTCACTCCAGGTCCTACTGGATGGGGTGGAGGAGGAGGAGGGGGGATATTTTCTACCGGGCAGACGGGAAGAAGTGGCCTGCCTCTGCCACCAAGGCCTGGCTCGAGGTGGCAGAGGAGGTCACCAGCAGCAGCAACTTCTCATGCACATGGATACAGTGCAGGAATGACCTAAGTAGGTCAGCCAAAGTGAGTACACTTACTCATTCTCCTACACTCTGTCTTCCACATAACCGCCCCACCCCACAACTCCTTCTGCACTGCCAACACCCCTCACACCCACTCAAAGCTCATCCTCAATTTACCTGCACTTCCTCACCTCCCCAGTACTCATCCCACCACTACCGCTCAACCCAATCCTCACACAATGTCATGGCTCAGTCTCATGCTCACCCTCTGATGCATCTCTTTCACGGTCAGCCTCACCCAAACCAATGCATTCAGCGGTTGGCCACGTCACCATCCCTCATTCACGCCTCTCTACTTTCTCCCCTTATAGGAGAGCCCAGAATGCATGGGAGAGGGCGAAGACCGGAGGAGGGGGCCGCAACATCTGGTCATCCTCACAGACGCGGAGTTAAGCCGCACCCTCGAGTGCCTGTCCGTCGGGGACGCCGAGACTGCCACCCGACAAATGGCTGGTGACAGAACTTTAACATTCAGCACTCACAATAGCAAATGATGTTAACATGCCTTGCCATCTTCAGCACCTCAACATCTGTCAGCATGCTTAAAATCGCCTTCTGTTCTCTTACAGGGCCTTCAGAGACCGCCGAGAAGGCGGAGGGCGATTCCTCAGAGGACTTGCCGGCCTCTGAGGGGCACCGTCACATCTGAGCGAGCCATCCACCAGCGCAGATATACACACCTCGGTGGGTCCCCATCCTCACATAGTTGGGGTCGCACATGGTGAGTCACCACACGCGTGAGCACGAGCAGACACTGGTGGCAGGGGCAGCTGTGGAGAGTCCACATCGGTGGGAGCACTCTTCTCCAGGCTCTGCTCAACTGGATACAGATGCTGAAGCCTGGGGGCCATCCATAAAAAGGAGAATGATCGAGGGGCAGCAGCACATTTGCGAGGTGCTGGAACAAGTGCCACGCGCATTCTCCAAAATCGCACAGAGGATGGAGGAGTCACATCCCCTCAAAGAAAAAGGGTGGCACTGCCAAATTTAGAGCCCCCTGGTTGTCTAGAAGTATTCGGAGCAAGATAAAGCAAAAAAAGAAAGCTGATGACTGTCACAGAAAACTAAATACTGCAGAAAGCCTAGAGGAGTATAGAAAGTACAGGGATGACATAAAAAAGGAAATAAGGAAAGCTTGATATTAGCTAGTGAGATTAAAGAAAACCCAAAGATGTTTTATCAGTACATTAAGAACAAGAGGATAAGCTAAGGAAAAGGTGGGACCTATCAGGGATGATAAGGGTAACTTGTGTGTAGAAGCAGAGGATGTGGGTCGGGTTTTAAATGAATATTTTGTCTCCGTATTCACAAGGAAAGGGATGATCTGGACGTAGTAGTTAAAGAGGAGAGGTGTGAAATATTGGATAAGGTAAACATAACGAGAGAGGAAGTACTAGAGGGACTGGAATCCTTGAAAGTTGATAAGTCACCAGGGCCGGATGGATTGTTTCCTTGGCTATTGAAGGAAGTCAGGGAGGAAATAGTGGATGCTCTGAGGATCATTTTCCAATCCTCACTAGATACAGCGGAGGTACCGGAGGACTGGAAGACTGCAAACGTAATACCATTGTTTAAAAAAGGGTACGAGGGAAAGGCCGAACAATTATAGGCCGGTCAGTCTTACCTTGGTGGTGGGCAAACTATTAGAATCAATACTGAGAGATAGGATAAACTGTCACTTGGAAAGGCATGGTTTAATCAGGGATAGTCAGCATGGATTTGTTCAGGGAAAGTCATGCCTTACAAATCTGATTGAATTCTTTGAGGAAGTGACAAGGAGGGTCAATGAGGGTAGTGCAGTGGATGTTGTCTACATGGATTTTAGTAAGGCATTTGGCAAGGTCACACATGACAGACTGGTCAGAAAGGTAAAAGCCCATGGGATGCAGGGAAATGTGGCGAGTTGGATCCAAAATTGGCTGAGTAACAGGAAACAAAGGGTAAAAGTTGATGGATGTCTTTGCGAATGGAAATCCGTTTCCAGTGGTGTGCCACAGGGCTCAGTGTTGGGTCCCTTGCTGTTTGTGGTATATATTAATGATATGGACTTGAACGTAGGGGGCATGATTGGCAAATTTGCAGACGACACAAAAATTGGCCGTGTAGTTGACAGCGAAGAGGATAGCTGTAGACTCCAAGAAGATATCAATGGGTTGGTGGAGTGGGTGGAAAAGTGGCAAATAGAGTTCAACCCGGAGAAGTGTGAGGTAATGCACTTAGGGAGGGCAAACAGTAAAAGGGAATATGCGGTAAACGGGAATATATTGAGAGGGGTAGAGGAAGTGAGAAACCTTGGAGTGAATGTGCACAGGTCCTTGAAGGTAGCAGATTGGCAGAAAGATTAGAGGGGACATGAGGAAAAACTTTTTTTACCCAAGGGTGATGGGTGTATGGAATTCGCTGTCCGAATTGGTGGTAGAGGCAAGGACCCTCAACTCTTCTAAAAAGTACCTGGACCTGCACCTAAAGTGCTGTAAGCTGCAGGGCTATGGACCGGGTGCTGAAAGGTGGGATTAGAATGGGCACCTGGTTGTTCCTCAAGCCGGTGCGGACATGATGGGCCGAATGGCCCCCTTCTGTGCTGTACCTTTTCTACGGTTCTAACTCCTGCATGAGTGGAATGGTGTCACAGGTACTGCAGGGAATCTCAGATACCGTCACAGGGACGTGAGGGCATTTCTGAGATAGTGTTGCGGTTAAGTGCGGGAATATCTGCGATGGAGGGAATGCTAACCTCCTCTGAGCTTCAAGCATGGCTCACAAATGAGTCCATCGAGGCCCTGACAATGGCCCTTCGGACTCAGGGTGAGCCTTATACAGGCAGGCAGGTACTCCGGCACTGGTCTTACAAGGCTTCACACATGTCCTCCAAACTGTCGTCCAGCAGAGTGGTTGGAATGGTGTGGGCCTGGCCCAGGGGAGGGAAAATGGCAAAAGGGGACATGGAAGTGGGGACGCCACTCAAAGCGCCCCCACGTCTCACCCGTTGCCCCCCCCCTCAACCAGTACCCGCAATGCTGCCTCCTCTCCAGGTGGCAGAGTCTGTCCCTGCACAGGTGCAGGTGGAGCAGTCTTTGGAGGGGCCCTCATGGGCACCGAAACCCAGAGGGCGTAGGCCCAAAGCATCTAAAATCGGTTAGGGCATGAACAAGAGCAACCTGCCACTACCTCCGCTGCAGCCACAGGGGAGGCACCACATAGTAGTACTCATAAGCGTATGGTGAAGGTTTTGTGAGCACAAAGGTGTTTGACGGTTTGTCATGTTTTTTATTTATATTTTATTTTTGTTAATGGCACATTAAATATTATTGTTGTCACCACTACTGCCACGTCTTGGCCATTCTTGACTGGCTTGTGCAATAAGGCCCTTTCATGAGGTTCACCATGAACACCCACACTTGATGCCACCAATTGGGTCACTCTACAGTGGGTGTATGTGTAGTTTCAGGGGGCAGGGGCCGGTGTGGGGGTGGTGGCTGGTGTGGCTGCTGCTGCTCTGTCCAGGAGGACTGGACTCTTCACATTGTCTGATGTTAGGAGAACCGTTCACATATCAGTGACTCCCTGGCCTCATGAGCAGCCAGGTGAGCCGCTGTTCCACCCATGGGTTGCTCCTCCTCCTCTGCCTCCTCCCCCTCCCCCTCCCCATGGGTGGCAGATGTGGATGGGGCTTCCTCCAGCTGCACCCCTCTCTGTTGTGCCATGTTGTGCAGGGCACAACACACGACTATAATGCGTTCCACTCTGCTGGTGCGTATTGAAGCGCTCCCCCAGAATGATCAAGGCACCTGAAGCTCAATTGTTGACCTGGTAGCGATGTGGCTGTCGTTATGTCGACGCTGTTGCTCGGTGGTGGAGTTCCTCAGAGGTGTCATGGTCATGAGCAAAGAGTGCAGGGGGTATCCCTTGTCCCCGAGGAGCCAGCCCATCTGGGTGTTCGGTGCGTGGAAGAGGGGCAGGATATTGGAGTCTCCGAGGATGAAGGAATCGTAGCAGCTGCCAGGGTATCTGGCGCACACATGAAGGAATCTCCTGCGGTGGTCACAAACAAGCTGAGTGTTGATGGAGTGATAGCCCTTCCTGTTGATGAACAGTCCTGGCTCGTGTGGAGGTGCTCGTATTGCTATATGGGTGCAATCGATTACACCCTGCACCCATGGGAAGCCAGCCACAGCGTGGAATCCCACTGCCCTTTCAGTCTGGCCGCGTTCATCCATGGGGAAGTTGACGTAGTGCGAGGCCCTGCGAAAGAAGCTGTCCGTGACCTGCCTTATGCACGTGTGCAGACGACTGAGAGACCCTGGCGATGTCCCCGGTGGCACCCTGGAATGATCTGGAGGCGAAGAAGTTGAGGGCAGTGGTGACTTTGACAGCGACAGGTAAGGAGGTGCTGCTCGGGCCAGCCGGGAGCAGCTCGGCACGAAGGAGGCTGCAGATGTCTGCGACTACCTGGCGACTGACTCTGAGCCTCCGTATGCACTGCCCCTCATAGAGGTCCAGGAAGCCGAGCCTCAGTCTGTAGACCCTGTGGCGAGGGTAGTGCCTCCTGCGACGTCGCTCTCTCTGTTGTTGCCCTCCGTGCTCTTGTGTAGGTGCCTGAGGCGCAGAACTTTGTTGTGGAGCTCCACGTGGCGGAGATGGACGGCGTGCCTGGCAAGGCTAATGATGTTGCTCGTCCTCGGATGAAGTGATGAATGCAGCTATGGCGCCCCCCCCCAAGCCTGACGGTGTGAGTTGGAGGGGGTCCACAAAGTCGAGGTAAATGTGTTTGCACAGCAGAGTTTAGGGTATAAATTAAGAATTTTGAGTGGAAAGACAAAGTGTTGCAGCCAAAACTTTGTCTGAAGTGACAGAGTGCCCTGCTGCAATGACGTTTTCTCCCCACCTGTCAAATAATCCTTTGCATCTCCCACTGGCTGCTGGCTGAAACACGTCTGCTCCAATAGGGAGTGTTTCCCACAGCACGGGAAACACGCTGAGGATCCTTCAAAATTGCACCCCTGCCAAAATGTCCACTCAATGAGTACCTCAACTATCTACCTAACTACGTAAAGAAGCATACCGAGTCCCTCATTCGGGAGCTGCGCACACACCCGAACACGTCAGCGGGTTGGAGCCGGGCTCTGAACCCGCTCTAGGATTCCGTCATTTTAGGAGCCCCCAGCGCACCCGCTCGGCCATCCGAAAATCGGCCCCATAGAGTTCAATTTCACAACTTTCCATAATGGGATATGAACTCGTAACCTCTGGGTTAGAAAGGAAGATGGAACAAAGGAAGATGGTAGTGGTTGTTGGAGGCCAATCATCTCAGCCCCAGCACATTGCTGCAGGAGTTCCTCAGGGCAGTGTCCTTGGCCCAACCATCTTCAGCTGCTTCATCAACGACCTTCCCTCTATCATAAGGTCAGAAATGGGGATGTTCGCTGATGATTGCACAGTGTTCAGTTCCATTCGCAACCCCTCAGATAACGAAGCAGTCCGAGCCCGCAGGCAGCAAGACCTGGACAACATCCAGGCTTGGGCTGATAAGTGGCAAGTAACATTCGCGCCAGACAATGACCATCTCCAACAAAAGAGAGCCTAACCACCTCCCCATGACATTCAACAGCATTACCATCACCGAATCCCCCACCATCAACATCCTAGGGGTCACCATTGACCAGAAACTTAACTGGACCAGCCATATAAATACTGTGGCTACAAGAGCAGGTCAGAGTCTGGGTATTCTGCAGCGAGTGACTCACCTCCTGACTCCCCAAAGCCTTTCCACCATCTACAAGGCACAAGTCAGGAGTGTGATGGAATACTCTCCACTTGCATGGATGAGTGCAGCTCCAACAACATTCAAGAAGCTCGACACCACCCAGAACAAAGCAGCCCGCTTGATTGGCACCCCATCCACCACCCTAAACATTCACTCCCTTCACAACTGATGCACCGTGGCTGCAGTGTGTACCATCCACAGGTTGCACTGCAGCAACTCGCCAAGGTTTTTTCGACAGCACCTCCCAAACCTGTGACCTCTATCACCTAGAAGGACAATGGCAGCAGGTACATGGGAACAACACCACCTGCACGTTCCCCTCCAAGTCACACACCATCCTGACTTGGAAATATATCGCCGTTCCTTCATTGTCGCTCGGTCAAAATCCAGCAACTCCCTAACTAACACACGGACTGCAGCGGTTCAAGAAGGCGGCTCACCACAACCTTCTCAAGGACAATTAGGGATGGGCAATAAATGCAGGCCTCGTCAGCGACGCCTACATCTCATGAATGAATAAAAAAAAACATTACCAGACTCATTAAGTTCAGTATCTGGGACGAATTTCCTCAGGCCTCCACTGGACTCCTACCATAACTCCAGCAGAACCCTCCAGAAAATGTCAAGGACTTGGGGTACGCCAGGTTCCCACCGATTCCGGGACTTTCCATTTGGCATTGAAAGGGGCCGAGCCTCCACCCACCTCTTACAAGGCCAATGACGCCTGGGAGGCAGGGACTCCCTTTGCTGGTTGTTGCTGATTCCCCGCCTCAGTTGGGAGCTGGCTGATTCTGGAGGCTGGTACGCTGAGTAAGATGAGCCATACTGGCCTCCAGGTGGGTGCGGATTGAGACCCAGCACTGTGATATGGGGACGTTCTTTTTAATCAGACACATATACAGCACAGGCACGTAATTTTCTGGCACAAGGTTGTGTATTTGCCAAGTCACTGAGATGTTATCCAGTCTGCCTGCAGTTGCTGTTTTCCAACACCTGTTAAGGCAAAACTAAAAACATAGAAAATAGGAGCAGGAGTCGGCCATTCAGCCCTTCGAGCCTGCTCCGCCATTCAATATGATCATGGCTGATCCTCTATCTCACTATCATACTCCCGCTCTCTCCCCATACCCCTTGATGCCTTAACCCCGAAGATTAAATCCAGATTTCTCTGTACAATTGTTATTTATTATAAAACTGCTGCCACAGTCCTCAGTGGGTAAAGAGCTGATTGATCGAGGTTAGGGAGAAAATAAATGGCAAAGGCTGGAAATCTAAAATGAGAACAGAAAATATTGAAAAAACAAAGCAGGTCTGTGAGCATCGGAAGAGACAAAAGACAGGTGAACGTTTTAGTTTGAGGCCCCTTAACTCTCACCAAAAGGTCTCCACTTAAAACACTAACATCTTTTCTCAGATGCTGACACACCTGCCAGCATTTTCTTTTCATTTAAGGGCAGGATTTGTTGTACCTCTCAATATACAGCCTATAGTCATTTGCTGACACAATGGGAGGAGATCAACGTTGTCACTAGACTTATTTAGCGTATTGGTACCAATAAATATTGGGGAAAGAACATTTCCACCAATACACTACTATTGTGCCAATACACGTCTCGTGTCAAACTCCTACTTCATCACCGTAAATTTCTCCTACCAGTGACAGACTTGTAATTACTATTACTTCATCTTAATATTATTTCGGGTAACTAGCTCCATACACAGCCCAAATTTGGGAGGATGGAATGGACAATTGCGCTGCTGGGTGTTTTTGACGATTTATGTAGACACAATATAGAAATTTTACACGCCTTGCCACTACATTTTTACTGAAATCCGAGTGTTAAAGCTGAGGATGGTCAGATTTGCCCACCTACCGCCAACTTTGCGTCCAAATCTGCGTCAGAAGACACCACGTGCTCGTCCTCTTTCTTCCCTGTCGCTTTGATGAGCGCCTGCTTTGTCTTCCAGTATTTCTTCTGCATCTGGCTCACCATCGACTTGTCATCATCGAGAACATGTCGGTTAAACATTTCTCCAGGATACCTAGTGACAACAACAGCCAGTCACTCGTTGCTTCGGTAACCCCAAAGTACGTTTTGTTTCCCCCACTGATAGGTTATAAATAGTGTGGTATGGAGGTTGGTGAATAAGTCACAACCTTAAATATCCCAATATCATGCAGGATCCTACATTAAATTCACATATTCAGGGTGCTTGCACCAACCAACAATAACGAGAAGCAGCCATCACTATCAAAAATATCTTTCAATCTCTGTATAAATGTACAATATATACAAACACAGAGGCAGAAGTCCAATTGCAGTCTTCCAAACCCCTTGGTTGGAACGTACTACCAGATATCTGCAGTTTAATTCAATTTCCAGAACAGATTATTGCAGGCCTTTCACTTTAAAAGCTGTTTAGCTGCTTCCCCGCACCCCAATCGCCAGTGATGGCCGTGTATACATAATAAGCTGGGGAAGGTGTTGTTGCATTGGTGGGGACAGATTTCTGTTCTTGTAAAGGGTGCCTTTCTGGTTGAGGTGGGGGTCTGTAGCTAGTTCACTCCCTGTTCATCACTTCACCTGGTGGAGAAGAGGCATTTGACTGACTGTGCTAGTCTTCAGGTCAGGGTGGGAATACGCGCAGATTCCAGAAGGAATGACTGAGTGATGGAACTGTGCCTATGGTCTGATCACTGGGGGAACTGGGACATTTTACAGGGCCAGATTTCTCCGGGTTGGAGTCTACAGGTCAAGATGGAGCTTTCCTCTTTAACCATCTACTTCAAGGCCATTTCCCAGCAGTGGTGGGGAGGAGATCCCGAAGAGCACTCTCTGGAACTCCTGCCATGACTGGGGGAGGGACAGGGGCTCCAAAGGGCTTTTTACTACCTATAAACATTTATCTGTGGCACAATTATAATTTGTTAATTCACTGTTTATGCTGAATAAAGATAGGAAGACAAAGTATAACAAAATAGTTGTTCTTTGGCGTCAATTTTAAGATTATTTTGGTGTCCTTCATTGCTTGGGAGGCTAAACAGCTGGTGCACTGATAACAACTACGACTGCAGTGAATCGGAGGTCTGGATCATCGGGAGCTCAACCTGGGAATATAGAACCTTGTGTTCACCTTGGAGAACTCTTAAAAAAAAAATAAACTAGAAAACACAGCAGTGGAAGGCAAAAGAGCAGCAGGAATGAGAGGGGAACGGGACAGATGCACAAAGGAGCAGAAAGGTTAGAGAACAACCAGAAGAGATACAGTTGAGAAAGTGACTGACAACAGGCTGGGGGCCGAGGTGGGGGGAGAATCCAGGCATGCACAGCATCAAGGCGAAATCATTCTGGGAATGACCCATAGGTCCCAGAGCCAAACCACTGCTGCAAATGAGTGTGTACAGCAGTATTTTTGCTCAGGGATTGATGAATTGTGGAACACCTTTGTTCACCAAGGCACAGTGATAAGATGCAGGCTCCATTCTCCCCTTCTGCAGTCTTTCCTATTTCAACATTGTGGCTGTGGGGAGGCATCAAGTGGAGGCCAATTCACCTCAGGTATTCTTATGAACCACCTAGTGCCCAGTTTGGAGAACACTGCAGACCACAGAAACCAGTGAACTTAAGTCACTAATGTGAGCTCACAGGCCGTAACTGAGCTTTGCCCTGGTGGCATCATTTCAAACCCAGAACTGAGCAACGGCCTGGTAACTTGCTTACATGAATCTGGGGTCCTCTATCTACAGTATCAGAATGTCATCGGATATTACTACTGTTGTATTACTAAATGCTTACCCCCGATGACTGTCCATTGCGTACTGTTCCTCTTGTGAGCAACCTAAACAGAGAATCAACAGAAGCAATTAGATCCAAACTTTTCAATTTCAGAACAATTAACAAAAGAAAGAGCTCGCAATTATAAAGTGCCTTTCTTGACCTCAGAACGTCACAAAGCCCTTCACAGCCAATTAAGTACTTTTTTGAAGTGTAGTCACTGCCTCACGTAGGGAAACAATAACTGTTGTCACTAGGATTGCAGTACAATGGGCATGTGAAATTACAATCAGACTTTGCTATCAGTAAGAAGCATTACCAGCAAACTGATTAATTATATACAACAACAACTGGCATTTATAAAGCATCTTTAACGTAGTAAAACGTCCCAAGGCCCTATCAAACAAAATTTGACTCCAGGCAACACAGTTATTATAATAAAATAAAAGATGAATGGGGAGCATGTTGCAAGAGCGGAATGTGGTCCCAGAGTTTAAGGCCATACAAATTACTTAAGCCTCACATGAAGTCAAATTAGATTACAGCGTATTACAGCTCATGGTATCATTGTAGGTACAGGACAGGATCATAGTAGGTACAGGACAGGAGGAGGCCATTCGGCCTATCATGCCTGTGCTGACTCTTTGAAAGCTATCCAATTAGTCCCATTCCCCTGCTCTTTCCGCCAAACCCTGTAAAATGTTTTCTCTTCAAGTATTTATCCAATTCCCTTTTGAAAGTTACTACTGAATCTGCTTCCACCACCCTTTCAGGCAGCGCATTCCAGATCATTACAACTCGCTGCATAAAAAAATGTTTCCTCATGTTGCCTTTGGTGCTTTTGTCGATCTGTGTCCTCTGGTGACCGACCCTTCTACCATTGGAAACAGTTTCTCCTTATTTACTCTAATCAAAACCGTTCATGATCTTGAATACCTCTATCAAATCTCCCCTTAACCTTCTCTGCTCTAAGGAGAACATTCCCAGCTTCTCCAGTCTCTCCACGTAACTAAAGTCCCTCATCCCTGGAACCATTCTAGTAAATCTCCCCTGCACCCTCTCTAAGGCCTCGACATCCTCCCTAAATTGTAGTGCCCAGAATTGAACACAATACTCCAGCTGAGGCCTAACCAGTGTTTTATAAAGGTTTAGCATAACTTCCTTGCTTTTGTACTCTATGCCTCTATTAATAAAGCCATTTTTAACAGCCTTCTCAACTTGTCCTGCCACCTTCAAAGATTTGTGTATGTGAACCCCCAGGTGTCTCTGTTTTAATTTTGTTTTTGTTGCATGGAATGCTTTGACACAGGGGGTGGTTGAAGCAGAGCATCTTTTAAATGGAAGAACAGATATACATTTGAAGGGGAGAAGACACAGGGTCACATGGGTTGGAGTCGGGGTATTGGGACCATGAGATGCATTTGGATTGCTCGAGCAAAGAGCTGCCAGGACCTTTTAAAGAAAAAAGACATAGTATCATAGTAATATAAGAGGATGGTACAGCACAGGAGGAGGCCATTCAGCCCATCGTGCCTGTGCTGGCTCTTTGAAAAGAGCTATCCAATTAGTCCCATTCCCCTGCTCTTTCCCTATAGCCCTGCAAATATTTTCCCTTCAAGTATTTATCCAACTCCCTTTTGAAAGTTACTGTTAAATCTGCTTCCACCGCCCTTTCAGGCAGTGCATCCCTGATCATAACAACTTGATGCGTAAAAAAATGTTTCCTTTTGTCGCCTCTCGCTCTTTTGCTGATTACCTTAAATCTGTGTCCTCTGGTTACTGGCCCTCCTGCCACTGGAAACAGTTTCTCCTTATTTACTCTATCGAAACCGTTCATGATTTTGAACACCTCGATCAAATCTCCTCTCAATCTTTTCTGTTCCAAGGAGAACAACCCCAGCTTCTCCAGTCTCTCCACATAACTGAAGTCCCTCATCCCTGGTATCATCCTAATAAATCTTTTCTGCACCCTCTCTAAGGCCTTGGCATCCCTCCTAAAGTGCGGTGCCCAGAATTGAACACAATACTCCAGCTGAGGCCTAACCAGTGTTTTAGCATAACTTCCTTGCATTTGTACTCTATGCCTCTACTTATAAAGCCAAGAATCCCGTATGCTTTTTTAAAGCCTTCTCAATTTGTCCTGCCACCTTCAACGATTTGTGTAAGTGCACCCCCAGGTCTCTCTGTTCCTTCATCCCCTTTAAAATTGTACCATTTAGTTTATATCGCCTCTCCTCATTCTTCCTACCAAAATGTATCACTTCACACTTCTCAGCATTAAATTCCATCTGCCATATGTCTGCCCATTTCACCAGTCTGTCTGTGTCCTCCTGAAGTCTGTTACTATCCTCCACATTGTTTACTACATTTCCGAGTTTCGTGTCATCTGCAAACTTTGAAATTATACTCTCTATACCCAAGTCCAGGTCATTAATATATATCAAAAAGAGCAGTGGTCCTAATACTGACCCCTGGGGAACACCACTGTATAGTTCCCCCCAGTCTGAGAAACAACCGTTCACCACTATGAACTGGACATTAGATGGTTACAGTTTCTAGTTGCTGAAACTTTAACCTATCTTATTACTTTACAGATGCTGACAGACCTGCAGTGCATTTTAGCTTTTATTTCAGATTTTCTGCTGCCCATATCTTAACTCGGACCAAGTCCTGCTCACCAACCCGCACTGGCTCCTGGTCCAGCAATGCCTCGATTTTAAAATTCTCATCCTCAGGATGGTATGTTGCCTCCCTGGTGCCAGGGTCATGGATGTTACTGAGCGGCTACAAAACATTCTCGGGGCGGGGGGTGGTGAACAGCTAGAGGTGGTGGCCCGTAATCAGTACCAACGACATAGGTAGAAAGAGGGATGAGGTCCTGCAGGCAGAGTTTAAGGAGTTAGGAAAGAAATTAACAAGCAGGACCTCAAGGGCAGTAATCTCCAGATTACTCCCGGTGCTACGCGCTAGTGAGTATGGAAATAGGAGAATAGTGCAGATGACTGCATGGTTGGAGAGGTGATGCAGGAGGAGGGAGGGTTTTGGATTCCTGGGGCATTGGGACCAGTTCTGGGGGAGGTGGGAACTGTACAAGCCGGACGGGTTGCACCTCAACAGGGCCGGGACCAATATCCTTGTGGGGAGGTTTGTTAGTGCTGTTGGGGAGGGTTTAAGCTAACTTGGCAGGGAATGGGAACCTGAGAGGAGATTCAGAAGGGAAAGTAATAAAGCTGGAAGTGGAAGGTAGAAAAGCAGTAAGTGAAATTGGAAGGCAGCGGAAACAAAGGCCAGCGGCAAATAAGGTCAAAGTGGGAAAAAATATTAAAAAGGCAAAATTAAAGCCACTTTATCTGAATGTACGCAGCATTCGCAACAAGGTAGATGAATTGACGGCACAAGTAGAAGTAAATGGGTCTGATCTAATTACCATTACAGAGACGTGGCTGCAGGGTGACCAAGGCTGGGAACTGAATATTCAAGGATATTCAACATTTAGGAAGGACAGCAAAAAAGGAAAAGGAGGTGGGATAGCGCTGTTAATAAAGGATGAGATCAGTACAATAGTGAGAAAGGATCTTGGCTCAGAAAATCAAGATGTAGAATCAGTTTGGGTGGAGCTAAGAAACATCAAGGGGCAGAAAACATTGGCGAGAGTTGTTTATAGGCCACCAAACAGTAGTGGTAATGTAGGGCACGGTATAAAGCAGGAAATTAGAAGTGTATGTAACAAGGGTAATACAGTAATCATGGGAGACTTTAATCTTCATATAGATTGGGCAAATCAAATTAGCACTAATACTGTGGAGGATGAATTCCTGGAACATATACGAGATAGTTTTCTAGATCAGTATGTTGAGGAACCAACTAGGGAACAGGCTGTTTTAGATCTGGTATTGTGCAATGAGAAAGGGTTAATTAATAATCTTGTTGTAAAGGAGCCCTTAGGGAAGAGTGACCATAATATGATAGAATTCTTCATTAAGTTTGAAAGTGATGTAGTTCAACCCGAAACTAGGGTCTTAAATCTAAACAAAGGAAACTACGAAGGTATGAGGCACAAGTTGGCTGTGGTTGATTGGGGAACTACATTGCAAGGTATGATGGTAGACAGGCAATGGCTAGCATTTAAAGAATTAATACATAATTTACAACAAATATATATTCGTTTAAGGCACAAAAACTCAACAGGAAAAGTGGTCCAACCGTGGCTAACAAGAGAAATTAAAGACAGTATTAAATCAAAGGAAGAGGCATATAAAGTTGCCAGAAAAAGCAGTGAGCCTGAGGATTGGGAGCATTTTAGAATTCAGCAAAGGAGGACCAAGAAATTGATAAAGAGGGAAAATAGAATATGAGAGTAAACTAGCGAGAAACATAAAAACAGACTGTAAAGCTTCTATTGTATGTAAAAAGGAAAAGACTGGCGAAGGCAAATGTGGGTCCCTTACAGACAGAGAGGGGAGAATTTATAATGGGGAATAAGGAAATGGCAGAGAAATTAAACAAATATTTTGTGTCTGTCTTCACGGAAGAAGACACAAAAAATCTCCCAGAAATACTAGAGAACCAAGGGTCTGGTGAGAATGAGGAACTGAAAGAAATTTGTATGAGTAAAAAAATAGTACTACAGAAATTAATGGGACTGAAAGTCAATAAATCCCTAGGACCTGATGATCTACATCCCAGGGTTTTGAAAGAGGTGGCTATAGAGATAGTGGATGCACTGGTTGTCATCTTCCATAATTCTATAGATTCTGGAACGGTTCCTGCAGATTGGAAGGTAGTCAATGTAACCCCAGTATTTAAGAAAGGAGGGAGAGAGAAAACAGGGAACTACAGACCTGTTAGCCTGACATCAGTAGTAGGGAAAATATTAGAATCTTTTATAAAGGATGTGATGAAAGGACACTTAGAAAATAATAATAGGATTTGGCAGAGTCAACATGGATTTATGAAAGGGAAATCACGTTTGACAAACCTATTGGAGTTCTTTGAGGATGTAACTAGTAGAATAGATAAGGGGGAACCAGTGGATGTGGTGTATTTGGATTTTCAGAAGGCTTTCGATAAGGTCCCACACAGGAGGTTGATGAACAAAGTTAGAGCACATGGAATTGGGGGTAATATACTGGCATGGATTGAGAATTGGTTAACAGACAGAAAACAGAGAGCAGGAATAAACAGGTCTTTTTCAGGTTGGCAGACTGTGACTAGTGGGGTACCGCAGGGATCAGTGCTTAGGCCCCAGCTATTCACAATATATATCAATGATTTGGATGAGGGGACCAAATGTAGTATTTCCAAAGTTTGCTGATGACACAAAACTGGGTGGGAATGTGAGTTGTGAGGAGGATGCAAAGACGCTTCAAGGGGATATAGGCAGACTAAGTGAGTGGGCAAGAACATGGCAGATGGAATATAATGTGGAAAAATGTGAAGTTATCCACTTTGGTAGGAAAAACAGAAATGCAGAGTATTTTTTAAATGGTGAGAGATTGGGAAATGTTGATGTTCAAAGGGACCTGGGTGTCCTTGTACATGAGTCACTGAAAGCTAACATGCAGGTGCAGCAAGCAATTAAGGCAGCAAATATATGTTGGCCTTTATTACAAGAGGATTTGAGTACAGGAGTAAAGATGTCTTACTGCAATTATATAGGGCCTTGGTGAGACCGCACCTGGAGTATTGTGTACAGTTTTGGTCTCCTTACCCAAGAAAGGATATACTTGTCATAGAGGGAGTGCAATGAAGGTTCACCAGACTGATTCCTGGGATGGCGGGACTGTCGTATGAGGAGAGATTGAGTAGACTCGGCATGTATTCTCTCGAGTTTAGAAGAATGAGAGGTGATCTCATTGAAACATACAAAATTGTTACAGGGCTCGACAGGGTAGACGCAGGGAGGATGTTTCCCCTGGCTGGGGAATCTAGAACCAGGGGTCACAGTCTCAGAATAAGGGGTAGGCCATTTAGGACTGAGATGAGGAGAAATTTCTTCACTCAGAGGGAGGTGAATCTTTGGAATTCTCTACCCCAGAGGGCTGTGGAGGCTCAGTCATTGAGTACATTCAAAACAGAGATCAATAGATTTCTAGATATTAAAGGCATCAAGGGATATGGGGATAGTGCAGGAAAATGATGTTGAGGTAGAAGATCAGCCATGATCTTGTTGAATGGCGGAGCAGGCTCGAGGGGCTGGATGGCCTACTCCTGCTCCTATTTCTTATGTTCTTATGTTTTCATGTTTTCAAATCCCTCCATGGGCTCGCCCCCTCCCTATCTCTGTAACCAACTACAACCCAACAACCCTCCAAGATCTCTGCACTCCTCCAATTCTTGCCCCTTGCACATCCCTGATTTTCTTCGCTCCACCATTGTCAGCTGTGCCTTCAGCTGCCAAGGCCTAAGCTCTGGAATTCCCTCCCTAAACCTTTCCGTCTCTCTGTCCTCCTTTAAGACGCTCCTTAAAACCTACCTCTCGGTCACCTGTCCTAATATCTCCTTATGTGGCTTGATGCCAAATTTTGTTTGATAGCGCTCCTGTGAAGTGCCTTGGGATGTTTTACTACATTAAAGGTGCTATATAAATGCATGTGGTTGTTGTCTTTAAAACTATGAATGGGTTTGATAGGGTAGACATAGAGAAAATGTTTCCACTTGTGGGGGAGTCCAGAACTAGCACATAAATATAGAACAGTCTCCAATAAATCCAATAGGGAATTCAGGAGAAACTTCTTTACCCAGAGAGTGGTTAGAATGTGGAACTCGCTACCACGAGGAGTAGCTGAGGCAAATAGCATAGATGCATTTAAGGGGAAGCTAGATAAACACATGAGGGAGAAAGGAATAGAAGGATACATTGATGAGGTGAGATGAAGTAGGGAGGGAGGAGGCTCATGTGGAGCATAAACACTGGCAGAGACCAGTTGGGCCGAATGGCCTGTTTCTGTGCTGTAAATTCTATGTAAGTTCTTGTCAGATACTACTGACTTGTTCCAAAGTTAGCTGAGGAGGAGCGTTTGTCTCTGGAGTTTCAGTGGAGAATACTGTATTGGTAACAACGTTCACATAAGGAAAAAAGAACTTACATTTATATAGCACCCTTTCATGTCTTAAAGCATTTTACAACCAATGGATTATTTCTGAAGTGCAGTCAGTGTTATGTCAGCAAATGCAACAGCCAATTTGTGCACAGTAAGGACGAATGATTGACCACATAGTCTGCTCTTTTTGCTGTTGGTTGAGGGATGATTGTTGACCAAGACACTGGGAGAATTCCTTTCTCTCCTTCAAATAGTGAAAGACGGTACCTCCGCCTCAGCTTAGATTCTGTGCTCAAGTCCTTTTGAAAATCCAAGTATATTACACCTACTACATTACCCTTATCTACTCTTTGTTACTTCCTCAAAGAACTCAATAAGATTAGTCAAGCACCTTTTGAAATCTGTGCTTACTATGCTTTTTTATATTTTTGGTTTCTAGGTAAATGGATGAGATTTTTAGATTCAAGTCCCACCCAAAACATTAGCCTGTCTTTTCTCTTTTGAATGCTGACAGACCTGCTGGCAGATTTCTTTGCATTCCAGCATTCAGCATTTTTTTAAATATCTGGAAGACTTGCGACCAGCATATATTTATTGATAAAATTCACCAAAACTGTTGCTTAATAAACTATTTCAATGCACCCCAACTCAAGTGGTCTCTTCTCCATCCAGATCAGATTGAACTGACTAGACCCAGAGTCATTCAGACTCAACAATGGTTTGAATTGAAAGGGGGGAGGGGGGGGGGGGAAGGAGGAGGGAAATCACACTTAACTCAATACACTTATCTGATACTCTTAATTCACTGCCTCAAATTGCTCTGCATACCACCAGTGACAGTACTGTACCGTATTATACAGTGACAGCCCTGTACCCACCAGTACTGTATCCCAGTGTTATACACTGACACACCTGTACCCACCAGTACTGTACCCCAGTGTTATACAGTGACAGCCCTGTACCCACCAGTACTGTATCCCAGTGTTATACAGTGACAGCCCTGTACCCACCAGTACTGTACCCCAGTGTTATACAGTGACAGCCCTGTACCCACCAGTACTGTACCCCAGTGTTATACAGTGACAGCCCTGTACCCACCAGTACTGTACCCCAGTGTTATAGTGACAGACTTGTACCCACCAGTACTGTACCCGTTATACAGTGACAGACCTGTACTCACCAGTACTGTATCCCAGTGTTATAGTGACAGACCTGCACCCACCAGTACTGTATCCCAGTGTTATAGAGACAGACCTGTGCCCACCAGTACTGTACCCCAGTGTTATACAGAGACAGACCTGTACCCACCAGTACTGTACCCCAGTGTTATACACTGACACACCTGTACCCACCAGTACTGTACCCGTTATAGTGACAGACCTGTACCCACCAGTACTGTACCCCAGTGTTATACAGTGACAGACCTGTACCCACCAGTACTGTACCCGTGTTATACAGTGACAGACCTGTACCCACCAGTACTGTATCCCAGTGTTATACAGTGACAGACCTGTACCCACCAGTACCATATCCCAGTGTTATACAGTGACAGACCTGTACCCACCAGTACCATATCCCAGTGTTATACAGTGACAGACCTGTACCCACCAGTACTGTACCAGTGTTATACAGTGACAGACCTGTACCCACCAGTACTGTACCCCAGTGTTATACAGTGACAAACCTGTACCCACCAGTACTGTATCCCAGTGTTATACAGTGACAGACCTGTACCTACCAGTACTGTACCTGTGTTATACAGTGACAGACCTGTACCCACCAGTACTGTACCCGTGTTATAGTGACAGACCTGTACCCACCAGTACTGTATCCCAGTGTTATACAGTGACAGACCTGTACCCACCAGTACTGTATCCCAGTGTTATAGTGACAGGCTTGTACCCACCAGTACTTACCCCAGTGTTATACAGAGACAGACCTGTACCCATCAGTACTTACCCCAGTGTTATACAGTGACAGACCTGTACCCACCAGTACTGTACCCCAGTGTTAGTGACAGACCTGTACCCACCAGTACTGTATCCCAGTGTTATAGTGACAGGCTTGTACCCACGAGTACTTACCCCAGTGTTATACAGAGACAGACCTGTACCAATCAGTACTTAGCCCAGTGTTATACAGTGACAGACCTGTACCCACCAGTACTTACCCCAGTGTTATACAGTGACAGACCTGTACCTACCAGTACTGTACCTGTGTTATACAGTGACAGACCTATACCTACCAGTACTGTACCCCAGTGTTATACAGTGACAGACCTGTACCTACTAGTACTGTACCCCAGTGTTATACAGTGACAGACCTGTACCCACCAGTACTGTACCCCAGTGTTATAGTGTGACAGACCTGTACCCACCAGTACTGTACCCCAGTGTTATACAGTGACAGACCTGTACAGACCAGTACTGCACCCTAGTTGTATACAGCTAAAAATGCTCTCTCCAGCTACATCACAAATCTGCCTTTTTTTTTGGACCATGAAATTGAATTCCACAATCCCACCTTTTCCGTGAGCCAGCTCCCGGCATCACTGCTGTTAAATCTGGTGTGTGCCAACTGTTAGACCACCTGTGGAAATCACATTTTACAGCAGGAACACTGGACTCAAGCGCACAAATAGCTTAAATGGAGATTAAGTACAAAAACTTCACCCGAGTGACTGTTAACATGACCTGAACCGCACAATGGGATTAAGTCTTCAAATCATCCTAAAATATTGTCATTTGAATGAGGTCTTTTTTTTTAAAAAAGAACAGCAGCAAATGTCCCAGCAAATATTGGACAGCTAGTGTGCTTGATGCTATTGCAGGGTTAACAATGGTCACATTGTTTCTCAAAGGGCACAACCCAGACCAATACTGAGCCATGAAACAGCCGTTCACAACCTCAGGACGTCCCATGGAAGAATCCTAGTATCATAGTTCCAAAGTCCCAAAGCGCTTTACAGCCAATTAAGTATTTTTGAAGTGTCGTCACTGTTATAATGTACCAAACCCGGCAGCCAGAGTTGAAAAATTCAAAGTTGCTACTTTCCCGTGGCAATCAATCACTCTGTTGGGAAACTAGCACTTGAAACAATCTGCATTCAGCAAGCTCAAAATCAATTAAATAAATGACCAGATAATCTGTTTTTAGTGGTGTTGGTTGAGGGATAAATATTGGTCCCTGCTTTTCTTCAAATAGTGCCATGGGATTTTTTTACCTCCAGCTAAGAGGACAGATGTGACCTCGGTTTAATGTCTCATCCGAAAGACCGGACCTCTGACAGTGCAGCGCTCCCTCAGTACTGCACTGGAGTGTCAGCCTGGATTACGTGCTTAAATCTCTGGAGTGAGACTTGAACCTTCTGACTCAGAGGTGAGAATGCTACTCACTGAGTCACCGCTGACACCTAAAAAAGCCTACTAGTTAAATTTAAAGCCGATTCACAGTAATCCCAGGAAATTAGGCAAGAAATTAGCTAATGGGTACAAAACAAGTAGTTGATGGAGGAATTATGCCAGGATGGGGTGAAATACTAAGTGAGGTGCTCCAGGGTACAGTGTGGGGCCCACTACTCTTTCTAATTTATATCATAACTCGGATTGGATCACAGTGCAAATCAGAAGTGGAATCAGAGGAGACAACTCAGAAATAACTGAGTCGATAAAATATGTACATGGACAGAACGACAGCTGAAATTATGTGCAAGCAAGTGAAAAGTATTGTACACAAGGAGGGAAAAAAAGGACACATGTACTCCATGAATGGTGTTGAAACATAGGAACAGGAGGAGGCCATTCAGCCCCTCAAGCCTATTCCGCCATTCAATTAGATCGCGGCTGATCTGTATCTTAACTCCATCTACCCGCCTTGGTCCCCTCTTCCTCAATACTCTTACCCGACAAAATTCTACCAATCTCAGTTTTGAAATTTTCAATTGACCCCCCAGCCTCAACAGCTTTCTGTGGGGGGGGGGGGGGAAAGAGAGTTCCAGATTTCCACTCCCCTTTGGGTGAAGAAGTGCTTCCTGACATCACCCCTGGACGGCCGAGCTCTAATTTTAAGGTTATTCCCCCTTGTTCTGGACTCCCCCCACCGGAGGAAATAGTTTCTCTCTATCCACCCTATCAAATCCTTTAATCATCTGAAACACCTCAATCAAATCACCCCTTTAATCTTCTATTCTGAAGGGAATACGAGCCCAGTCTGTGAAACCTGTCCTCATAATTTAACCCTTTTAGCCCCAGTATATTTCTGGTGAATCTGCACTGCGCCCTCTCCAAGGCCAATAAATCCTTCCCTGAGGTAATTCCCACCCTGACACACATCTGCCTGGAGACACATGAAAGTGACTTGAACAATTCGAATGGTCCAGTTTTAATGTGAGTCCCCCACCCCCGCAGATTTTAATTAATTTATCAGAACGGCCTGAACAATATTAAAGGGGCAGGGGCCCTGCTGAGGGGAGGGGGAGGGGGAGGGGAGGAGGAGGGGGAGGGAGAGGGAGAGGGAGGGGGGGAGGGAGGGAGGGAGGGGGGAGGGGAGGGAGGGGGGAGGGGAGGGAGGGGGGAGGGGAGGGGGGGAGGGGAGGGGGGGGGGGGGGAGGGGGGGAGGGGAGGGGGGGAGGGAGGGGCGCTCTCCCACATTCACCTGCTCCAGCTTTGCAGCGTCACCTCCCACGGGCCGTGTCCACCGGGCCGCAGCTCCACGAAAACCAAGGCCCCGCTCCCTCTCACAGGCCGCGGCGCTGGATGCCGGCTCCAGGCCGGACCGGCGGCTTCCTCCCCGCCGGACGCACTGGCACTGACCGGCTGCCGAGCCCGCTCTCGCCGGCTTTATTGACACGGGCGGTCCGGGTCGTCGCGCTGAGAGCGGACTCACTGTTTACCTCACAAGATCCGCCTCGGAAGCCGCCGTAGCAGGATGTGAGCAGAGTCCTCCGGCCAGCTGGGGGCGCTGCGGCTGGGTCAGTCCTCCGGCCACGGGGCGACGCTGCGGCTGGGTCAGTCCTCCGGCCAGCTGGGGGCGCTGCGGCTGGGTCAGTCCTCCGGCCACGGGGCGGCGCTGCGGCTGGGTCAGTCCTCCGGCCAGCTGGGGGCGCTGCGGCTGGGTCAGTCCTCCGGCCACGGGGCGACGCTGCGGCTGGGTCAGTCCTCCGGCCAGCTGGGGGCGCTGCGGCTGGGTCAGTCCTCCGGCCACGGGGCGGCGCTGCGGCTGGGTCAGTCCTCCGGCCAGCTGGGGGCGCTGCGGCTGGGTCAGTCCTCCGGCCACGGGGCGACGCTGCGGCTGGGTCAGTCCTCCGGCCAGCTGGGGGCGCTGCGGCTGGGTCAGTCCTCCGGCCACGGGGCGACGCTGCGGCTGGGTCAGTCCTCCGGCCAGCTGGGGGCGCTGCGGCTAGGTCAGTCCTCCGGCCACGGGGCGGCGCTGCGGCTGGGTCAGTCCTCCGGCCAGCTGGGGGCGCTGCGGCTGGGTCAGTCCTCCGGCCAGCTGGGGGCGCTGCGGCTGGGTCAGTCCTCCGGCCACGGGGCGACGCTGCGGCTGGGTCAGTCCTCCGGCCAGCTGGGGGCGCTGCGGCTGGGTCGGTCCTCCGGCCAGGTGGGGGCGCTGTGGCTAGGTCAGTCCTCCGGCCACGGGGGGGGCGCTGCGGCTGGGTCAATCCTCCGGCCACGCGGCGACGCTGCGGCTGGGTCAGTCCTCCGGCCAGCTGGGGGCGCTGCGGCGGGAGGAGTCCTCCGGCCACGGGGTGGCGCTGCGGTATAATATGGAAGGGAAGACATTTGCAAAGTGCTTCCAAGTTGATGCAGGGCATTGGGAAAATGTCCAGGGTAATATTCATGAGGGAAGAGTGAGGTCCCCTCAGTTAAAGATGTTGAGCATAGAGTCCTTCCCCTGCACAATTCCCTTTCTTCCTGTGAACTCACTGACTGTAGTTGGGATGTGTTCCCGGGTGTCACGGTCTCCTCTGGCTCCTCGCTCAAGTGTCTTATTTCTTATGTATGAACTTTTAACGGTTGCCAACTCTGCTTGGTGGCATTCCTGGAGGTTTGATCATGTGATATTCTGACCTCTTGACATCTGACCATATGATGCATGATCACATGACTTCTACAAATATTATTGCCTTTACCGCCGACAGGTTGGGTCCCCTGTAATTGAGTATTTTTGCTTGTGGTTTTGCGCCAGCAAGAGGGGAGACGGAGGGCGGGGGACGAGGGGAAAGTGAGGCCGGGGGAAGAGAGGATCGCCCCCTTTCACAGATGGCCTTCCCCCTTTCACAGACGCCTTTCCCCCTTTCACAGACGTCCTTCCCCCTTTCACAGACGCCCTTCCCCCTTTCACAGACGCCCTCCCTTTCACAGACGCCCTTCCCCCTTTCACAGACGCCTTTCCCCCTTTCACAGACGTCCTTCCCCCTTTCACAGACGCCCTTCCCCCTTTCACAGACACCCTTCCCCCTTTCACAGACGCCTTTCCCCCTTTCACAGACGTCCTTCCCCCTTTCACAGACGCCTTTCCCCCTTTCACAGACGCCTTTCCCCCTTTCACAGACGCCCTTCCCCATTTCACAGACGCCCTTCCCCCTTTCACAGACGCCCTTCCCCCTTTCACAGACGCCCTTCCCCCTTTCACAGACGCCCTTCCCCCTTTCACAGACCCCCTCATTTCACAGACCCAGTCCCCATTTAAAAGCCCCCCTTCCCCGAATGCCGACTCTCCATCCTCCTCCTGACTGCCCTCCGCACGATCACGGATCTCTGCGGGTGACGTCACGGAGCGGAGGGTTGGGGGGGGTCGTGCACTGCGGTGGGAAAATTTAAATCGCTGATCTCCCAGGCCGCTGGAGGCAGCACTCGGGGGAGGAACCCCTAATTCCAGGAAACTCCTGGTCATTCCGGGAGGGTTAGGAACCCTAATTAGCTTAGACAGTGAAGCCTAGATTTTCTGACTGGTGCGATTTCAACGATAACCCTGCTCCATTTATTTTAATGAGTTTTCGTGGTAGTTACAATATCAATCAGCAAATCTAGGCTTGAGTGTCTGCAGGCAATTTGACATTACAGCCAAACCTAATTCTCTCCTCACCCAATATCCAAATTCACGTACACGTACGCTTTCTAAAAGGGATGACTGGTAGGGTTGACAAACCTCCAGGATTGCCTTGGAGTCTCAGGGAATTGAAGATTAATCTCATGGAAGCTGCTGTGAGCAACCAGGGAGAAAAATCATCGGGGCATTGAAGAAAATTGTGGGTTTTTTTCATTTTCTTTGAACACTTAAGTTTATTATAAAAATATCGGAGATTGGGGGGGGGGATGGGCAGGCATGAGTCATGTGATGAAACCTTCAGGAATACGTCCAATCAGAGTTGGCAACCCTAATCACTAGATCTCCAATCAGGTTTCTGCCCCTGCCATGGCACCAGAACGGCCCAGCCAAAGTCACAAACAACACTCGTTGTGGCTGAGACCCAACACTCGTTGTGACTGAGACCCAACACTCGTTGTGACTGAGACCCAACACTCGTTGTGGCTGAGACCCAACACTCGTTGTGCCTGAGATCCAACACTCGTTGTGACTGAGATCCAACACTCGTTGTGACTGAGATCCAACTGAGACCTTGGTGCATTCTCCCTCCTTGAGCTCTCTGCAGCCTTTGACATGGGTGACACTATCCTCCTCCAACCTCTCTCCTCCATCATCTAGCTTGGTAGGACTGTCCTTGCCTGGTTCCACTCTTACCTATCTGATCGTAGCCAGAGCATCTCCAGCAATGGCTTCTCTTCCCACCCCTGGACCATTACCTCCGGAGTCTCCCAAGGATCTATCCGTCTTCTTGCTGGCCCTTGGTGTCGTCACCCACAGACATGGGGTCAACTTCCACAGGTATGCTGACCACACCCAGCACTGGCTAATCACCAGCTCGAGTGAACCCTGTACTGCCCTCCGTGTTGTCAGATTGCTGGACTGATATTGAGTCTTGGATGAGCAGCAATTCCCTCCAGATAGGCATTGGGAAGACCTAAGCGATCATCTTCAGCCCCACCACAAAGTCTAACCCTTGCCAGCAATTTTGTCTCCCTCCCTTGCCACTGTCTCAGGTTCAACCAGATTGTCCAACCCAGAGCTGAGCTTACAACCCCATATCATGCCCATCGCAAAGACCACCTACATCCACCTCAGTAACATCGCCCGTCTCTGCCCCCTACTTCTGCCCATCTGCCACTAAATCCCTCATCCACGCCACCTCCAGACTCGACTATTCGAATGCTTCCCTGGCTGGCCTCCCATCCTCTACCCTCCGTAAACCCTAACCCACACCAGATCTCGCATACACCTCACTGACCTACATTGGCTACAAGTCCCCAAATACCTCAAATTTATAATTCTCATTCTCGTGTTTAAATCAGCCGTGGCCTCGCCCCTCACTACACCGCAAACCTGTTCCAGCCCTGCAAACCCCCCCCACAACCCCCTGCAAACCCCCCCACCCCCACAAACCCCCCCACAACCCCCTGGAAACCCCCCACCCCCACAACCCCCTGGAAACCCCCCCACCCCCACAAACCCCCCACCCCCACAACCCCCCACAACCCCCCACAAACACCCCACCCCACAACCCCCTGCAAACCTCCCCACCCCACAACCCCCTGCAAACCCCCCACCCCCACAAACCCCCCCACAACCCCCTGGAAACCCCCCACCCCCACAACCCCCTGGAAACCCCCCCACCCCCACAAACCCCCCACAACCCCCCACAACCCCCCACAAACACCCCACCCCACAACCCCCTGGAAACCCCCCCACCCCCACAAACCCCCCACCCCCACAACCCCCCACAACCCCCCACAAACACCCCACCCCACAACCCCCTGCAAACCTCCCCACCCCACAACCCCCTGCAAGCCCCCCACCCCCACAACCCCCCACAAACCCCCCCCACCCCCACAACCCCCTGCAAACCCCCCACCCCCACAACCCCCCACAAACCCCCCACCCCACAACCCTCCACAAACCCCCCCACCCCCACAACCCCCCACAAACCCCCCACCCCCACAACCCCCTGCAAACCCCCCACCCCCACAACCCCCCACAAACCCCCCCACCCCCAACCACCCCCTCCCAAGAAATATCAGTTCTTCTGTCTCTCGCCTCTTGTGCATTCCACCCTCCCTTCGCCCCATCATTGGCCACTGTGTCTTCAGCCACCTAAGTGGTTAAAGATGGGTTGTGAGAATGTTTATAAAGAGAGAGAGAGAGAGAGACGAGTGGAGAGGCAGGGAGGGGGGGGGGGGGGGGTTCAAGGAAGAGGTTCCAGAGAGTGGGGCTGAGGTAGCCGAAGGCTGTGCCATCAATGGTGGGGCAAAGGGAAGCCGTAAAGACTCGGGTCGAGGACCAAAGAATGCAGTGGGTGGGGGAAATATAAGACTGGAAGAGGCAGCGGAGATAGGGTTGGGACCAAGGCTGTGGAGAGATTTGAAGATGGGGCCAAGGATTTTAAATTGAAGGCGGTGGGGCACAGGGAACCAACATGGGTCAGAGAGGACGGAGGTGATGGGTGGTCATGACCCGGTGCAGGACGGATACGAAGGCCAATAAGGCAGTCACCGAAGTCCATAAGGCACAAATAAAGGCAGTGACAGTGGAGTTGACTATTCCGATGCTCTCCAGGCCGGCCTCCCATCTTCCACCCTCCACAAAATTGAGCTCATCCAAAACTTTGCTGCCCGTATCCTAACTCGCACCAAGTCCAGTTCACCCATCACCCCTCGTGCTCGCTGATCTACACTGGCTCCCGGTCCGGGCATGCCTCGATTTTAAAATTCTCATCCTTGTTTTCAAATCCCTCCATGGCCTCGCCCCTCCCTATCTCTGTCACCTCCTCCAGCCCGCGAACCCTCTGAGATCTCTGCCTTCCTTCGAATTCTGGTCTCTTGCGCATCCCCAGGTTTTAATCGCTCCACCGTTGGCGGCCGTGCCTTCAGCTGCCTCGGCCCTAAGCTCTGGAACTCCCTCCCTAAACCTCTCCCCCTCTCTACCTCTCTCTCCTCCTATAAGGCGTTCCTTAAAACCTACCTCTTTTGGTCTCGCTTTTGGTCACCTTATGTGGCTCAGTGTCAAATCTTTGTTTGATAATGTTCCTGCGAAGCGCCTTGGGACGTTTTACTACATTAAAGGCGCTGTATAAATGCAAGTTGTTGTTGTCACAGCGGTGAAGGCGGACAATGCTGTATAGGTGGGAAGTGGTGATGCATCGGCCTCCATTAATGGCAGGACTTCCACAGGAGCAGCATCAAGGGGGGAGAGGCCTGGCCTTTGTTGGCTTCTCTTTGTCAGTGGACTGGGAACCCTGCAGGGGAACATAAGAAATAGGAGCAGGAGTAGGCCATTCGGCCCCTCGAGCCTGCTCCGCCATTCAATAAGATCATGGCTGATCTTCAACCTCAACTCCACTTTCCTGCCCGATCCCCATATCCCTTGATTCCCCTAGAGTCCAAAAATCTATCCATCTCAGCCTTGAATATACTCAACGACTCAGCATCCACAGCCCTCTGAGGTAGAGAATTCCAAAGATTCACAACCCCTCTGAGTGAAGAAATTCCTCCTCATCTCAGTCTTAAATGGCCGACCCCTTATCCTGAGACTATGCCCCCTGGTTCTAGATTCTCCAGCCCGGGGAAACAACCTCTCAGCCTCTACCCTGTCAAGCCCCCTCAGAATCTTATATGTTCTAATGAGATCACCTCTCATTCTTCTAAACTCTAGGCTCACGTGCGATAAATGGCTACTTGGGTGAGGTAGCAAACAAAAAGGGCAAATTAGAAAATTGTTTAGAAGATATGTGATAAAAAAGCACAAGAGTAATTTGAAAGCAGCCGATGACATTTGGTTCCGAAAGGGTTGATTCTGAAAAATGTAACACCTTAGAAACAGTGTCTAATTTCATTATGAACCTGGCTCAGCTGCTTAAGGCAGTGAGTAGTTGAATCGTACAGACCAGGAGTGTCTCAGGTTCAACAACAACAATGACAACTTGCATTGATCTCGCGCCTTTAACATAGTAAAATGTCCCAAGGCCCTTCACAGGAGCGTAATCAGGCAAAATTTGACACCGAGCCACCTAAGGAGATATTAGGACAAGAGACCAAAAGCTTGGTCAAACCGAAAGGTTTTAAGGAGCATCTTAAAGGAGGAGAGAGATGTAGAGAGGCGAAGAGGTTTAGGGAGGGATAGATCCTTGGGGGACTCCAGAGGAAATGGTGTGGGAGCAGAAGGAGAAGCCATTGCTGGTGATTCTCTGGCTATAACTGGATAGATAAGAATGGAACCAGGCGTGTGCAGTCCCACCCAACTGGACGACGGAGGAGAGGCATTGGCGGAGGATGGTGTGGTCAACCATGTCGAAGGCTTCAGACAGGTGGAGAAGGATGAGGAGGGATAGTTTACTGTCATCACTGTCACATAGGATATCATTTGTGACTTTGATAAGGGACGTTTCAGTACTGTGGCGGGGGCTGAAACCTGATTGGAGGAATTCCAACATGGAGTTGTGGGAAAGATGAGCGTGGATTTGAGAGGCAAAAAAATGTTCAAGGACTTTGGAGAGGAAAGGGAGGTTGGAGATAGGGCGGTAGTTTGCCAGGACAGTGGGGTTAAGGGTGGGTTTTTTGAGAAGGGATGTGATGATGGCAGATTTGAAGGGGAGGGAGACAAAACCTGAGGAGAGGGAACCGTTAATAATATCAGCTAACATGGGGGCCAGGAAGGGAAGTTGTGTGGTCAACAGTTTAGTGGGAATAGGGTCAACGGAGCAGGAGGTGGGTCTTATGGTCAAGATGAGCTCGGAGAGGGCATGAGGGGAGATAGAAGAGAAACTGGAGAAAGATGTGAGTTCAGGGCTAGGTCAGGGGGGAACCATAGGGGAAGTTTGGCTCGGTGGGCTAGGGGAAGGGAGGGAAGCAGCAGAGGCAGCTGAATGGATAGTCTCAATCTTAGTGACAAAGAATTCCATGAGCTCCTTGCACTTTTCGGTGGAGGCAGGGGAGAGGGGTTTAAGAAGACGGTTTGTAGTGAAGAGAAGCCTGGAGTTATGTTTGATCCTGAAATAGTGAGCAGTTTTGGCAGAGGAGAGCAGGACCCGATGTCGTCCAGCCAGCTGGCAATGAATGGCTAAACTAGTTATCCGCCATAAACATTCAAGTCTGCATCCCTTGGGCTTAAGGGAGCGGAGATGAGGGCTGTACCAGGGTGAGAGAGAATAAGGGTTTTAATGGGGACTAGGGCATCAAAGGTGGGGGTGAGGGTGTGATTGAGCAGATCGATAGATGCAGAAATGTCCTGGTGGATGGAGGGCCAAAGGCTAGACAGTTGGGAATTTCAAAGTGCCATTGCAAGTGTCTAGGGGAAGAGTTTTTTCTGGGGAGGGACATAGAAGGAAGTGGGGTTGGGAAGGGAGAGATAGATAGGGATACAAGGAAGTGATCAGAGATGGCCTTATCCGTGATTGACATGATGGGAGTAGAGAGGCCATGTGTGATGGCAAGGTCGAGGGGGTGGCCATGAATATGGGTCGGGGAGTTTATATGAGGGAGAGATTAAGGGAGGATAGGACGGCAGTGAACTCAAAGGAGAGAGAGAGCATGATGAGTTGAGATGGATGTTGAAATCACCGAGGATCAGAAGTCACTCAGTGCAGAGGCTGAGGGAGGAAAGCAGTGGAGATTTCTCGGTGAGAAACTTGGCGTGGTACTTGAGTGGGTGATAGAGAACGAGGATTTTAAAGGGGAGGTGAGAGGGGTGGAACAAGGTGAGATGCTCAAAAGAGGAGAAGGTGCCAGAGGAGTAGGGGGACAGACCAAGGTGTGATTTGGTGATGAGGGCCACACCATCACCGTGGAGGTCTGGGCGGGGCAAGTGGTGGAAGAGATAGTTAGACGGGGACTTCATGAAGGGGGAAGGTGTCATCACCCCTCAGCCAGGTTTCCGCCAAGGCCATGATATCGATGTAATCATCCACAATAAGCTCATGGATGGCAAGGGCCTTGTTCACAAGTGAATGGACATTCTGGAGGGAGATGCGGAGAGGGGAGGTTACAGCTGATCTACTGGCAGAGTCCACAGGGTCAGCGCTGGGAGGGGTGAGTGGGACGGGAAGGAGATTGGTAAGATTAGCCCCCAGCGGGCGTGCTGGGCGGGAATGTCAGTGAGAGAGTAGGATGGGGCAGTTGGGGTTTGTGCTCGTAAGGAGGCAGCGATGAGAGTCTCGATGGGCCCTTCGGAGGATGCCGAGAGAGGCACTGAGGGAAGCTGTAGGCTTTTCTAAGAGGGAGACAAGCCTGGGACGGCGGCAGGAGAGTAGGAAGGTGGAGGAGTGCTGAAGGGTTGGGGTAGGGATTTGAGGGGGGGCAGAGTACCCGAGAGAGGAGAAATGAAGGGAGGCATGACGACAGAAGAGAGGGGCCTAGGAGGGGTAAAGAGGAAAGAAGAAAGAAAGGGGGAGAAAGGGGAAATGGAAGTGATGGGCTTGGGTCCAGAGCGGCAGCCAACACGCACACGCGAAAAGACACAGGGAAACTCAAATTACATAAGCGTGGTTACATCGCAAGGTTAGGAAAGACAGATCCTGGTAATAAACAGGGAATAGAGAGGAGGCAATAGGAGGGAGTCCAGGGTTAGTCAGAGGTCCTGTGGTGGGATAAAGTTGACGGAGACGGAGTGACGTCAGCCTGGAGCAACGACGAACTGATGTCCAGGTTCGGAGACAGGTGTGGAGGGAGAGTGGGTCCAGAAGCTATTTGAAGGATAGAGTATCGGAGGACGCGCTGCTGGAGGTATGAACGTGGGAATGAAGAGCCAGGACATGTGGAGAATCAATGGCGGTGAAGAAAAACGGCGGCAAAGTTGGAGCTCACTGTAAGACCCAGAATCGATGGAGAAACGGACTTCAGCCCAGGAGGGTGAATTTCTGGCCGTGAACCAGACCGTGGCAAAACAAAGCTGAAAAACCAGTAGGACCAGTAAGACATGGGTCGTCGGCTGGACAAAGTTAACTGTGTTGTTAACTGGCCTCGACCCGAGCGTTGGCATGGGCATTGTGACTGACCTGAGTAGGGAGTGGGAGAACTGGCCTGGGTTCCTAGTCCGGATCACCATCCTGCTGGAAGTCCACATATGTGGATGTTGGGCGAGGACTGGGGTCAGGGGACTGGAGTCAGGGGTCAGAGTTGGTTGTGATAATCCTACCTGTTCGGTCGGGTATCCTGCTAACGCTCATTGTCTGGGCTCCCTCACATATAATGGACTGTTGAATGAGATACTGAAGGCCCATGGACTGACACCCCCGTGAAGGGGCAGGGGGGGGGGGGGGGCGGGTGGGGTCAGTGTCTTTGTGGGGGGAGAAAAACCGATGGGAAAGGAGGAAAAAAATAAATAAAATGGCCAGACTTAAAATAACCCCCGAATGAGAACCGATACTTTTGCATTGCCTGGGCGCTGGAATTTTAATACAATCCTCATCTTTCTACGAGGCACTTTACAAACCTTCCGGCCTTCACGTTGAGTTCACCAACTTTAGACCTTAACCACTGCTCCCATTTCCTCAAAAGCAAAATACCGCGGATGCAGGAAATCTGAAATAAAAACAGAAAATGCTGGAGAAGCTCAGCAAGTGAGGCAGCGTCTGTGGAGAAAGAAACAGAGTTAACGGGCTCGATTTTTGGACGTCCGAGCCGGCGGGTTCCTGGCGGGGGGGCTCCGAAAATCGGGGATTCCCGGGTTGGGTCCGGAGCCCGGTTCCAACCCACCCACTTCCAGGTTCCCCAGTGACGCGCTATGATGCGCGCGCAGCCCCCGCATGCGGGACTCCCACCAGTAATTAAAGCCAGCGGGATCCCACTTAAATCAATTAATTTGATAGTTTAAGGTCATTTGCAGACCTGATTTGGAGGATATTTTAGGAGGGGTGGGATTTTCATCTCAACTGAGACTGTTTCCCGTACTGGGGGAAACACTCCCAGTTCAAATGGACGTGTTGCAGCCATCAGCCTGTGGCAGCTGCAAAGGTCCATTTGACAGGTGGAGGGGGGAGACCCTCACTCATTGCAGGAGGCCACTCTGTCACTTGGGACAAAGTTTGGCCTCCACCACCCTCCTCCTGACAATAAAATTCACCAACTTGGAACCTCAACCCCGGGGTCCGGAGACATGTACCTACCTTACGGACCCCCTCAAACGTACATCTTGCGGATGGGGGCCGCCATAGCTGCAGTCATGACCTCCTCGGAGGGCGAACAGCCTCACCAGCCTCGCCGGCCACGCCGTCCACCTCTGACACGTGGAGCTCCACAACACAATGCTGTGACACATCCACCTGTACAGCAGGAGGGAGGGCTACCGCAGAGAGAGATGCGTCGCAGAGGGCACTACCCTCGCCACAGGGTCTACAGACCGAGACTCAGCTTCCTGGACCTCTCTGAGCAGCAGTGCACACGGAGGCTCAGAGTCACTCGACATGTAGTCGTGGACATCTGCAGCCTCCTTCATGCCGAGCTGCTCCCGGCCGGCCCGAGCACCATCTTCTTACCTGTCGCTGTCAAAGACACAACTGCCCTCAACAACTTCTTCTCCACATCCTTCCAGGGTGCAACCGGGGACATCGCCGATGTCTCTCAGTCGTCTGCACAAAAGAGCCCTGCAAATACACCTACACCCACTCTGCAGTGACACAATGGGTGACATCAGTTGTGGGTCTTCATGGTGATCCTCAGGAAAGGGCATTATTGCACCAACCAGACAGGATTCGCAAAGATGTGGCAGTAGTGGTGACAATATAATATGTAATGTGAGTTGGTCAGAAATTAAATATAAGTAAAAACCATGACAAACCCTCAAACACCCTTGTGCATCCCCTTCATGCTCACGACACGTTTGCCTTACGCTGCCTACTGCACATATGTGATGCATGCCCTGTGGCTGCAGCACAGGTAGTGGCAGGTTGAGTGAGGCTGACTGTGAAAGAGATGCATGAGAGGGTGAGTATGAGAGAGAGCCATGAGATTGTATGAGGATTGGGTTGAGTGGTAGTGGCGGGATGAGTACTGGCGAGGTGAGTGAGTGCAGGTAAGATGAGGATGAGCTTTGAGTGGGTGTGAGGGGTGATGTGACAGAGTAGTGTTGGCAGTGCAAAAGGAGATGTGGGGTGGGGGCGGTGATGTGGCAGACGGAGTGTAGGGGAATGAGTAAGTGTACTCACTTTGGCTGACCTGCTTAGGTCATTGAAGCGCCTCCTGCACTGTATGCAGGTGGGCGATATGTTGGTGGTGCAGGTGACCTCCTCTGCCACCTCGAGCCAGGCCTTCCTGGTGGCAGAGGCAGGCCACTTCCTCCCGCCCGCCGGGGAGAAGATCTCTGTCCTCCCCCTCCTCCTCACCCCATCCAATAAGACCTGGAGTGAGGCATCATTAAACCTGGGAGCAGCCTTCCCCCTGGGCTGCTCCATGCTGTAATTTTGCCTATTTTCTGCAGCATCAGTCAGTGGAGGACTGCCCCTTTAAATAGGGCTCCTCCAGCTGACAGACCGATGATGCGTTCACTGGGCGCGTTACCCAGTCGACCCACCGCTGGCAACCCGCCTCCCTCCTAATATCGAGCCCAATGTTTCAGGTCGAAGACCTTTCGTCAGAACTCCCATTTCCTCTTGGACAGCAGGTGCTGGTAATGGAGGACGGCTGCGCCAGAGCCACTGGGAGTGGAGGAGGTGTGGGCTGGTGCTTGGGGTGGGGTCCCCTATCGGTACACCTGGGCTCCACACCCCTGGGGTCTACTTCACCTTTCTCCGCCACATTCCTGGATCACGGGAGCCTTCCTAGATTTCCCATTCTTCCCTTCCCCCCCTCTGCTGTCTGCTGTAACCATTTACACCTCCTCTGGACCCATCTTTTTTTTCTTTATTTGTCCCATTAAATTTAAATGTGAGATTGATAGCTTTTTGGCAACCAAAGGTATTAAGGGATATGGGCCAAAGGCAGGTATATGGAGTTAGATCACAGATCAGCCATGATCTTATCAAATGGCGGAGCAGGCTCGAGGGGCTGAATGGCCTACTCCTGTTCCTATGTTGCTATGTTCCTTCCTATCTTCATTACCACCCCCTTCTTGCCTTGCACTGTCATCCCTTGTCACTTAATTATTCCTGCCCTCCACCCTATCACAAACCTTTCCTTTAGTTCTTCCCTCACCCCCTCACTTTCCCCTGTTAAAAGCTGCTCATCTCTAACATCTCCCCATTCCGATGAAAGGTCACCGACCCTGAAGCGTTAACTCTGTTTCTCTCTCTCCGCAGGCGCTGCCTGGCCTGCTGGCTGCTTCCAGCATCTTCTGCTTTTATTTTTAAAACAATTTCCTCGGCGTGATCAGACCTGCAAAAAAAAAACCCCCCGTGCGTTTCAGTCACAGCAGGCCTGAGGTTTCTGTAAGATTGCTGCTTAGCGGGTCATTCTCACACGAGAGGTACCAAGTCGTCAGGCTGCACTATTTATAACACAGTCTCGGTCAGTGGCCTCTTCTTACACAGCTCCCTCAGGTTGGCGTTGGTGCCTGTTTGAATGCCTCAAGTTATTTCAGTCTTTCTCAATGACGCATCTCTGGAGCTGAGCTGCGGTCGTGACTCCAGCAGTTCAAGTTAGAAGAGGTCATGTTCAGAGCGATGTTTTAATCTTGGAACACCAGGCGCAGCACCAGCTGTGTTAACTGCACTGTAACCCGTAATGGTTTTCAATTGCACCTACGTTTTATTCTGATAACCCCGATTTTCTCCCTTCCTCTGCTGAAGGCGCTGCCTCCTTTACTGGGCTTCGCCAGCATCAGTCTCCCACACCGGCGCCTCGCCTGGGTGGCTGCTCTTCAAGTCTGAGCCTAGACTGTGAGGGTTGGGGGGGGGGGGCTATTCGACCACGAGGGGCATCACATCTCCCGTTCCCTTGCCACGTGGCACGCCAGCTGCGGCACTGGCTGAAATCAGCAGACACAGCACAGACCAGGAATAAAACTAATGGCCTGCGGACATTTTTCTACTTTAAAGGTGCCACGTAAATGAAAGATGTTGCTGTTGGAGTTGTTGCTGATCTGTACGTCCCGGTCACACCAGGCATCGACTTCATCAAACAGCCATCACGGGGAGAAAACCTTCAAGAGCGTTGGAGCCTCTGCAGATGATTCAAGCCAAAATTACAATAAAGTCGTGGTAACTACTGCAATCCATCAAATGTCCGTGAAATCAACTTGACAAGTTCATTAAAGAACAGTTGTGTCTCGCTTATTCATAGTGAGTTTTGGCAAATACTTCTTTGAATGTGCCACTGTAAATAAGAGCCCCTCCTCGGCCCCCCCTCCCACCACCACCATGCACAATCACCGGTGCATTGGGATTGTAGAGTGCACCGGACGCTGTATCTAACACTGGGAGAACTCATTGCTGGAGGTGCCACACAATTCCATTTGAATACCTTCAGATTGTACAGGACACTGGGGGTTACAGAGTGAGACTGTACTGGACACTGGGGGTTACAGAGTGAGACTGTACTGGGCACTGGGGGTTACAGAGTGAGACTGTACTGGGCACTGGGGGTTACAGAGTGAGACTGTACAGGACACTGGGGGTTACAGAGTGAGACTGTACTGGGCACTGGGGGTTACAGAGTGAGACTGTACTGGACACTGGGGGTTACAGAGTGAGACTGTACTGGGCACTGGGGGTTACAGAGTGAGACTGTACTGGGCACTGGGGGTTACAGAGTGAGACTGTACTGGGCACTGGGGGTTACAGAGTGAGACTGTACTGGGCACTGGGGGTTACAGAGTGAGACTGTACTGGGCACTGGGGGTTACAGAGTGAGACTGTACTGGGCACTGGGGGTTACAGAGTGAGACTGTACTGGGCACTGGGGGTTACAGAGTGAGACTGTACTGGGCACTGGGGGTTACAGGGTGAGACTGTACTGGGCACTGGGGGTTACAGAGTGAGACTGTACTGGGCACTGGGGGTTACAGAGTGAGACTGTACAGGGCACTGGGGGTTACAGAGTGAGACTGTACTGGGCACTGGGGGTTACAGAGTGAGACTGTACTGGGCACTGGGGGTTACAGAGTGAGACTGTACTGGGCACTGGGGGTTACAGGGTGAGACTGTACAGGACACTGGGGGTTACAGAGTGAGACTGTACAGGACACTGGGGGTTACAGAGTGAGACTGTACAGGACACTGGGGGTTACATAAGAACATAAGAACATAAGAAATTGGAGCAGGAGTAGGCCAATCGGCCCCTCGAGCCTGCTCCGCCATTCAATAAGATCATGGCTGATCTGATCCCAACCACAAATCTAAAGAACACAAGAAGTCGGAGCAGGACCCGGCCACATAGCCCCTGGGCCCTCTCCGCCACCCACAGGGCATTGACCGATCCGAACTCAGCTTCATGTCCAATTTCCTGCCCGCTCCCCATAACCCCTAATTCCCTTTACTTCTAGGAAACTGTCTATTTCTGTTTTAAATTTATCTAATGATGTAGCTTCCACAGCTTCCTGGGGCAGCAAATTCCACAGACCGACCACCCTCTGAGTGAAGAAGTTTCTCCTCATCTCAGTTTTGAAAGAGCAGCCCCTTATTCTAAGATTATGCCCCCTAGTTCTAGTTTCACCCATCTTTGGGAACATCCTTACTGCATCCACCCGATCAAGACCCTTCACAATCTTATATGTTTCAATAAGATCGCCTCTCATTCTTCTGAACTCCAATGAGTAGAGTCCCAATCTACTCAACCTCTCCTCATATGTCCGCCCCCTCATCCCCGGGATTAACCGAGTGAACCTTCTTTGTACTGCCTCGAGAGCAAGTATGTCTTTTCTTAAGTATGGAGACCAAAACTGTATGCAGTATTCCAGGTGCGGTCTCACCAATACCCTATATAACTGCAGCAATACCTCCTTGTTTTTATATTCTATCCCCCTAGCAATAAAAGCCAACATTCCGTTGGCTTTCTTGATCACCTGCTGCACCTGCATACCAACTTTTTGATTTTCTTGCACTAGGACCCCCAGATCCCTTTGTACTGCAGTACTTTCCAGTCTCTCGCCATTAAGAAAATAACTTGCTCTCTGATTTTTCCTGCCAAAGTGCATAACCTCACATTTTCCAATATTATATTGCATCTGCCAAATCTCCGCCCACTCACCCAGCCTGTCTATATCCCCTTGCAGGTTTTTTATGTCCTCCTCACTCTCTACTTTCCCTCCCATCTTTGTATCATCTGCAAATTTTGATATGTTGCACTCGGTCCCCTCCTCCAAATCGTTAATATAGATTGTAAAGAGTTGGGGACCCAGCACCGACCCCTGTGGAACACCACTGGTTACTGGTTGCCAGTCCGAAAATGAACCATTTATCCCAACTCTCTGCTTCCTGTTCGATAACCAATCCTCCACCCATGCCAGAATATTACCCCCAATCCCGTGATTTTTTATCTTAAGTAATAATCTTTTATGTGGCACCTTGTCGAATGCCTTCTGGAAGTCTAAATACACTACGTCCACTGGTTCCCCTTTATCCACCCTATACGTTATATCCTCGAAGAACTCAAGCAAATTTGTCAGACATGACTTCCCCTTCATAAAGCCATGCTGACTTTGTCCTATTAAATTATGCTTATCTAAATGTTCCGTTACTGTCTCCTTAATAATAGACTCCAAAATTTTACCCACCACAGATGTTAAGCTAACTGGCCTATAATTTCCAGCCTTCTGCCTACTACCCTTTTTAAATAACGGTGTTACATTAGCAGTTTTCCAATCTGCCGGGACCTCTCCTGAGTCCAGGGAATTTTGGAAAACTATCACCAAAGCATCCACAATCCCTACTGCCACTTCCCTCAAGACCCTAGGATGGAAGCCATCAGGTCCAGGGGATTTATCCGCCTTGAGTCCCATTATTTTACTGAGTACCATCTCCTGAGTGATTTTAATCGTATTTAGCTCCTCCCCCCCGAGAGTCCCCTGTTTGTCCAGTGTTGGGATATTCTTAGTGTCCTCTACTGTAAAGACTGAAACAAAATATTTGTTCAGCATTTTTGCCATCTCCATGTTTCCCACCATTAATTTCCCGGTCTCATCCTCTAAGGGACCTATGTTTGCCTTAGCCACCCTTTTTCTTTTTATATAACTGTAGAAACTCTTGCTATCTGTTTTTATATTTTTTGCTAATTTCTTTTCATAATCTAACTTCCCTTTCTTAATCAATCCTTGAGTTACTTTTTGCTGTCTTTTGAAGAATTCCCAATCTTCTATCCTCCCACTAAGTTTGGCTACCTTATATGTCCTTGTTTTTAGTCGGATACTATCCTTGATTTCTTTACTTAGCCACGGGTGGCTGTCATTTCTTTTACACCCTTTTTTCCTCAGTGGAATATATTTATTTTGAAAGTTGTAAAATAACTCCCTAAATGAACACCACTGCTCATGTACCGTCTTACCCTTTAATCTATTTTCCCAGTCCACTTTAAACAATTCCGCTCTCATACCATCATAGTCTCCTTTATTCAAGCTCAGTACGCTTGTTTGAGAATCAACCTTCTCACCCTCTAATTGGATATGGAATTCAACCATGTTGTGGTCGCTCGTTCCAAGGGGATCCTTAACTAGGACATTATTAATTAATCCTGACTCATTACACAGGACCAGGTCCAAGGTTGCCTGCCCCCTTGTAGGATCAGTTACATACTGCTCAAGAAATCCATCCCTGATGCACTCAATGAACTCGTCCTCAAGGCTGCTCTGCCCAATTTGATTTGTCCAGTTAATATGATAATTAAAATCCCCCATAATTATGGCTGTTCCCTTATTACATGCCCCGACTATCTCCTGATTAATACTTCTTCCAGCAGAGTTGCAACTATTAGGAGGCCTATATACTACGCCCACTAATGTTTTTTTTCCCTTATTATTCCTTATCTCCACCCAAACTGTTTCATTATCTTGATGCTTTGTCCCAATATCATTTCTCTGTATTACAGTGATTCCTTCCTTTATTAACATAGCCACCCCACCTCCCCTTCCTTCCTGCCTGTCCTTCCTGATTGTTAAATACCCTGGCATATTTAATTCCCAGTCGTTGTCACCCTGCAGCCATGTTTCTGTAATGGCCACAAGATCATACCCATACGTAGTTATTTGTGCCGTTAACTCGTCCATTTTATTACGAATGCTACGTGCATTCAGATAAAGAACTTTCAATCAGATAAAGAACTGGGGTTACAGAGTGAGACTGTACTGGACACTGGGGGTTACAGAGTGAGACTGTACTGGACACTGGGGGTTACAGAGTGAGACTGTACTGGGCACTGGGGGTTACAGAGTGAGACTGTACTGGGCACTGGGGGTTACAGGGTGAGACTGTACAGGACACTGGGGGTTACAGAGTGAGACTGTACAGGACACTGGGGGTTACAGAGTGAGACAGTACAGGACACTGGGGGTTACAGATTGAGACTGTACAGGACACTGGGGGTTACAGAGTGAGACTGTACAGGACACTGGGGGTTAGAGAGTGAGACTGTACCGGACACTGGGGGTTAGAGAGTGAGACTGTACTGGACACTGGGGGTTACAGAGTGAGACTGTACTGGGCACTGGGGGTTACAGAGTGAGACTGTACTGGGCACTGGGGGTTACAGGGTGAGACTGTACTGGGCACTGGGGGTTACAGAGTGAGACTGTACTGGGCACTGGGGGTTACAGAGTGAGACTGTACTGGGCACTGGGGGTTACAGAGTGAGACTGTACTGGGCACTGGGGGTTACAGGGTGAGACTGTACAGGACACTGGGGGTTACAGAGTGAGACTGTACAGGACACTGGGGGTTACAGAGTGAGACAGTACAGGACACTGAGGGTTACAGATTGAGACTGTACAGGACACTGGGGGTTACAGAGTGAGACTGTACAGGACGCTGGGGGTTACAGAGTGAGACTGTACAGGACACTGGGGGTTACAGAGTGAGACTGTACAGGACGCTGGGGGTTACAGAGTGAGACTGTACAGGACGCTGGGGGTTACAGAGTGAGACTGTACAGGACGCTGGGGGTTACAGAGTGAGACTGTACAGGACACTGGGGGTTAGAGAGTGAGACTGCACAGGACACTGGGGGTTACAGAGTGAGACTGCACAGGACGCTGGGATTAAAGAGTGAGACTGTACAGGACACTGGGGTTACAGAGTGAGACTGCACAGGATGCTGGGGTTACAGAGTGAGACTGTAAAGGACCTGGGATTACAGATTGAGACTGCACAGGATGCTGGGGGTTACAGAGTCAGACTGTACAGGGCACTGGGATTACAGAGTGAGACTGTACCGAGCATTGGGATTACAGTTTCTGAGACTGTACGGGACACTGGGATTATAGAGTGTTACATCGAGATACATTGAAACTGCGGCACAGGAACAGGCCATTCGCCCCAACCGGTCTGTGCCGGTGTTTATGCTCCACACGAGCCTCCTCCCTCCCCACTTCATCTCACCCTATCAGGATACCCTTCTATTCCTTTCTCCTTCATGTGCTTATCTAGCTTCTCCTTAAATGCATCTATGCTATTCGCCTCAGCTACTCCTTGTGGTAGCGAATTCCACATTCTAACCACTCTTTGGATAGAAAAGTTTCCCCTGAATTCCCTATTGGATTTATTAGTGACCATTTTATATTTATGACCTCCCCCGCAATTGGAAACATTTTGTCTACGTCTACCCTATCAAACCCTTTCATGATCTTAAAGACCTCTATCAGGTCACCCCTCAGCCTTCTCTTTTCTAGAGAAAAAAGTCCCAGCCTGTTCAGCCTTTCCTGATAAGTATAACTTCTCAGCTCTGGTATCATCCTTGCGAATCTTTTTTGCACCCTCTCCAGTGTCTCTATATTCTTTCTATAATATGGAGACCAGAACTGTTCACAGTACTCCAAGTGTGGTGTAACCAAGGTTCTATACAACTTTAACATAACTCATTTGCTTTTCAATTCTATCTAGAAATGAACCCCAGTGCTTGATTTACCTTTTTTTATGGCCTTATTAACCTGCGTCGCTACTTTTAGTGATTTGTGTATCTGTAACCCAAGATTCCTTTGCTCCTGTACCCCATTTAGACTCTTATTATCCAAACAGTATGTGGCCTCCTTATTCTTCCTACCAAAATGTACCACCTCACACTTATCTATATTGAAATTCTATTGCCAATTACACGCCCATTCTCCAAGTTCTTGCATTTTGACCCATTCTTCCTTTATATTAACTATGCCCCCCCAATTTGGTGACATCTGCAAATTTTGAAATTGTACTTCTGATTCCTGAGTCCAAATCATTAATGTAAATAGTGAACAGTGGTCCCAGCTGTTCAGTCTTTCCTGATGTGGATATCCTCTCAGCTCTGGTATCATCCTTGTGAATCTTTTTTGCACCCTCTCCAGTGCTTCTATATCCTTTTCATAATATGGACACCAGAACTGTGAACAGTACTCCAAGTGTGGTCTAACCAAGGTTCTATACAACTTTAACATAACACCGATCCCTGTGGAACACCACTTCCCACCTTTTGCCAGTCTGAGTAGCTCCCTCTAACCCTTACTCTCTGTTTTCTGTTTTAAGAACATAAGAACAAAAGAAATAGGAGCAGGAGTAGACCACACGGCCCCACGAGCCTGCTGCTCCATTCAATCGGATCATGGCTGATCTTCAACCTCAACTCCACTTTCCTGCCCGATCCCCATATCCCTTGATTCCCATAGAGTCCAAAAATCTATCCATCTCAACATTGAATCTTTCAATGACTCAGCATCCACAGCCCTCTGGGGTAGAGAATTCCAAAGATTCACAACCCTCTGAGTGAAGACATTCCTCCTCATCTCAGTCTTAAATGGCCCATGCCTTATTCTGAGACTATGCCCCCTAGTTCTAGATTCTCCAGCCAGGGGAAACAACCTCTCAGCATCTACCCTGTCAAGCCCTCTAAGAATCTTATATGTTTCAATGAGATCACCCCTCATTCTTCTAAACTCCAGACAGCATAGGCCCATTCTACTCAACCTCTCCTCATAGGACAATCCTCTCATTCCAGGAATTAATCTGGTTAATCTTCATTGCACTGCCTCCAAGGCAAGTATATCCTTCCTTAGATAAGGAGACCACAACTACGCAGGTGAGGTCTCACCAAAGCCCTGTACAATTGTAGTAAAACTTCCTTACTCTTGTACTCCAACCCCCATTGCAATAAAGGCCATTTGCCTTCCTAATTGCTTGCTGTATCTGCATGTTAACTTTTTGTGTTTCTTGTTCGAGGACACCCAAGTCTCTCTGAACAACAACATTTATTAGTTTCTTACCATTTAAAAAATATTCTGTTTTTCTATTCTTCCTACCAATGTGAATAACCTCACATTTCCCCACATTATACTCCATCTGCCACCTTCTTGCCCATTCACTTAACCTCTTTGTGTCCTCCTCACTGCTTACTTTCCCACCTAGCTTCATATCATCAACAAACTTGGATACATTACATTCGGTCCCTTCATCTAAGTCATTAATAGAGATTGTAAATAGCTGAGGCCCAAGCACTGATCCTTGCAGCACCCCACTAGTTACAGCCTGCCAATCTGAAAATGACTCTTTTACCCCTACTCTCTGTTTTCTGTCCATTAACCAATCCTCTATCCATGCTAATATGTTACCCCCAGCCCCATGAGCCCTTATCTTGCATGACAACCTTTTATGTGGCACCTTATTGAATGCCTTTTGAAAATCCAAATACACTACATCCACTGGTTCCCCTTTATCTACCCTGCTAGTTACATCCTCAAAAAACTCTAATAAATTTGTCAAACACGATTTCCCTTTCATAAAACCACGTTGACTCTTCCTAATCATATTATGATTTTCTAAGTGCCCTGTCACCACTTCCTTAATAATGGATTCCAGCATTTTCCAGATGACTGATGTCAGGCTAACTGGCCTGTGGTTCCCTGTTTTCTCTCTCCCTCCTTTCTTGAATAGTGGGGTTACGTTTGCTACCTTCCAATCCACTGGGACCGTTCTAGAATCTCGGGAATTTTGGAAGATTAAAACCAATGCATCCACTATCTCTGCAGCCAACTCTTTTAGAACCCTGGGATGTAGGCCATCAACTCCAGTACTTTTTCTCACTGATATTAATTACTTTAAGTTCCTCACTCTCATTAGCCTCTTGGTTCCCCACTATTTCTATTATGCTTTTTGTGTCTTCTACTGTGAAGTCAGATACAAAATATTTGTTTAATGCATCTGCCATTTCCTGATTCCCCATTATAATTTCTCCTGTCTCAGCCTCTAAGGGACCAATATTTAGTTTTGCTACTCTCTCTTCCTTTTTACATACTTGGAGAAGCTCTTACAATCCGTTTTTATATTACTTGCTAGTTTACTTTCACATTCTATTTTCTCCCTTTTTATCACCTTTTTGGCCGTCCTTTGCTGGCTTCTAAAACTTTTCCAACCCTCAGGCTTACCAATCTTCCAGGCAACATTATAGGCCTCTTCTTTTAATCTAGTACTATACTTAACTTTTTCGTTAGCCACGGATGGATCCACTTTTCCCGTGGCGAGCTTGCTATCCATTCTGCTACCTGTCCCCCGACTCTACACGCTCTGACCATGGCCATGAGTCTACAATGCGGTACCTTATCGAAAGCCTTTTGAAAATCCAAATATATTACATCTACTGCATACCCTTGTCTACTCTTTCTGTTACTTCTACAAAGAATTCAATAAGGTTGGCCAAGCATGACTATCCCTTCTGAAATCCGTGCTATTCTTTATTATATTTCTGCTCCCTAGATGTTATTCTATGAAATCTTTGAGTAAAGATTCCATTATCTTTCATATCACCGATCTTAACAAGCTGGTCGAAAGTTCCCTGGACTTGTTCTATCTGCCTTTGTAAATATAGGAATAACATTAGCTGTTTGCCAGCCCTTTTGCACTCTTGCCTTTTCTAGTGAACATATGTAAAAATATATATTTGTCTGAGACTATACAGGGCACTGGGATTACAGAGTGTCTGAGACTGTACAGGGCACTGGGATTACAGAGTGTCTGAGACTGTATGAGGCACTGGGATTACAGAGTGTCTGAGACTGTACGAGGCACTGGGATTACAGAGTGTCTGAGACTATACAGGGCAGTGGGATTACAGAGTGTCTGAGACTGCACGGGGCACTGGGATTACAGAGTGTCTGAGACTGTATAGGGCACTGGGATTACAGAGTGTCAGAGACTGCACGGGGCACTGGGATACAGAGTGTCTGAGACTATACGGGGCACTGGGATTACAGAGTGTCTGAGACTGTACGGGGCACTGGGATTACAGAGTGTCTGAGACTGTACGAGGCACTGGGATTACAGAGTGTCTGAGACTGTACAGGGCACAGGGATTACAGAGTGTCTGAGACTGCACAGGGCACTGGGATTACAGAGTGTCTGAGACTATACAGGGCACTGGGATTACAGAGTGTCTGAGACTGTACGGGGCACTGGGATTAAAGAGTGTCTGAGACTGTACAGGGTACTGGGATTACAGAGTGTCTGAGACTGTACAGGGCACTGGGATTACAGAGTGTCTGAGACTGTACGGGGCACTGGGATTACAGAGTGTCTGAGACTGTACAGGGCACTGGGATTACAGAGTGTCTGAGACTGTATGGGGCACTGGGATTACAGAGTGTCTGAGACTATACGGGGCACTGGGATTACAGAGTGTCTGAGACTGTACAGGGCACTGGGATTACAGAGTGTCTGAGACTGTACAGGGCACTGGGATTACAGAGTGTCTGAGACTGCACGAGGCACTGGGATTACAGAGTGTCTGAGTCTGTACGAGGCACTGGGATTACAGAGTGTCTGAGACTGCACAGGGCACTGGGATTACAGAGTGTCTGAGACTGTACGGGGCACTGGGATTACAGAGTGTCTGAGACTATACGGGGCACTGGGATTACAGAGTGTCTGAGACTGTACAGGACACTGGGATTACAGAGTGTCTGAGATTGTACGGGGCACTGGGATTACAGAGTGTCTGAGACTGTACAGGGAACTGGGATTACAGAGTGTCTGAGACTATACAGGGCACTGGGATTACAGAGTGTCTGAGACTGTACAGGGCACTGGGATTACAGAGTGTCTTAGACTGCACAGGGCACTGGGATTACAGAGTGTCTGAGACTGTACGGGGCACTGGGATTACAGAGTGTCTGAGACTGCACGAGGCACTGGGATTACAGAGTGTCTGAGACTGTAAAGGGCACTGGGATTACAGAGTGTCTGAGACTGTACAGGGCACTGAGATTACAGAGTGTCTGAGACTATACGGGGCACTGAGATTACAGAGTGTCTGAGACTGTACAGGGCACTGGGATTACAGAGTGTCTGAGACTGTACAGGACACTGGGATTACAGAGTGTCTGAGAATGCACAGGGCACTGCGTTTACAGAGTATCTGAGACTGTACGGGGCACTGGGATTAAAGAGTGTCTGAGACTGTACGAGGCACTGGGATTACAGAGTGTCTGAGACTGTACAGGACACTGGGATTACAGAGTGTCTGAGACTGTACAGGGCACTGGGATTACAGAGTGTCTGAGACTGTACGGGGCACTGGGATTACAGAGTGTCTGAGACTATACAGGGCACTGGGATTACAGAGTGTCTGAGACTATACAGGGCAGTGGGATTACAAGTGTCTGAGACTATACGGGGCACTGGGATTACAGAGTGTCTGAGACTGTATAGGGCACTGGGATTACAGAGTGTCTGAGACTGCACGGGGCACTGGGATTACAGAGTGTCTGAGACTGCACGGGGCACTGGGGTTACAGAGTGTGTGAGACTGCATGGGGCACTGGGATTGCAGAGTGTCTGAGACTGCACGGGGCACTGGTATTACAGAGTGTCTGAGACTATACAGGGCACTGGGATTACAGAGTGTCTGAGACTGCACGAGGCACTGGGATTACAGAGTGTCTGAGACTGCACGAGGCACTGGGATTACAGATTGTTTGAGACTATACAGGGCACTGGGATTACAGAGTGTCTGAGACTGTACGAGGCACTGGGATTACAGAGAGTCTGAGACTATACGGGGCACTGGGATTACAGAGTGTCTGAGACTGCACGAGGCACTGGGATTACAGATTGTTTGAGACTATACAGGGGCACTGGGGTTACAGAGTGTCTGAGACTGTACGAGGCACTGGGATTACAGAGTGTCTGAGACTATACGGGGCACTGGGATTACAGAGTGTCTGAGCTGCACGAGGCACTGGGATTACAGAGTGTCTGAGACTGTACAGGGCATGGGATTACAGAGCGTCTGAGACTGTACGGGGCACTGGGATTACAGAGTGGCTGAGACTGTACGAGGCTCTAGGATTACAGAGTGTCTGAGACTATACAGGGCACTGGGATTACAGAGTGTCTGAGATTATACAGGGCACTGGCATTACAGAGTGTCTGAGACTATACAGGGGACTGGGTTAGAGAGTGTCTGAGACTATACGGGGCACTGGGATTACAGAGTGTCTGAGAATGTACGAGGCACTAGGATTACAGAGTGTCTGAGACTGTACAGGGCACTAGGATTACAGAGTGTCTGAGACTGTACGAGGCACTAGGATTACAGAGTGTCTGAGACTGTACAGGGCACTGGGATTACAGAGTGTCTGAGACTGTACGGGGCACTGGCATTACAGAGTGTCTGAGACTATACGGGGCACTGGGATTACAGAGTGTCTGAGACTGTACGGGGCACTGGGATTACAGAGTGTCTGAGACTATAGGGGGCACTGGGATTACAGAGTGTCTGAGACAATACGGTGCACTGGGATTACAGAGTGTCTGAGACTGTACGGGGCACTGGGATTACAGAGTGTCTGAGACTGTACAAGGCACTAGGATTACAGAGTGTCTGAGACTATGCGGGGCACTGGGATTACAGAGTGTCTGAGACTATACAGGGCGCCGGGATTACAGAGTGTCTGAGACTATACGGGGCACTGGGATTACAGAGTGTCTGAGACTGTACAGGGCACTGGGATTACAGAGTGTCTGAGACTGCACGGGGCACTGAGATTACAGAGTGTCTGAGACTGTACAGGGCACTGGGATTACAGAGTGTCTGAGACTTTACAGGGCACTGGGATTACAGAGTGTCTGAGACTGCACGAGGCACTGGGATTACAGAGTGTCTGAGACTGCACGGGGCACTGAGATTACAGAGTGTCTGAGACTGCACGGGGCACTGAGATTACAGAGTGTCTGAGACTGTACGGGGCACTGGGATTACAGAGTGTCTGAGACTGTACAGGGCACTGGGATTACAGAGTGTCTGAGACTGTACAGGGCACTGGGATTACAGAGTGTCTGAGACTGCACGAGGCACTGGGATTACAGAGTGTCTGAGACTGCACGGGGCACTGGGATTACAGAGTGTCTGAGACTGCACGGGGCACTGGGATTACAGAGTGTCTGAGACTGTACAGGGCACTGGGATTACAGAGTGTCTGAGACTGTACAGGGCACAGGGATTACAGAGCGTCTGAGACTGTACGGGGCACTGGGATTACAGAGTGTCTGAGACTGCACGGGGCACTGGGATTACAGAGTGTCTGAGACTGTACAGGGCACTGGGATTACAGAGTGTCTGAGACTGTACAGGGCACTGGGATTACAGAGCGTCTGAGACTGTACGGGGCACTGGGATTACAGAGTGTCTGAGACTGTACGAGGCTCTAGGATTACAGAGTGTCTGAGACTATACAGGGCACTGGGATTACAGAGTGTCTGAGACTACACAGGGCACTGGGATTACAGAGTGTCTGAGACTATACAGGGGACTGGGTTACAGAGTGTCTGAGACTATACAGGGGACTGGGTTACAGAGTGTCTGAGACCATACAGGGCACTAGGATTACAGAGTGTCTGAGACTGTACGAGGCACTAGGATTACAGAGTGTCTGAGACTGTACAGGGCACTGGGATTACAGAGTGTCTGAGACTGTACGGGGCACTGGGATTACAGAGTGTCTGAGACTATACGGGGCACTGGGATTACAGAGTGTCTGAGACTGTACGGGGCACTGGGATTACAGAGTGTCTGAGACTATAGTGGGCACTGGGATTACAGAGTGTCTGAGACAATACGGGGCACTGGGATTACAGAGTGTCTGAGACTGTACGGGGCACTGGGATTACAGAGTGTCTGAGACTGTACAAGGCACTAGGATTACAGAGTGTCTGTGACTGTACAGGGCACTGGGATGACAGAGTGGCTGAGACTATACGGGGCACTGGGATTACAGAGTGTCTGAGACTGCACGAGGCACTAGGATTACAGAGTGTCTGAGACTGCACAGGGCACTGGGATTACAGAGTGTCTGAGACTATACAGGGCAATGGGATTACAGAGTTTCTGAGACTGTACAGGGCACTGGGATTACAGAGTTTCTGAGACTGTACAGGGCACTGGGATTACAGAGTGTCTGAGACTGTACGGGGCACTGGGATTACAGAGTGTCTGAGACTATACGGGGCACTGGGATTACAGAGTGTCTGAGACTGCACGAGGCACTAGGATTACAGAGTGTCTGAGACGATACTGGGCACTGGGATTACAGAGTGTCTGAGACTGCACAGGGCACTGGGATTACAGAGTGTCTGAGACTGCACGGGGCACTGAGATTGCAGAGTGTCTGAGACTGTACGGGGCACTGGGATTACAGAGTGTCTGAGACTGTACAGGGTACTGGGATTACAGAGTGTCTGAGACTGTACAGGGCACTGGGATTACAGAGTGTCTGAGACTGCACGGGGCACTGGCATTACAGAGTGTCTGAGACTGCACGGGGCACTGGGATTACAGAGTGTCTGAGACTGTACAGGGCACTGGGATTACAGAGTGTCTGAGACTGTACAGGGCACTGGGATTACAGAGCGTCTGAGACTGTACGGGGCACTGGGATTACAGAGTGTCTGAGACTGTACGAGGCTCTAGGATTACAGAGTGTCTGAGACTATACAGGGCACTGGGATTACAGAGTGTCTGAGACTATACAGGGCACTGGGATTACAGAGTGTCTGAGACTATACAGGGGACTGGGTTACAGAGTGTCTGAGACTATACGGGGCACTGGGATTACAGAGTGTCTGAGACTGTACGAGGTACTAGGATTACAGAGTGTCTGAGACTATACAGGGCACTAGGATTACAGAGTGTCTGAGACTGTACGAGGCACTAGGATTACAGAGTGTCTGAGACTGTACAGGGCCCTGGGATTACAGAGTGTCTGAGACTGTACGGGGCACTGGGATTACAGAGTGTCTGAGACTATACGGGGCACTGGGATTACAGAGTGTCTGAGACTGTACGGGGCACTGGGATTACAGAGTGTCTGAGACTATGCGGGGCACTGGGATTACAGAGTGTCTGAGACTATACAGGGCGCCGGGATTACAGAGTGTCTGAGACTATACGGGGCACTGGGATTACAGAGTGTCTGAGACTGTACAGGGCACTGGGTTACAGAGTGTCTGAGACTGTACAGGGCACTGGGATTACAGAGTGTCTGAGACTGCACGAGGCACTGGGATTACAGAGTGTTTGAGACTGTACGGGGCACTGGGATTACAGATTGTCTGAGACTGTACAGGGCACTGGGATTACAGAGTGTCTGAGACTGTACAGGGCACTGGGATTACAGAGTGTCTGAGACTGTACAGGGCACTGGGATTACAGAGTGTCTGAGACTGCACAGGGCACTGGGATTAGAGAGTGTCTGACACCATACAGGGCACTGGGATTACAGAGTTTCTGAGACTGTACAGGGCACTGGGATTACAGAGTGTCTGAGACTGTACAGGGCACTGGGATTACAGAGTGTCTGAGACTGTAGGGGGCACTGGGATTACAGAGTGTCTGAGATTATACAGGGCACTGGCATTACAGAGTGTCTGAGACTATACAGGGGACTGGGTTAGAGAGTGTCTGAGACTATAAGGGGCACTGGGATTACAGAGTGTCTGAGACTATACAGGGCACTAGGATTACAGAGTGTCTGAGACTGTACGAGGCACTAGGATTACAGAGTGTCTGAGACTGTACGGGGCACTGGGATTACAGAGTGTCTGAGACTATGCGGGGCACTGGGATTACAGAGTGTCTGAGACTATACAGGGCGCCGGGATTACAGAGTGTCTGAGACTATACGGGGCACTGGGATTACAGAGTGTCTGAGACTGTACAGGGCACTGGGTTACAGAGTGTCTGAGACTGTACAGGGCACTGGGATTACAGAGTGTCTGAGACTGCACGAGGCACTGGGATTACAGAGCGTTTGAGACTGTACGGGGCACTGGGATTACAGATTGTCTGAGACTGTACAGGGCACTGGGATTACAGAGTGTCTGAGACTGTACAGGGCACTGGGATTACAGAGTGTCTGAGACTGTACAGGGCACTGGGATTACAGAGTGTCTGAGACTGCACAGGGCACTGGGATTAGAGAGTGTCTGACACCATACAGGGCACTGGGATTACAGAGTTTCTGAGACTGTACAGGGCACTGGGATTACAGAGTGTCTGAGACTGTACAGGGCACTGGGATTACAGAGTGTCTGAGACTGTAGGGGGCACTGGGATTACAGAGTGTCTGAGATTATACAGGGCACTGGCATTACAGAGTGTCTGAGACTATACAGGGGACTGGGTTAGAGAGTGTCTGAGACTATAAGGGGCACTGGGATTACAGAGTGTCTGAGACTATACAGGGCACTAGGATTACAGAGTGTCTGAGACTGTACGAGGCACTAGGATTACAGAGTGTCTGAGACTGTACAGGGCACTGGGATTACAGAGTGTCTGAGACTGTACGGGGCACTGGGGTGACAGAGTGTCTGAGACTGCACGGGGCACTGGGATTACAGAGTGTCTGAGACTGCACGGGGCACTGGGATTACAGAGTGTTTGAGACTGTACGGGGCACTGGGATTACAGATTGTCTGAGACTGTACAGGGCACTGGGATTACAGAGTTTCTGAGACTGTACAGGGGACTGGGATTACAGAGTGTCTGAGACTGTACAGGGCACTGGGATTACAGAGCGTCTGAGACTGTACGTGGCACTGGGATTACAGAGAGTCTGAGACTGTACAGGGCACTGGGATTACAGAGTGTCTGAGACTGTCCGGGGCACTGGGGTGACAGAGTGTCTGAGACTGCACGGGGCACTGGGATTACAGAGTGTCTGAGACTGCACGGGGCACTGGGATTACAGAGTGTCTGAGACTGTACAGGGCACTGGGATTACAGAGTGTCTGAGACTGCACAGGGCACTGGGGTTACAGAGTGTCTGAGACTGTACGGGGCACTAGGATTACAGAGTGTCTGAGACTGTCCGGGGCACTGGGATTACAGAGTGTCTGAGAATGTACGGGGCACTGGGATTACAGAGTGTCTGAGACTATACGGGGCACTAGGATTACAGAGTGTCTGAGACTGTCGGGGGCACTGGGGTTACAGAGTGTCTGAGACTGTACGGGGCACTGGGATTGCAGAGTGTCTGGGACTGCACGAGGCACTGGGATTACAGAGTGTCTGAGACTATACAGGGCGCCGGGATTACAGACTGTCTGAGACTATACGGGGCACTGGGATTACAGAGTGTCTGAGACTGCACGGGGCACTGGGATTACAGAGTGTCTGAGACTGCACGGGGCACTGGGATTACAGAGTGTCTGAGACTGTACAGGGCACTGGGATTACAGAGTGTCTGAGACTGTACAGGGCATGGGATTACAGAGCGTCTGAGACTGTACGGGGCACTGGGATTACAGAGTGGCTGAGACTGTACGAGGCTCTAGGATTACAGAGTGTCTGAGACTATACAGGGCACTGGGATTACAGAGTGTCTGAGATTATACAGGGCACTGGCATTACAGAGTGTCTGAGACTATACAGGGGACTGGGTTAGAGAGTGTCTGAGACTATACGGGGCACTGGGATTACAGAGTGTCTGAGAATGTACGAGGCACTAGTGTTACAGAGTGTCTGAGACTATACAGGGCACTAGGATTACAGAGTGTCTGAGACTGTACGAGGCACTAGGATTACAGAGTGCCTGAGACTGTACAGGGTTCTGGGATTACAGAGTGTCTGAGAATGTACGGGGCACTGGCATTACAGAGTGTCTGAGACTATACGGGGCACTGGGATTACAGAGTGTCTGAGACTGTACGGGGCACTGGGATTACAGAGTGTCTGAGACTGCACGGGGCACTGGGATTACAGAGTGTCTGAGACTGTACAGGGCACTGGGATTACAGAGTGTCTGAGACTTTACAGGGCACTGGGATTACAGAGTGTCTGAGACTGCACGAGGCACTGGGATTACAGAGTGTCTGAGACTGCACGGGGCACTGAGATTACAGAGTGTCTGAGACTGCACGGGGCACTGAGATTACAGAGTGTCTGAGACTGTACGGGGCACTGGGATGACAGAGTGTCTGAGACTGTACAGGGCACTGGGATTACAGAGTGTCTGAGACTGTACAGGGCACTGGGATTACAGAGTGTCTGAGACTGCACGAGGCACTGGGATTACAGAGTGTCTGAGACTGCACGGGGCACTGGGATTATGAGTGTCTGAGACTGCACGGGGCACTGGGATTACAGAGTGTCTGAGACTGTACAGGGCACTGGGATTACAGAGTGTCTGAGACTGTACAGGGCACTGGGATTACAGAGCGTCTGAGATTGTACGGGGCACTGGGATTACAGAGTGTCTGAGACTGCACGGGGCACTGGGATTACAGAGTGTCTGAGACTGTACAGGGCACTGGGATTACAGAGTGTCTGAGACTGTACAGGGCACTGGGATTACAGAGCGTCTGAGACTGTACGGGGCACTGGGATTACAGAGTGTCTGAGACTGTACGAGGCTCAAGGATTACAGAGTGTCTGAGACTATACAGGGCACTGGGATTACAGAGTGTCTGAGACTATACAGGGCACTGGGATTACAGAGTGTCTGAGACTATACAGGGGACTGGGTTACAGAGTGTCTGAGACTGTACGAGGCACTAGGATTACAGAGTGTCTGAGACTGTACAGGGCACTGGGATTACAGAGTGTCTGAGACTGTACGGGGCACTGGGATTACAGAGTGTCTGAGACTATACGGGGCACTGGGATTACAGAGTGTCTGAGACTGTACGGGGCACTGGGATTACCGAGTGTCTGAGACTGTACAAGGCACTAGGATTACAGAGTGTCTGTGACTGTACAGGGCACTGGGATGACAGAGTGTCTGAGACTATACGGGGCACTGGGATTACAGAGTGTCTGAGACTGCACGAGGCACTAGGATTACAGAGTGTCTGAGACTGCACAGGGCACTGGGATTACAGAGTGTCTGAGACTATACAGGGCACTGGGATTGCAGAGTTTCTGAGACTGTACAGGGCACTGGGATTACAGAGTGTCTGAGACTGTACGGGGCACTGGGATTACAGAGTGTCTGAGACTATACGGGGCACTGGGATTACAGAGTGTCTGAGACTGCACGAGGCACTAGGATTTCAGAGTGTCTGAGACGATACTGGGCACTGGGATTACAGAGTGTCTGAGACTATAGGGGGCAGTGGGATTACAGAGTGTCTGAGACAATACGGTGCACTGGGATTACAGAGTGTCTGAGACTGTACGGGGCACTGGGATTACAGAGTGTCTGAGACTGTACAAGGCACTAGGATTACAGAGTGTCTGAGACTATGCGGGGCACTGGGATTACAGAGTGTCTGAGACTATACAGGGCGCCGGGATTACAGAGTGTCTGAGACTATACGGGGCACTGTGATTACAGAGTGTCTGAGACTGTACAGGGCACTGGGATTACAGAGTGTCTGAGACTGCACGGGGCACTGAGATTACAGAGTGTCTGAGACTGCACGGGGCACTGGGATTACAGAGTGTCTGAGACTGTACAGGGCACTGGGATTACAGAGTGTCTGAGACTGTACAGGGCATGGGATTACAGAGCGTCTGAGACTGTACGGGGCACTGGGATTACAGAGTGGCTGAGACTGTACGAGGCTCTAGGATTACAGAGTGTCTGAGACTATACAGGGCACTGGGATTACAGAGTGTCTGAGATTATACAGGGCACTGGCATTACAGAGTGTCTGAGACTATACGGGGGACTGGGTTAGAGAGTGTCTGAGACTATACGGGGCACTGGGATTACAGAGTGTCTGAGAATGTACGAGGCACTAGGATTACAGAGTGTCTGAGACTATACAGGGCACTAGGATTACAGAGTGTCTGAGACTGTACGAGGCACTAGGATTACAGAGTGTCTGAGACTGTACAGGGCACTGGGATTACAGAGTGTCTGAGACTGTACGGGGCACTGGCATTACAGAGTGTCTGAGACTATACGGGGCACTGGGATTACAGAGTGTCTGAGACTGTACGGGGCACTGGGATTACAGAGTGTCTGAGACTATAGGGGGCACTGGGATTACAGAGTGTCTGAGACAATACGGTGCACTGGGATTACAGAGTGTCTGAGACTGTACGGGGCACTGGGATTACAGAGTGTCTGAGACTATAGGGGGCACTGGGATTACAGAGTGTCTGAGACTGTGCGGGGCACCGGGATTACAGAGTGTCTGAGACTGTACGGGGCACTGGGATTACAGAGTGTCTGAGACTGTACAAGGCACTAGGATTACAGAGTGTCTGTGACTGTACAGGGCACTGGGATGACAGAGTGTCTGAGACTATACGGGGCACTGGGATTACAGAGTGTCTGAGACTGCACGAGGCACTAGGATTACAGAGTGTCTGAGACTGTACAAGGCACTAGGATTACAGAGTGTCTGTGACTGTACAGGGCACTGGGATGACAGAGTGTCTGAGACTATACGGGGCACTGGGATTACAGAGTGTCTGAGACTGCACGAGGCACTAGGATTACAGAGTGTCTGAGACTGCACAGGGCACTGGGATTACAGAGTGTCTGAGACTATACAGGGCACTGGGATTACAGAGTGTCTGAGACTATACAGGGCACTGGGATTGCAGAGTTTCTGAGACTGTACAGGGCACTGGGATTACAGAGTGTCTGAGACTGTACGGGGCACTGGGATTACAGAGTGTCTGAGACTATACGGGGCACTGGGATTACAGAGTGTCTGAGACTGCACGAGGCACTAGGATTTCAGAGTGTCTGAGACGATACTGGGCACTGGGATTACAGAGTGTCTGAGACTATAGGGGGCAGTGGGATTACAGAGTGTCTGAGACAATACGGTGCACTGGGATTACAGAGTGTCTGAGACTGTACGGGGCACTGGGATTACAGAGTGTCTGAGACTGTACAAGGCACTAGGATTACAGAGTGTCTGAGACTATGCGGGGCACTGGGATTACAGAGTGTCTGAGACTATACAGGGCGCCGGGATTACAGAGTGTCTGAGACTATACGGGGCACTGTGATTACAGAGTGTCTGAGACTGTACAGGGCACTGGGATTACAGAGTGTCTGAGACTGCACGGGGCACTGAGATTACAGAGTGTCTGAGACTGCACGGGGCACTGGGATTACAGAGTGTCTGAGACTGTACAGGGCACTGGGATTACAGAGTGTCTGAGACTGTACAGGGCATGGGATTACAGAGCGTCTGAGACTGTACGGGGCACTGGGATTACAGAGTGGCTGAGACTGTACGAGGCTCTAGGATTACAGAGTGTCTGAGACTATACAGGGCACTGGGATTACAGAGTGTCTGAGATTATACAGGGCACTGGCATTACAGAGTGTCTGAGACTATACGGGGGACTGGGTTAGAGAGTGTCTGAGACTATACGGGGCACTGGGATTACAGAGTGTCTGAGAATGTACGAGGCACTAGGATTACAGAGTGTCTGAGACTATACAGGGCACTAGGATTACAGAGTGTCTGAGACTGTACGAGGCACTAGGATTACAGAGTGTCTGAGACTGTACAGGGCACTGGGATTACAGAGTGTCTGAGACTGTACGGGGCACTGGCATTACAGAGTGTCTGAGACTATACGGGGCACTGGGATTACAGAGTGTCTGAGACTGTACGGGGCACTGGGATTACAGAGTGTCTGAGACTATAGGGGGCACTGGGATTACAGAGTGTCTGAGACAATACGGTGCACTGGGATTACAGAGTGTCTGAGACTGTACGGGGCACTGGGATTACAGAGTGTCTGAGACTATAGGGGGCACTGGGATTACAGAGTGTCTGAGACTGTGCGGGGCACCGGGATTACAGAGTGTCTGAGACTGTACGGGGCACTGGGATTACAGAGTGTCTGAGACTGTACAAGGCACTAGGATTACAGAGTGTCTGTGACTGTACAGGGCACTGGGATGACAGAGTGTCTGAGACTATACGGGGCACTGGGATTACAGAGTGTCTGAGACTGCACGAGGCACTAGGATTACAGAGTGTCTGAGACTGCACAGGGCACTGGGATTACAGAGTGTCTGAGACTATACAGGGCACTGGGATTGCAGAGTTTCTGAGACTGTACAGGGCACTGGGATTACAGAGTGTCTGAGACTGTACGGGGCACTGGGATTACAGAGTGTCTGAGACTATACGGGGCACTGGGATTACAGAGTGTCTGAGACTGCACGAGGCACTAGGATTTCAGAGTGTCTGAGACGATACTGGGCACTGGGATTACAGAGTGTCTGAGACTATAGGGGGCAGTGGGATTACAGAGTGTCTGAGACAATACGGTGCACTGGGATTACAGAGTGTCTGAGACTGTACGGGGCACTGTGAGTACAGAGTGTCTGAGACTGTACAAGGCACTAGGATTACAGAGTGTCTGAGACTATGCGGGGCACTGGGATTACAGAGTGTCTGAGACTATACAGGGCGCCGGGATGACAGAGTGTCTGAGACTGTACAGGGCACTGGGATTACAGAGTGTCTGAGACTGCACGGGGCACTGAGATTACAGAGTGTCTGAGACTGCACGGGGCACTGGGATTACAGAGTGTCTGAGACTGTACAGGGCACTGGGATTACAGAGTGTCTGTGACTGTACAGGGCATGGGATTACAGAGCGTCTGAGACTGTACGGGGCACTGGGATTACAGAGTGGCTGAGACTGTACGAGGCTCTAGGATTACAGAGTGTCTGAGACTATACAGGGCACTGGGATTACAGAGTGTCTGAGATTATACAGGGCACTGGCATTACAGAGTGTCTGAGACTATACGGGGGACTGGGTTAGAGAGTGTCTGAGACTATACGGGGCACTGGGATTACAGAGTGTCTGAGAATGTACGAGGCACTAGGATTACAGAGTGTCTGAGACTATACAGGGCACTAGGATTACAGAGTGTCTGAGACTGTACGAGGCACTAGGATTACAGAGTGTCTGAGACTGTACAGGGCACTGGGATTACAGAGTGTCTGAGACTGTACGGGGCACTGGCATTACAGAGTGTCTGAGACTATACGGGGCACTGGGATTACAGAGTGTCTGAGACTGTACGGGGCACTGGGATTACAGAGTGTCTGAGACTATAGGGGGCACTGGGATTACAGAGTGTCTGAGACAATACGGTGCACTGGGATTACAGAGTGTCTGAGACTGTACGGGGCACTGGGATTACAGAGTGTCTGAGACTGTACAAGGCACTAGGATTACAGAGTGTCTGAGACTATGCGGGGCACTGGGATTACAGAGTGTCTGAGACTATACAGGGCGCCGGGATTACAGAGTGTCTGACACTATACGGGGCACTGGGATTACAGAGTGTCTGAGACTGTACAGGGCACTGGGATTACAGAGTGTCTGAGACTGCACGGGGCACTGAGATTACAGAGTGTCTGAGACTGCACGGGGCACTGGGATTACAGAGTGTCTGAGACTGTACAGGGCACTGGGATTACAGAGTGTCTGAGACTGTACAGGGCATGGGATTACAGAGCGTCTGAGACTGTACGGGGCACTGGGATTACAGAGTGGCTGAGACTGTACGAGGCTCTAGGATTACAGAGTGTCTGAGACTATACAGGGCACTGGGATTACAGAGTGTCTGAGATTATACAGGGCACTGGCATTACAGAGTGTCTGAGACTATACGGGGGACTGGGTTAGAGAGTGTCTGAGACTATACGGGGCACTGGGATTACAGAGTGTCTGAGAATGTACGAGGCACTAGGATTACAGAGTGTCTGAGACTATACAGGGCACTAGGATTACAGAGTGTCTGAGACTGTACGAGGCACTAGGATTACAGAGTGTCTGAGACTGTACAGGGCACTGGGATTACAGAGTGTCTGAGACTGTACGGGGCACTGGCATTACAGAGTGTCTGAGACTATACGGGGCACTGGGATTACAGAGTGTCTGAGACTGTACGGGGCACTGGGATTACAGAGTGTCTGAGACTATAGGGGGCACTGGGATTACAGAGTGTCTGAGACAATACGGTGCACTGGGATTACAGAGTGTCTGAGACTGTACGGGGCACTGGGATTACAGAGTGTCTGAGACTATAGGGGGCACTGGGATTACAGAGTGTCTGAGACTGTGCGGGGCACCGGGATTACAGAGTGTCTGAGACTGTACGGGGCACTGGGATTACAGAGTGTCTGAGACTGTACAAGGCACTAGGATTACAGAGTGTCTGTGACTGTACAGGGCACTGGGATGACAGAGTGTCTGAGACTATACGGGGCACTGGGATTACAGAGTGTCTGAGACTGCACGAGGCACTAGGATTACAGAGTGTCTGAGACTGCACAGGGCACTGGGATTACAGAGTGTCTGAGACTATACAGGGCACTGGGATTGCAGAGTTTCTGAGACTGTACAGGGCACTGGGATTACCGAGTGTCTGAGACTGTACGGGGCACTGGGATTACAGAGTGTCTGAGACTATACGGGGCACTGGGATTACAGAGTGTCTGAGACTGCACGAGGCACTAGGATTTCAGAGTGTCTGAGACGATACTGGGCACTGGGATTACAGAGTGTCTGAGACTATAGGGGGCAGTGGGATTACAGAGTGTCTGAGACAATACGGTGCACTGGGATTACAGAGTGTCTGAGACTGTACGGGGCACTGTGAGTACAGAGTGTCTGAGACTGTACAAGGCACTAGGATTACAGAGTGTCTGAGACTATGCGGGGCACTGGGATTACAGTGTCTGAGACTATACAGGGCGCCGGGATTACAGAGTGTCTGAGACTATACGGGGCACCGGGATTACAGAGTGTCTGAGACTGTACAGGGCACTGGGATTACAGAGTGTCTGAGACTGCACGGGGCACTGAGATTACAGAGTGTCTGAGACTGCACGGGGCACTGGGATTACAGAGTGTCTGAGACTGTACAGGGCACTGGGATTACAGAGTGTCTGAGACTGTACAGGGCATGGGATTACAGAGCGTCTGAGACTGTACGGGGCACTGGGATTACAGAGTGGCTGAGACTGTACGAGGCTCTAGGATTACAGAGTGTCTGAGACTATACAGGGCACTGGGATTACAGAGTGTCTGAGATTATACAGGGCACTGGCATTACAGAGTGTCTGAGACTATACGGGGGACTGGGTTAGAGAGTGTCTGAGACTATACGGGGCACTGGGATTACAGAGTGTCTGAGAATGTACGAGGCACTAGGATTACAGAGTGTCTGAGACTATACAGGGCACTAGGATTACAGAGTGTCTGAGACTGTACGAGGCACTAGGATTACAGAGTGTCTGAGACTGTACAGGGCACTGGGATTACAGAGTGTCTGAGACTGTACGGGGCACTGGCATTACAGAGTGTCTGAGACTATACGGGGCACTGGGATTACAGAGTGTCTGAGACTGTACGGGGCACTGGGATTACAGAGTGTCTGAGACTATAGGGGGCACTGGGATTACAGAGTGTCTGAGACAATACGGTGCACTGGGATTACAGAGTGTCTGAGACTGTACGGGGCACTGGGATTACAGAGTGTCTGAGACTGTACAAGGCACTAGGATTACAGAGTGTCTGAGACTATGCGGGGCACTGGGATTACAGAGTGTCTGAGACTATACAGGGCGCCGGGATTACAGAGTGTCTGACACTATACGGGGCACTGGGATTACAGAGTGTCTGAGACTGTACAGGGCACTGGGATTACAGAGTGTCTGAGACTGCACGGGGCACTGGGATTACAGAGTGTCTGAGACTGTACAGGGCACTGGGATTACAGAGTGTCTGAGACTGTACAGGGCACTGGGATTACAGAGTGTCTGAGACTGCACGAGGCACTGGGATTACAGAGTGTCTGAGACTGCACGGGGCACTGAGTTTACAGAGTGTCTGAGACTGCACGGGGCACTGAGATTACAGAGTATCTGAGACTGTACGGGGCACTGGGATTACAGAGTGTCTGAGACTGTACGAGGCACTGGGATTACAGAGTGTCTGAGACTGTACAGGGCACTGGGATTACAGAGTGTCTGAGACTGCACGAGGCACTGGGATTACAGAGTGTCTGAGACTGCACGGGGCACTGGGATTACAGAGTGTCTGAGACTGCACGGGGCACTGGGATTACAGAGTGTCTGAGACGGTACAGGGCACTGGGATTACAGAGTGTCTGAGACTGTACAGGGCACTGGGATTACAGAGCGTCTGAGACTGTACGGGGCACTGGGATTACAGAGTGTCTGAGACTGCACGGGGCACTGGGATTACAGAGTGTCTGAGACTGTACAGGGCACTGGGATTACAGAGTGTCTGAGACTGTACAGGGCACTGGGATTACAGAGCGTCTGAGACTGTACGGGGCACTGGGATTACAGAGTGTCTGAGACTGTACGAGGCTCAAGGATTACAGAGTGTCTGAGGCTATACAGGGCACTGGGATTACAGAGTGTCTGAGACTATACAGGGCACTGGGATTACAGAGTGTCTGAGACTATACAGGGGACTGGGTTACAGAGTGTCTGAGACTGTACGAGGCACTAGGATTACAGAGTGTCTGAGACTGTACAGGGCACTGGGATTACAGAGTGTCTGAGACTGTACGGGGCACTGGGATTACAGAGTGTCTGAGACTATACGGGGCACTGGGATTACAGAGTGTCTGAGACTGTACGGGGCACTGGGATTACAGAGTGTCTGAGACTGTACAGGGCACTGGGATTACAGAGCGTCTGAGACTGTGCGGGGCACCGGGATTACAGAGTGTCTCAGACTGTACGGGGCACTGGGAATACAGAGTGTCTGAGACTGTACAAGGCACTAGGATTACAGAGTGTCTGTGACTGTACAGGGCACTGGGATGACAGAGTGTCTGAGACTATACGGGGCACTGGGATTACAGAGTGTCTGAGACTGCACGAGGCACTAGGATTACAGAGTGTCTGAGACTGCACAGGGCACTGGGATTACAGAGTGTCTGAGACTGTACAGGGCACTGGGATTACAGAGTGTCTGAGACTGTACAGGGCACTGGGATTACAGAGTGTCTGAGACTGTCCGGGGCACTGGGATTACAGAGTGTCTGAGACTGTACGGGGCACTGGGATTACAGAGTGTCTGAGACTGTACAAGGCACTAGGATTACAGAGTGTCTGAGAATATGCGGGGCACTGGGATTACAGAGTGTCTGAGACTATACAGGGCGCCGGGATTACAGAGTGTCTGAGACTATACGGGGCACTGGGATTACAGAGTGTCTGAGACTGTACAGGGCACTGGGATTACAGAGTGTCTGAGACTGCACGGGGCACTGAGATTACAGAGTGTCTGAGACTGCACGGGGCACTGGGATTACAGAGTGTCTGAGACTGTACAGGGCACTGGGATTACAGAGTGTCTGAGACTGTACAGGGCATGGGATTACAGAGCGTCTGAGACTGTACGGGGCACTGGGATTACAGAGTGGCTGAGACTGTACGAGGCTCTAGGATTACAGAGTGTCTGAGACTATACAGGGCACTGGGATTACAGAGTGTCTGAGATTATACAGGGCACTGGCATTACAGAGTGTCTGAGACTATACGGGGGACTGGGTTAGAGAGTGTCTGAGACTATACGGGGCACTGGGATTACAGAGTGTCTGAGAATGTACGAGGCACTAGGATTACAGAGTGTCTGAGACTATACAGGGCACTAGGATTACAGAGTGTCTGAGACTGTACGAGGCACTAGGATTACAGAGTGTCTGAGACTGTACAGGGCACTGGGATTACAGAGTGTCTGAGACTGTACGGGGCACTGGCATTACAGAGTGTCTGAGACTATACGGGGCACTGGGATTACAGAGTGTCTGAGACTGTACGGGGCACTGGGATTACAGAGTGTCTGAGACTATAGGGGACACTGGGATTACAGAGTGTCTGAGACAATACGGTGCACTGGGATTACAGAGTGTCTGAGACTGTACGGGGCACTGGGATTACAGAGTGTCTGAGACTGTACAAGGCACTAGGATTACAGAGTGTCTGAGACTATGCGGGGCACTGGGATTACAGAGTGTCTGAGACTATACAGGGCGCCGGGATTACAGAGTGTCTGAGACTATACGGGGCACTGGGATTACAGAGTGTCTGAGACTGTACAGGGCACTGGGATTACAGAGTGTCTGAGACTGCACGGGGCACTGGGATTACAGAGTGTCTGAGACTGTACAGGGCACTGGGATTACAGAGTGTCTGAGACTGTACAGGGCACTGGGATTACAGAGTGTCTGAGACTGCACGAGGCACTGGGATTACAGAGTGTCTGAGACTGCACGGGGCACTGAGTTTACAGAGTGTCTGAGACTGCACGGGGAACTGAGATTACAGAGTGTCTGAGACTGTACGGGGCACTGGGATTACAGAGTGTCTGAGACTGTACGAGGCACTGGGATTACAGAGTGTCTGAGACTGTACAGGGCACTGGGATTACAGAGTGTCTGAGACTGCACGAGGCACTGGGATTACAGAGTGTCTGAGACTGCACGGGGCACTGGGATTACAGAGTGTCTGAGACTGCACGGGGCACTGGGATTACAGACTGTCTGAGACGGTACAGGGCACTGGGATTACAGAGTGTCTGAGACTGTACAGGGCACTGGGATTACAGAGCGTCTGAGACTCTACGGGGCACTGGGAATACAGAGTGTCTGAGACTGCACGGGGCACTGGGATTACAGAGTGTCTGAGACTGTACAGGGCACTGGGATTACAGAGTGTCTGAGACTGTACAGGGCACTGGGATTACAGAGCGTCTGAGACTGTACGGGGCACTGGGATTACAGAGTGTCTGAGACTGTACGAGGCTCAAGGATTACAGAGTGTCTGAGACTATACAGGGCACTGGGATTACAGAGTGTCTGAGACTATACAGGGCACTGGGATTACAGAGTGTCTGAGACTATACAGGGGACTGGGTTACAGAGTGTCTGAGACTGTACGAGGCACTAGGATTACAGAGTGTCTGAGACTGTACAGGGCACTGGGATTACAGAGTGTCTGAGACTGTACGGGGCACTGGGATTACAGAGTGTCTGAGACTATACGGGGCACTGGGATTACAGAGTGTCTGAGACTGTACGGGGCACTGGGATTACAGAGTGTCTGAGACTATAGGGGGCACTGGGATTACAGAGTGTCTGAGACTGTGCGGGGCACCGGGATTACAGAGTGTCTCAGACTGTATGGGGCACTGGGAATACAGAGTGTCTGAGACTGTACAAGGCACTAGGATTACAGAGTGTCTGTGACTGTACAGGGCACTGGGATGACAGAGTGTCTGAGACTGTACGAGGCACTAGGATTACAGAGTGTCTGAGACTGTACAGGGCACTGGGATTACAGAGTGTCTGAGACTGTATGGGGCACTGGCATTACAGAGTGTCTGAGACTATACGGGGCACTGGGATTACAGAGTGTCTGAGACTGTACGGGGCACTGGGATTACAGAGTGTCTGAGACTATAGGGGGCACTGGGATTACAGAGTGTCTGAGACAATACGGTGCACTGGGATTACAGAGTGTCTGAGACTGTACGGGGCACTGGGATTACAGAGTGTCTGAGACTGTACAAGGCACTAGGATTACAGAGTGTCTGAGACTATGCGGGGCACTGGGATTACAGAGTGTCTGAGACTATACAGGGCGCCGGGATTACAGAGTGTCTGACACTATACGGGGCACTGGGATTACAGAGTGTCTGAGACTGTACAGGGCACTGGGATTACAGAGTGTCTGAGACTGCACGGGGCACTGGGATTACAGAGTGTCTGAGACTGTACAGGGCACTGGGATTACAGAGTGTCTGAGACTGTACAGGGCACTGGGATTACAGAGTGTCTGAGACTGCACGAGGCACTGGGATTACAGAGTGTCTGAGACTGCACGGGGCACTGAGTTTACAGAGTGTCTGAGACTGCACGGGGCACTGAGATTACAGAGTGTCTGAGACTGTACGGGGCACTGGGATTACAGAGTGTCTGAGACTGTACGAGGCACTGGGATTACAGAGTGTCTGAGACTGTACAGGGCACTGGGATTACAGAGTGTCTGAGACTGCACGAGGCACTGGGATTACAGAGTGTCTGAGACTGCACGGGGCACTGGGATTACAGAGTGTCTGAGACTGCACGGGGCACTGGGATTACAGAGTGTCTGAGACGGTACAGGGCACTGGGATTACAGAGTGTCTGAGACTGTACAGGGCACTGGGATTACAGAGCGTCTGAGACTGTACGGGGCACTGGGATTACAGAGTGTCTGAGACTGCACGGGGCACTGGGATTACAGAGTGTCTGAGACTGTACAGGGCACTGGGATTACAGAGTGTCTGAGACTGTACAGGGCACTGGGATTACAGAGCGTCTGAGACTGTACGGGGCACTGGGATTACAGAGTGTCTGAGACTGTACGAGGCTCAAGGATTACAGAGTGTCTGAGACTATACAGGGCACTGGGATTACAGAGTGTCTGAGACTATACAGGGCACTGGGATTACAGAGTGTCTGAGACTATACAGGGGACTGGGTTACAGAGTGTCTGAGACTGTACGAGGCACTAGGATTACAGAGTGTCTGAGACTGTACAGGGCACTGGGATTACAGAGTGTCTGAGACTGTACGGGGCACTGGGATTACAGAGTGTCTGAGACTATACGGGGCACTGGGATTACAGAGTGTCTGAGACTGTACGGGGCACTGGGATTACAGAGTGTCTGAGACTGTACAGGGCACTGGGATTACAGAGCGTCTGAGACTGTGCGGGGCACCGGGATTACAGAGTGTCTCAGACTGTACGGGGCACTGGGAATACAGAGTGTCTGAGACTGTACAAGGCACTAGGATTACAGAGTGTCTGTGACTGTACAGGGCACTGGGATGACAGAGTGTCTGAGACTATACGGGGCACTGGGATTACAGAGTGTCTGAGACTGCACGAGGCACTAGGATTACAGAGTGTCTGAGACTGCACAGGGCACTGGGATTACAGAGTGTCTGAGACTGTACAGGGCACTGGGATTACAGAGTGTCTGAGACTGTACAGGGCACTGGGATTACAGAGTGTCTGAGACTGTCCGGGGCACTGGGATTACAGAGTGTCTGAGACTGTACGGGGCACTGGGATTACAGAGTGTCTGAGACTGTACAAGGCACTAGGATTACAGAGTGTCTGAGAATATGCGGGGCACTGGGATTACAGAGTGTCTGAGACTATACAGGGCGCCGGGATTACAGAGTGTCTGAGACTATACGGGGCACTGGGATTACAGAGTGTCTGAGACTGTACAGGGCACTGGGATTACAGAGTGTCTGAGACTGCACGGGGCACTGAGATTACAGAGTGTCTGAGACTGCACGGGGCACTGGGATTACAGAGTGTCTGAGACTGTACAGGGCACTGGGATTACAGAGTGTCTGAGACTGTACAGGGCATGGGATTACAGAGCGTCTGAGACTGTACGGGGCACTGGGATTACAGAGTGGCTGAGACTGTACGAGGCTCTAGGATTACAGAGTGTCTGAGACTATACAGGGCACTGGGATTACAGAGTGTCTGAGATTATACAGGGCACTGGCATTACAGAGTGTCTGAGACTATACGGGGGACTGGGTTAGAGAGTGTCTGAGACTATACGGGGCACTGGGATTACAGAGTGTCTGAGAATGTACGAGGCACTAGGATTACAGAGTGTCTGAGACTATACAGGGCACTAGGATTACAGAGTGTCTGAGACTGTACGAGGCACTAGGATTACAGAGTGTCTGAGACTGTACAGGGCACTGGGATTACAGAGTGTCTGAGACTGTACGGGGCACTGGCATTACAGAGTGTCTGAGACTATACGGGGCACTGGGATTACAGAGTGTCTGAGACTGTACGGGGCACTGGGATTACAGAGTGTCTGAGACTATAGGGGACACTGGGATTACAGAGTGTCTGAGACAATACGGTGCACTGGGATTACAGAGTGTCTGAGACTGTACGGGGCACTGGGATTACAGAGTGTCTGAGACTGTACAAGGCACTAGGATTACAGAGTGTCTGAGACTATGCGGGGCACTGGGATTACAGAGTGTCTGAGACTATACAGGGCGCCGGGATTACAGAGTGTCTGAGACTATACGGGGCACTGGGATTACAGAGTGTCTGAGACTGTACAGGGCACTGGGATTACAGAGTGTCTGAGACTGCACGGGGCACTGGGATTACAGAGTGTCTGAGACTGTACAGGGCACTGGGATTACAGAGTGTCTGAGACTGTACAGGGCACTGGGATTACAGAGTGTCTGAGACTGCACGAGGCACTGGGATTACAGAGTGTCTGAGACTGCACGGGGCACTGAGTTTACAGAGTGTCTGAGACTGCACGGGGAACTGAGATTACAGAGTGTCTGAGACTGTACGGGGCACTGGGATTACAGAGTGTCTGAGACTGTACGAGGCACTGGGATTACAGAGTGTCTGAGACTGTACAGGGCACTGGGATTACAGAGTGTCTGAGACTGCACGAGGCACTGGGATTACAGAGTGTCTGAGACTGCACGGGGCACTGGGATTACAGAGTGTCTGAGACTGCACGGGGCACTGGGATTACAGACTGTCTGAGACGGTACAGGGCACTGGGATTACAGAGTGTCTGAGACTGTACAGGGCACTGGGATTACAGAGCGTCTGAGACTCTACGGGGCACTGGGAATACAGAGTGTCTGAGACTGCACGGGGCACTGGGATTACAGAGTGTCTGAGACTGTACAGGGCACTGGGATTACAGAGTGTCTGAGACTGTACAGGGCACTGGGATTACAGAGCGTCTGAGACTGTACGGGGCACTGGGATTACAGAGTGTCTGAGACTGTACGAGGCTCAAGGATTACAGAGTGTCTGAGACTATACAGGGCACTGGGATTACAGAGTGTCTGAGACTATACAGGGCACTGGGATTACAGAGTGTCTGAGACTATACAGGGGACTGGGTTACAGAGTGTCTGAGACTGTACGAGGCACTAGGATTACAGAGTGTCTGAGACTGTACAGGGCACTGGGATTACAGAGTGTCTGAGACTGTACGGGGCACTGGGATTACAGAGTGTCTGAGACTATACGGGGCACTGGGATTACAGAGTGTCTGAGACTGTACGGGGCACTGGGATTACAGAGTGTCTGAGACTATAGGGGGCACTGGGATTACAGAGTGTCTGAGACTGTGCGGGGCACCGGGATTACAGAGTGTCTCAGACTGTATGGGGCACTGGGAATACAGAGTGTCTGAGACTGTACAAGGCACTAGGATTACAGAGTGTCTGTGACTGTACAGGGCACTGGGATGACAGAGTGTCTGAGACTATACGGGGCACTGGGATTACAGAGTGTCTGAGACTGCACGAGGCACTAGGATTACAGAGTGTCTGAGACTGCACAGGGCACTGGGATTACAGAGTGTCTGAGACTGTACAGGGCACTGGGATTACAGAGTGTCTGAGACTTTACAGGGCACTGGGATTACAGAGTGTCTGAGACTGTCCGGGGCACTGGGATTACAGAGTGTCTGAGACTGCACGGGGCACTGAGATTACAGAGGGTCTGAGACTGTACGGGGCACTGGGATTACAGAGTGTTTGAGACTGTACGGGGCACTGGGATTACAGATTGTCTGAGACTGTACAGGGCACTGGGATTACAGAGTCTCTGAGACTGTACAGGGCACTGGGATTACAGAGTGTCTGAGACTGTACAGGGCACTGGGATTACAGAGTGTCTGAGACTGTACAGGGCACTGGGATTACAGAGTGTCTGAGACTGTACAGGGCACTGGGATTACAGAGTGTCTGAGACTGCACGGGGCACTGAGATTACAGAATGTCTGTGACTGTACGGGGCACTGGGATTACAGAGTGTTTGAGACTGTTCGGGGCACTGGGATTACAGAGTGTCTGAGACTGCACGAGGCACGAGGATTACAGAGTGTCTGAGACTGTACAGGGCACTGGGATTACAGAGTGTCTGAGACTGTACAGGGCATGGGATTACAGAGCGTCTGAGACTGTACGGGGCACTGGGATTACAGAGTGGCTGAGACTGTACGAGGCTCTAGGATTACAGAGTGTCTGAGACTATACAGGGCACTGGGATTACAGAGTGTCTGAGATTATACAGGGCACTGGCATTACAGAGTGTCTGAGACTATACGGGGGACTGGGTTAGAGAGTGTCTGAGACTATACGGGGCACTGGGATTACAGAGTGTCTGAGAATGTACGAGGCACTAGGATTACAGAGTGTCTGAGACTATACAGGGCACTAGGATTACAGAGTGTCTGAGACTGTACGAGGCACTAGGATTACAGAGTGTCTGAGACTGTACAGGGCACTGGGATTACAGAGTGTCTGAGACTGTACGGGGCACTGGCATTACAGAGTGTCTGAGACTATACGGGGCACTGGGATTACAGAGTGTCTGAGACTGTACGGGGCACTGGGATTAAAGAGTGTCTGAGACTATAGGGGACACTGGGATTACAGAGTGTCTGAGACAATACGGTGCACTGGGATTACAGAGTGTCTGAGACTGTACGGGGCACTGGGATTACAGAGTGTCTGAGACTGTACAAGGCACTAGGATTACAGAGTGTCTGAGACTATGCGGGGCACTGGGATTACAGAGTGTCTGAGACTATACAGGGCGCCGGGATTACAGAGTGTCTGAGACTATACGGGGCACTGGGATTACAGAGTGTCTGAGACTGTACAGGGCACTGGGATTACAGAGTGTCTGAGACTGCACGGGGCACTGGGATTACAGAGTGTCTGAGACTGTACAGGGCACTGGGATTACAGAGTGTCTGAGACTGTACAGGGCACTGGGATTACAGAGTGTCTGAGACTGCACGAGGCACTGGGATTACAGAGTGTCTGAGACTGCACGGGGCACTGAGTATACAGAGTGTCTGAGACTGCACGGGGCACTGAGATTACAGAGTGTCTGAGACTGTACGGGGCACTGGGATTACAGAGTGTCTGAGACTGTACGAGGCACTGGGATTACAGAGTGTCTGAGACTGTACAGGGCACTGGGATTACAGAGTGTCTGAGACTGCACGAGGCACTGGGATTACAGAGTGTCTGAGACTGCACGGGGCACTGGGATTACAGAGTGTCTGAGACTGCACGGGGCACTGGGATTACAGACTGTCTGAGACGGTACAGGGCACTGGGATTACAGAGTGTCTGAGACTGTACAGGGCACTGGGATTACAGAGCGTCTGAGACTCTACGGGGCACTGGGAATACAGAGTGTCTGAGACTGCACGGGGCACTGGGATTACAGAGTGTCTGAGACTGTACAGGGCACTGGGATTACAGAGTGTCTGAGACTGTACAGGGCACTGGGATTACAGAGCGTCTGAGACTGTACGGGGCACTGGGATTACAGAGTGTCTGAGACTGTACGAGGCTCAAGGATTACAGAGTGTCTGAGACTATACAGGGCACTGGGATTACAGAGTGTCTGAGACTATACAGGGCACTGGGATTACAGAGTGTCTGAGACTATACAGGGGACTGGGTTACAGAGTGTCTGAGACTGTACGAGGCACTAGGATTACAGAGTGTCTGAGACTGTACAGGGCACTGGGATTACAGAGTGTCTGAGACTGTACGGGGCACTGGGATTACAGAGTGTCTGAGACTATACGGGGCACTGGGATTACAGAGTGTCTGAGACTGTACGGGGCACTGGGATTACAGAGTGTCTGAGACTATAGGGGGCACTGGGATTACAGAGTGTCTGAGACTGTGCAGGGCACCGGGATTACAGAGTGTCTCAGACTGTATGGGGCACTGGGAATACAGAGTGTCTGAGACTGTACAAGGCACTAGGATTACAGAGTGTCTGTGACTGTACAGGGCACTGGGATGACAGAGTGTCTGAGACTATACGGGGCACTGGGATTACAGAGTGTCTGAGACTGCACGAGGCACTAGGATTACAGAGTGTCTGAGACTGCACAGGGCACTGGGATTACAGAGTGTCTGAGACTGTACAGGGCACTGGGATTACAGAGTGTCTGAGACTGTACAGGGCACTGGGATTACAGAGTGTCTGAGACTGTCCGGGGCACTGGGATTACAGAGTGTCTGAGACTGCACGGGGCACTGAGATTACAGAGGGTCTGAGACTGTACGGGGCACTGGGATTACAGAGTGTTTGAGACTGTACGGGGCACTGGGATTACAGATTGTCTGAGACTGTACAGGGCACTGGGATTACAGAGTCTCTGAGACTGTACAGGGCACTGGGATTACAGAGTGTCTGAGACTGTACAGGGCACTGGGATTACAGAGTGTCTGAGACTGTACAGGGCACTGGGATTACAGAGTGTCTGAGACTGTACAGGGCACTGGGATTACAGAGTGTCTGAGACTGCACGGGGCACTGAGATTACAGAATGTCTGTGACTGTACGGGGCACTGGGATTACAGAGTGTTTGAGACTGTTCGGGGCACTGGGATTACAGAGTGTCTGAGACTGCACGAGGCACGAGGATTACAGAGTGTCTGAGACGATACTGGGCACTGGGATTACAGAGTGTCTGAGACTGTACAGGGCACTGGGATTACAGAGTGTCTGAGACTGTACAGGGCACTGGGATTACAGAGTGTCTGAGACTGCACAGGGCACTGGGATTACAGAGTGTCTGACACCATACAGGGCACTGGGATTACAGAGTTTTTGAGACTGTACAGGGCACTGGGATTACAGAGTGTCTGAGACTATACAGGGCACTTGGATTACAGAGTGTCTGAGACTGCACGGGGCACTGAGATTACAGAGTGTCTGAGACTGTACGGGGCACTGGGATTACAGAGTGTTTGAGACTGTACGGGGCACTGTGATTACAGATTGTCTGAGACTGTACAGGGCACTGGGATTACAGAGTGTCTGAGACTGTACAGGGCACTGGGATTACAGAGTGTCTGAGACTGTACAGGGCACTGGGATTACAGAGCGTCTGAGACTGTACGGGGCACTGGGATTACAGAGTGTCTGAGACTATACAGGGCACTGGGATTACAGAGTGTCTGAGACTGTACGGGGCACTGGGATTACAGAGTGTCTGAGACTGCACGGGGCACTGAGTTTACAGAGTGTCTGAGACTGCACGGGGCACTGAGATTACAGAGTGTCTGAGACTGTACGGGGCACTGGGATTACAGAGTGTCTGAGACTGTACAGGGCACTGGGATTACAGAGTGTTGGAGACTGTACAGGGCACTGGGATTACAGAGTGTCTGAGACTGCACGAGGCACTGGGATTACAGAGTGTCTGAGACTGCACGGGGCACTGGGATTACAGAGTGTCTGAGACTGCACGGGGCACTGGGATTACAGAGTGTCTGAGACTGTACAGGGCACTGGGATTACAGAGTGTCTGAGACTGTACAGGGCACTGGGATTACAGAGCGTCTGAGACTGTACGGGGCACTGGGATTACAGAGTGTCTGAGACTGCACGGGGCACTGGGATTACAGAGTGTCTGAGACTGTACAGGGCACTGGGATTACAGAGTGTCTGAGACTGTACAGGGCACTGGGATTACAGAGCGTCTGAGACTGTACGGGGCACTGGGATTACAGAGTGTCTGAGACTGTACGAGGCTCTAGGATTACAGAGTGTCTGAGACTATACAGGGCACTGGGATTACAGAGTGTCTGAGACTATACAGGGCACTGGGATTACAGAGTGTCTGAGACTATACAGGGGACTGGGTTACTGAGTGTCTGAGACTAAACGGGGCACTGGGATTACAGAGTGTCTGAGACTGTACGGGGCACTAGGATTACAGAGTGTCTGAGACTATACATGGCACTAGGATTACAGAGTGTCTGAGACTGTACGAGGCACTAGGATTACAGAGTGTCTGAGACTGTACAGGGCACTGGGATTACAGAGTGTCTGAGACTGTACGGGGCACTGGGATTACAGAGTGTCTGAGACTATACGGGGCACTGGGATTACAGAGTGTCTGAGACTGTACGGGGCACTGGGATTACAGAGTGTCTGAGACTATAGGGGGCACTGGGATTACAGAGTGTCTGAGACTGAGCGGGGCACCGGGATTACAGAGTGTCTGAGACTGCACAGGGCACTGGGATTACAGAGTGTCTGAGACTGTACCGGGCACTGGGATTACAGAGTGTCTGAGACTGTACGGGGCACTGGGATTACAGAGTGTCTGAGACTGTACAGGGCACTGGGATTACAGAGTGTCTGAGACTGTACGGGGCACTGGGATTACAGAGTGTCTGAGACTGCACGAGGCACTAGGATTACAGAGTGTCTGAGACGATACTGGGCACTGGGATTACAGAGTGTCTGAGACTGTACAGGGCACTGGGATTACAGAGTGTCTGAGACTGTACGGGGTAATGGGATTACAGAGTGTCTGAGACGATACTGGGCACTGGGATTACAGAGTGTCTGAGACTGTACAGGGCACTGGGATTACAGAGTATCTGAGACTGTACAGGGCACTGGGATTACAGAGTGTCTGAGACGATACTGGGCACTGGGATTACAGAGTGTCTGAGACTGTACAGGGCACTGGGATTACAGAGTGTTTGAGACTGTACGGGGCACTGGGATTACAGAGTGTCTGAGACTGTACGGGGCACTGGGATTACAGAGTGTTTGAGACTGCACGAGGCACTGGGATTACAGAGTGTTTGAGACTGTACGGGGCACTGGGATTACAGAGTATCTGAGACTGCACGAGGCACTAGGATTACAGAGTGTCTGAGACGATACTGGGCACTGGGATTACAGAGTGTCTGAGACTGTACAGGGCACTGGGATTACAGAGTGTCTGAGACTGTACAGGGCACTGGGATTACAGAGTGTCTGACACTGCACAGGGCACTGGGATTACAGAGTGTCTGACACCATACAGGGCACTGGGATTACAGAGTGTCTGAGACTGTACAGGGCACTGGGATTACAGAGTGTCTGAGACTGTACAGGGCACTGGGATTACAGAGCGTCTGAGACTGTACGGGGCACTGGGATTACAGAGTGTCTGAGACTGCACGGGGCACTGGGATTACAGATTGTCTGAGACTGTACAGGGCACTGGGATTACAGAGTGTCTGAGACTGTACAGGGCACTGGGATTACAGAGTGTCTGAGACTGTACAGGGCACTGGGATTACAGAGCGTCTGAGACTGTACGGGGCACTGGGATTACAGAGTGTCTGAGACTATACAGGGCACTGGGATTACAGAGTGTCTGAGACTGTACGGGGCACTGGGATTACAGAGTGTCTGAGACTGCACGGGGCACTGAGTTTACAGAGTGTCTGAGACTGCACGGGGCACTGAGATTACAGAGTGTCTGAGACTGTACGGGGCACTGGGATTACAGAGTGTCTGAGACTGTACAGGGCACTGGGATTACAGAGTGTTGGAGACTGTACAGGGCACTGGGATTACAGAGTGTCTGAGACTGCACGAGGCACTGGGATTACAGAGTGTCTGAGACTGCACGGGGCACTGGGATTACAGAGTGTCTGAGACTGCACGGGGCACTGGGATTACAGAGTGTCTGAGACTGTACAGGGCACTGGGATTACAGAGTGTCTGAGACTGTACAGGGCACTGGGATTACAGAGCGTCTGAGACTGTACGGGGCACTGGGATTACAGAGTGTCTGAGACTGCACGGGGCACTGGGATTACAGAGTGTCTGAGACTGTACAGGGCACTGGGATTACAGAGTGTCTGAGACTGTACAGGGCACTGGGATTACAGAGCGTCTGAGACTGTACGGGGCACTGGGATTACAGAGTGTCTGAGACTGTACGAGGCTCTAGGATTACAGAGTGTCTGAGACTATACAGGGCACTGGGATTACAGAGTGTCTGAGACTATACAGGGCACTGGGATTACAGAGTGTCTGAGACTATACAGGGGACTGGGTTACTGAGTGTCTGAGACTAAACGGGGCACTGGGATTACAGAGTGTCTGAGACTGTACGGGGCACTAGGATTACAGAGTGTCTGAGACTATACAGGGCACTAGGATTACAGAGTGTCTGAGACTGTACGAGGCACTAGGATTACAGAGTGTCTGAGACTGTACAGGGCACTGGGATTACAGAGTGTCTGAGACTGTACGGGGCACTGGGATTACAGAGTGTCTGAGACTATACGGGGCACTGGGATTACAGAGTGTCTGAGACTGTACGGGGCACTGGGATTACAGAGTGTCTGAGACTATAGGGGGCACTGGGATTACAGAGTGTCTGAGACTGTGCGGGGCACCGGGATTACAGAGTGTCTGAGACTGCACAGGGCACTGGGATTACAGAGTGTCTGAGACTGTACCGGGCACTGGGATTACAGAGTGTCTGAGACTGTACGGGGCACTGGGATTACAGAGTGTCTGAGACTGTACAGGGCACTGGGATTACAGAGTGTCTGAGACTGTACGGGGCACTGGGATTACAGAGTGTCTGAGACTGCACGAGGCACTAGGATTACAGAGTGTCTGAGACGATACTGGGCACTGGGATTACAGAGTGTCTGAGACTGTACAGGGCACTGGGATTACAGAGTGTCTGAGACTGTACGGGGTAATGGGATTACAGAGTGTCTGAGACGATACTGGGCACTGGGATTACAGAGTGTCTGAGACTGTACAGGGCACTGGGATTACAGAGTATCTGAGACTGTACAGGGCACTGGGATTACAGAGTGTCTGAGACGACACTGGGCACTGGGATTACAGAGTGTCTGAGACTGTACAGGGCACTGGGATTACAGAGTGTTTGAGACTGTACGGGGCACTGGGATTACAGAGTGTCTGAGACTGTACGGGGCACTGGGATTACAGAGTGTTTGAGACTGCACGAGGCACTGGGATTACAGAGTGTTTGAGACTGTACGGGGCACTGGGATTACAGAGTATCTGAGACTGCACGAGGCACTAGGATTACAGAGTGTCTGAGACGATACTGGGCACTGGGATTACAGAGTGTCTGAGACTGTACAGGGCACTGGGATTACAGAGTGTCTGAGACTGTACAGGGCACTGGGATTACAGAGTGTCTGAGACTGCACAGGGCACTGGGATTACAGAGTGTCTGACACCATACAGGGCACTGGGATTACAGAGTGTCTGAGACTGTACAGGGCACTGGGATTACAGAGTGTCTGAGACTGTACAGGGCACTGGGATTACAGAGCGTCTGAGACTGTACGGGGCACTGGGATTACAGAGTGTCTGAGACTGCACGGGGCACTGGGATTACAGAGTGTCTGAGACTGTACAGGGCACTGGGATTACAGAGTGTCTGAGACTGTACAGGGCACTGGGATTACAGAGCGTCTGAGACTGTACGGGGCACTGGGATTACAGAGTGTCTGAGACTGTACGAGGCTCTAGGATTACAGAGTGTCTGAGACTATACAGGGCACTGGGATTACAGAGTGTCTGAGACTATACAGGGCACTGGGATTACAGAGTGTCTGACACTATACAGGGGACTGGGTTACTGAGTGTCTGAGACTAAACGGGGCACTGGGATTACAGAGTGTCTGAGACTGTACGGGGCACTAGGATTACAGAGTGTCTGAGACTATACAGGGCACTAGGATTACAGAGTGTCTGAGACTGTACGAGGCACTAGGATTACAGAGTGTCTGAGACTGTACAGGGCACTGGGATTACAGAGTGTCTGAGACTGTACGGGGCACTGGGATTACAGAGTGTCTGAGACTATACGGGGCACTGGGATTACAGAGTGTCTGAGACTGTACGGGGCACTGGGATTACAGAGTGTCTGAGACTATAGGGGGCACTGGGATTACAGAGTGTCTGAGACTGTGCGGGGCACCGGGATTACAGAGTGTCTGAGACTGCACAGGGCACTGGGATTACAGAGTGTCTGAGACTGTACCGGGCACTGGGATTACAGAGTGTCTGAGACTGTACGGGGCACTGGGATTACAGAGTGTCTGAGACTGTACAGGGCACTGGGATTACAGAGTGTCTGAGACTGTACGGGGCACTGGGATTACAGAGTGTCTGAGACTGCACGAGGCACTAGGATTACAGAGTGTCTGAGACGATACTGGGCACTGGGATTACAGAGTGTCTGAGACTGTACAGGGCACTGGGATTACAGAGTGTCTGAGACTGTACGGGGTACTGGGATTACAGAGTGTCTGAGACGATACTGGGCACTGGGATTACAGAGTGTCTGAGACTGTACAGGGCACTGGGATTACAGAGTATCTGAGACTGTACAGGGCACTGGGATTACAGAGTGTCTGAGACGATACTGGGCACTGGGATTACAGAGTGTCTGAGACTGTACAGGGCACTGGGATTACAGAGTGTTTGAGACTGTACGGGGCACTGGGATTACAGAGTGTCTGAGACTGTACGGGGCACTGGGATTACAGAGTTTTTGAGACTGCACGAGGCACTGGGATTACAGAGTGTTTGAGACTGTACGGGGCACTGGGATTACAGAGTATCTGAGACTGCACGAGGCACTAGGATTACAGAGTGTCTGAGACGATACTGGGCACTGGGATTACAGAGTGTCTGAGACTGTACAGGGCACTGGGATTACAGAGTGTCTGAGACTGTACAGGGCACTGGGATTACAGAGTGTCTGAGACTGCACAGGGCACTGGGATTACAGAGTGTCTGACACCATACAGGGCACTGGGATTACAGAGTTTCTGAGACTGTACAGGGCACTGGGATTACAGAGTGTCTGAGACTGTACAGGGCACTGGGATTACAGAGTGTCTGAGACTATACGGGGCACTGGGATTACAGAGTGTCTGAGACTGCACGGGGCACTGAGATTACAGAGGGTCTGAGACTGTACGGGGCACTGGGATTACAGAGTGTTTGAGACTGTACGGGGCACTGGGATTACAGATTGTCTGAGACTGTACAGGGCACTGGGATTACAGAGTCTCTGAGACTGTACAGGGCACTGGGATTACAGAGTGTCTGAGACTGTACAGGGCACTGGGATTACAGAGCGTCTGAGACTGTACGTGGCACTGGGATTACAGAGTGTCTGAGACTGTACAGGGCACTGGGATTACAGAGTGTCTGAGACTGTACGGGGCACTGGGATTACAGAGTGTCTGAGACTATACAGGGCACTGGGATTACAGAGTGTCTGAGACTGTACGGGGCACTGGGATTACAGAGTGTCTTGGACTGTACAGGGCACTGGGATTACAGAGTGTCTGAGACTGCACGAGGCAGTGGGATTACAGAGTGTCCGAGACTGTACAGGGCACTGGGATTACAGAGTGTCTGAGACTAAACGGGGCACTGGGATTACAGAGTGTCTGAGACTGTACGGGGCACTAGGATTACAGAGTGTCTGAGACTATACAGGGCACTAGGATTACAGAGTGTCTGAGACTGTACGAGGCACTAGGATTACAGAGTGTCTGAGACTGTACAGGGCACTGGGATTACAGAGTGTCTGAGACTGTACGGGGCACTGGGATTACAGAGTGTCTGAGACTATACGGGGCACTGGGATTACAGAGTGTCTGAGACTGTACGGGGCACTGGGATTACAGAGTGTCTGAGACTATAGGGGGCACTGGGATTACAGAGTGTCTGAGACTGTGCGGGGCACCGGGATTACAGAGTGTCTGAGACTGCACAGGGCACTGGGATTACAGAGTGTCTGAGACTGTACCGGGCACTGGGATTACAGAGTGTCTGAGACTGTACGGGGCACTGGGATTACAGAGTGTCTGAGACTGTACAGGGCACTGGGATTACAGAGTGTCTGAGACTGTACGGGGCACTGGGATTACAGAGTGTCTGAGACTGCACGAGGCACTAGGATTACAGAGTGTCTGAGACGATACTGGGCACTGGGATTACAGAGTGTCTGAGACTGTACAGGGCACTGGGATTACAGAGTGTCTGAGACTGTACGGGGTAATGGGATTACAGAGTGTCTGAGACGATACTGGGCACTGGGATTACAGAGTGTCTGAGACTGTACAGGGCACTGGGATTACAGAGTATCTGAGACTGTACAGGGCACTGGGATTACAGAGTGTCTGAGACGATACTGGGCACTGGGATTACAGAGTGTCTGAGACTGTACAGGGCACTGGGATTACAGAGTGTTTGAGACTGTACGGGGCACTGGGATTACAGAGTGTCTGAGACTGTACGGGGCACTGGGATTACAGAGTGTTTGAGACTGCACGAGGCACTGGGATTACAGAGTGTTTGAGACTGTACGGGGCACTGGGATTACAGAGTATCTGAGACTGCACGAGGCACTAGGATTACAGAGTGTCTGAGACGATACTGGGCACTGGGATTACAGAGTGTCTGAGACTGTACAGGGCACTGGGATTACAGAGTGTCTGAGACTGTACAGGGCACTGGGATTACAGAGTGTCTGAGACTGCACAGGGCACTGGGATTACAGAGTGTCTGACACCATACAGGGCACTGGGATTACAGAGTGTCTGAGACTGTACAGGGCACTGGGATTACAGAGTGTCTGAGACTGTACAGGGCACTGGGATTACAGAGCGTCTGAGACTGTACGGGGCACTGGGATTACAGAGTGTCTGAGACTGCACGGGGCACTGGGATTACAGAGTGTCTGAGACTGTACAGGGCACTGGGATTACAGAGTGTCTGAGACTGTACAGGGCACTGGGATTACAGAGCGTCTGAGACTGTACGGGGCACTGGGATTACAGAGTGTCTGAGACTGTACGAGGCTCTAGGATTACAGAGTGTCTGAGACTATACAGGGCACTGGGATTACAGAGTGTCTGAGACTATACAGGGCACTGGGATTACAGAGTGTCTGACACTATACAGGGGACTGGGTTACTGAGTGTCTGAGACTAAACGGGGCACTGGGATTACAGAGTGTCTGAGACTGTACGGGGCACTAGGATTACAGAGTGTCTGAGACTATACAGGGCACTAGGATTACAGAGTGTCTGAGACTGTACGAGGCACTAGGATTACAGAGTGTCTGAGACTGTACAGGGCACTGGGATTACAGAGTGTCTGAGACTGTACGGGGCACTGGGATTACAGAGTGTCTGAGACTATACGGGGCACTGGGATTACAGAGTGTCTGAGACTGTACGGGGCACTGGGATTACAGAGTGTCTGAGACTATAGGGGGCACTGGGATTACAGAGTGTCTGAGACTGTGCGGGGCACCGGGATTACAGAGTGTCTGAGACTGCACAGGGCACTGGGATTACAGAGTGTCTGAGACTGTACCGGGCACTGGGATTACAGAGTGTCTGAGACTGTACGGGGCACTGGGATTACAGAGTGTCTGAGACTGTACAGGGCACTGGGATTACAGAGTGTCTGAGACTGTACGGGGCACTGGGATTACAGAGTGTCTGAGACTGCACGAGGCACTAGGATTACAGAGTGTCTGAGACGATACTGGGCACTGGGATTACAGAGTGTCTGAGACTGTACAGGGCACTGGGATTACAGAGTGTCTGAGACTGTACGGGGTACTGGGATTACAGAGTGTCTGAGACGATACTGGGCACTGGGATTACAGAGTGTCTGAGACTGTACAGGGCACTGGGATTACAGAGTATCTGAGACTGTACAGGGCACTGGGATTACAGAGTGTCTGAGACGATACTGGGCACTGGGATTACAGAGTGTCTGAGACTGTACAGGGCACTGGGATTACAGAGTGTTTGAGACTGTACGGGGCACTGGGATTACAGAGTGTCTGAGACTGTACGGGGCACTGGGATTACAGAGTTTTTGAGACTGCACGAGGCACTGGGATTACAGAGTGTTTGAGACTGTACGGGGCACTGGGATTACAGAGTATCTGAGACTGCACGAGGCACTAGGATTACAGAGTGTCTGAGACGATACTGGGCACTGGGATTACAGAGTGTCTGAGACTGTACAGGGCACTGGGATTACAGAGTGTCTGAGACTGTACAGGGCACTGGGATTACAGAGTGTCTGAGACTGCACAGGGCACTGGGATTACAGAGTGTCTGACACCATACAGGGCACTGGGATTACAGAGTTTCTGAGACTGTACAGGGCACTGGGATTACAGAGTGTCTGAGACTGTACAGGGCACTGGGATTACAGAGTGTCTGAGACTGTCCGGGGCACTGGGATTACAGAGTGTCTGAGACTGCACGGGGCACTGAGATTACAGAGGGTCTGAGACTGTACGGGGCACTGGGATTACAGAGTGTTTGAGACTGTACGGGGCACTGGGATTACAGATTGTCTGAGACTGTACAGGGCACTGGGATTACAGAGTCTCTGAGACTGTACAGGGCACTGGGATTACAGAGTGTCTGAGACTGTACAGGGCACTGGGATTACAGAGCGTCTGAGACTGTACGTGGCACTGGGATTACAGAGTGTCTGAGACTGTACAGGGCACTGGGATTACAGAGTGTCTGAGACTGTACGGGGCACTGGGATTACAGAGTGTCTGAGACTATACAGGGCACTGGGATTACAGAGTGTCTGAGACTGTACGGGGCACTGGGATTACAGAGTGTCTTGGACTGTACAGGGCACTGGGATTACAGAGTGTCTGAGACTGCACGAGGCAGTGGGATTACAGAGTGTCCGAGACTGTACAGGGCACTGGGATTACAGAGTGTCTGAGACTGAACGGGGCACTGGGATTACAGAGTGTCGGAGACTGTACAGGGCACTGGGATTACAGAGTGTCTGAGACTGTACAGGGTACTGGGATTACAGAGTGTCTGAGACTGCACGGGGCACATGGATTACAGAGTGTCTGAGACTATACAGGGCACTGGGATTACAGAGTGTCTGAGACAGTACGGGGCACTGGGATTACAGAGTGTCTGAGACTATACAGGGCACTGGGATTACAGAGTGTCTGAGACTGTACGGGGCACTGGGTTGACAGAGTGTCTGAGACTGCACGGGGCACTGGGATTACAGAGTGTCTGAGACTGTCCGGGGCACTGGGGTGACAGAGTGTCTGAGACTGTATAGGGCACTGGGATTACAGAGTGTCTGAGACTGCACGGGGCACTGGGATTACAGAGTGTCTGAGACTGTACAGGGCACTGGGATTACAGAGTGTCTGAGACTGCACAGGGTACTGGGGTTACAGAGTGTCTGAGACTATACGGGGCACTAGGATTACAGAGTGTCTGAGACTGTCCGGGGCACTGGGATTACAGAGTGTCTGAGACTATACGGGGCACTAGGATTACAGAGTGTCTGAGACTGTCCGGGGCACTGGGGTTACAGAGTGTCTGAGACTGTACGGGGCACTGGGATTACAGAGTGTCTGAGACTGCACGAGGCACTGGGATTACAGAGTGTCTGAGACTATACGGGGCACTGGGATTACAGAGTGTCTGAGACTGTACAGGGCACTGGGATTACAGAGTGTCTGAGACTGTATGGGGCACTGGGATTACAGAGTGTGTGAGACTGCACAGGGCACTGGGATTGCAGAGTGTCTGAGACTGTACGGGGCACTAGGATTAAAGAGTGTCTGAGACTGCACAGGGCACTGGCATTACAGAGTGTCTGAGACTGTACGGGGCACTGGGATTACAGAGTTTCTGAGACTGTACAGGGCACTGGGATTACAGAGTTTCTGAGACTGTACAGGGCACTGGGATTACAGAGTGTCTGAGACTGTACGGGGCACTGGGATTACAGAGTGTCTGAGACTATACGGGGCACTGTGATTACAGAGTGTCTGAGACTGCACGAGGCACTAGTATTACAGAGTGTCTGAGACGATACTGGGCACTGGGATTACAGAGTGTCTGAGACTGTACAGGGCACTGGGATTACAGAGTGTCTGAGACTGTACAGGGCACTGGGATTACAGAGTGTCTGAGACTGTACAGGGCACTGGGATTACAGAGTGTCTGAGACTGTACAGGGCACTGGGATTACAGAGTGTCTGAGACTGCACGGGGCACTGAGATTACAGAGTGTCTGTGACTGTACGGGGCACTGGGATTACAGAGTGTTTGAGACTGTTCGGGGCACTGGGATTACAGAGTGTCTGAGACTGCACGAGGCACGAGGATTACAGAGTGTCTGAGACGATACTGGGCACTGGGATTACAGAGTGTCTGAGACTGTACAGGGCACTGGGATTACAGAGTGTCTGAGACTGTACAGGGCACTGGGATTACAGAGTGTCTGAGACTGCACAGGGCACTGGGATTACAGAGTGTCTGACACCATACAGGGCACTGGGATTACAGAGTTTTTGAGACTGTACAGGGCACTGGGATTACAGAGTGTCTGGGACTATACAGGGCACTTGGATTACAGAGTGTCTGAGACTGCACGGGGC